>NW_016107375.1:8722449-8798695 GCF_001604975.1 Cebus imitator
ATTTCAAAACCATTGGCATAAATGATATTCTCTTTCCTAAGACTTCTACTATATTAGTAGTTCTCTCTCTCTCTCTCTCTCTCTCTTTTTTTTTTGAGACAGGGTTTCACCATGTTGACCAGGCTGGTCTCAAACTCCTGACCTCAGGCGATCCATCCGCCTCAGCCTCCCAAAGTGCTGAGATTAAAGGTGTGAGCCACCATGCCCAGCCTGCAAATATCATTAAATCACCTTTACTCTTACCTGTGTAGCCCAAGGCTCTTTCCCATTACCTAGATCTTGAGCATTACCAAATAACATGCAATTCTCTCCATAAATCACTTTTGGCCTGCAACCTGTCTCAAATCAAATTATCCCATACACTCCAATTGCAAAAATAAGACCCCCTTCATATCAATGTATGCAAAAACATCCAGGGTATGGCCACTTCATTGCAAAATTCTTACTTTGTGGGGTATGCAGGCCATTTTCGGGGGCTGGCTATGATGTGTGTGGGATGTAGTTGTAAATGACACCAGCAGGATTAAGCTCTTTTACCTAAAATGTCTTGATTTATCTTGTTCTATAATAATAATTTAGTAGTTTATTTGTAGAATTTTTCGTGTAATCAATTGTAACCTCGTGTGCTAAGGATCTGTTAGACTAGGTCAGGAAATAAAATTATACCAGGGTAATTAAAAATTTTACCTTTCAACAAATAATGCTGTTGTCCATAAATGTGTGGTTTGATATAAAAATGAGCTGAAGAGAATCACATAGACAAATAAGCCAGATGAAGATTTATAGAATATGAAGTGGGACCTTAGAGATGTTTTAGTTCGGTATTTCTCAACTATGAAACTACAGATATTTTAGGACAGATAATGTTTTGCTGTGGAAGGTGGCCTTGTAGTTTGCAGGATGTTTCACACTATCCCTGGCCTCACCTGACTAGATGCTAGCATCTCCCCTTGCCACAGTTGTGATAATTAAAAATGCCTCAAGGAATTGCCAAATGTCTTCTTGAGAAAGATGGGAAAAATTCCCCTCTCTTACTTTTTGAGAACCACTCTTTTAGTCTAATCCCCTTCATGCTCAGAAGAAAAATTGAACATGGATGATTTTAAGGAGCTTGCTCTTGGAAGAATTGAAGGCAGAATCCAGTTAGAATAGTACTGTGACTTTTTGACTTGTGTTTCTCTTGATATCACTATGGGGTCATAGTTCCCCTTGGCTTTCTGAAGTATTGCTGAAAAATCAATCCCCCTAAGGCAGATTAATTGGAGAAAAGGCATACAAATGTATTTAATGTGTGTACACAGAAGGCTTCATAATGAAAAAGATTCAAGAGAAATTGTCTAGTTTTACGTGTAGGCTAAACAGAGTATGGACGGCTGTATAGAAATATGACTGGGCAAAAAGGGTATGATCTAAAGCTGCTAGATGGAGTAGGGTAACCCAGCAAGGCATGTCTGCCTAGATTCTTCTTTGTCTCTCCAACCATGCATTCCTTCCTTCTAGGTATGAGATAGGACTCTCTCCTAAAGAAAGGTCTTATGACCTATAGTCAAACCAAGTAGATCACAGGATTTCTTTTTGGACAGGTTTTACATAGAAAGGTGAAGGAAAGTTAGAATATTATCTTTAGACTTTATAGATGGTTTTGAGGCAAAGGGATTCTGATATCTGTGATCCATCTTTGGAAAGAAGAATTCTAGTTTCTATGGCTAGTCCTAAGAAAGAATGGACCTGAGAAACAAGCGGGCAGAAGAAAGTCAAAGAAAATCTTTTACTTCTGAGGACTTCATTTTGGGGTATTTTTTGAGCCCCAACATCACTCTCGATAAAGACAGAATGGACATAGATCTTAAAAAACAAACAAACAAAAAAAAATGAAACAAGAAAAAACCTAAAATTTTACTAATGATTCAGCTAGCAGAATTATCTATGTATGGTAGATGTTTATCAGATGTTTGCATATCACCATCCTTTTATAGCATTTGATGTAATTACTGAAGCAAGCTAGAAGGCTATATGCTATAAACAATAGAAAAAGCTGGATTCAAAATGTTTTTCTAGGTTACATTCTATAACTATTATCTAAAATGCTGACTAGGCTTTGTGAACTTTTTGAAATGAGAGGTAAGATTTATAAAAGAAATATAGTTAAGTAATCTAAGGAAAGCCATGAGACTACAGCTGAATGGTGACTTTTAGAAGGTATAATTCTGTGGCATTTTCCCCCTTTCTACTTACAGGTTGGGTCAAGTGAATAGATGAATTTATTCCATTTTCTGTTCTCATTACAGGTTTTGTCAGGAAAAGTGAGTTATCACAGAATTTTATTGTGTGATACATTTGGTGAATTATAGTAGTGAGCAGAGACGGTTAACCTCTCTTATAATTGTATATCTTGAGTGACTATTCTGCCCTTTCAAAATGCTTCTGGAATAAAAATTTACCTCCTACTCTCTTATAAATTTCACAATGGTAATGCTTAAGTAAAATCATTAGAAGGGTAGAGAGTATTTCCCTGATGCAAAGTTTCTCTACGATAATCTAACCTCAAACAAAAGCAAGATCCCACCAGGACTTGTTATCTGAAGAATGTAAAAACTGTTTTTGAAATCTCGAAAAATAACATTTGATAGAGACATGTTTCAGCTGTGCAAAATATTTTGCTGATTTTTAGAAATGAGAACACTTATAATATGTAATTCTGATTACTGATTTCCCACCTAATTTAGAAAATTGTTGTATGTTGACTCTCCCTCCCTAAATTTTACCATAGAAACATATTAATAAGGTAAATCCAAGTTTTTTTACACTTACTCCACTAAGGGAGAATACCACCTTTATAGCCTCTTAGTAGCATCTCAAAAGGAGGAGATCAGAGGAGAGTAGCAGGATTTGGGGACTGAGGAGAAGGCCAAGGTCTTAGTGTAAAATTTTATGATCAAGTTGTTAATCTAGTATAAAGCTATTTTAGTTGGGTCATAGTCTTATCTTCTAGGAGCAGATATTTCCTAGAACAAGTACCTTAGCTATTTGTTTTTCATTCTCAGTATTCGACTATATGCCTGGTCTCATAGACAGAAAAATATGCAGAGAAATAAAATTATGTTTGTTTCAGTTCCAAAGGCCAATTTAAGCTCACAGTTACTCTTAAGACCCTAAAAGAAAAGTAGGGGCTCAAATAATGACAGCATTGTGGGTAAGGAAGGAGGCTTAAAACCAACCCACACAGGAATGTTTCACCTCCTGCTGACTGGAAAAGTGAGGTGAAATTTTGCCTCTCATTTGCCTTCCTAGATAATCATGCAAGATCTCCCACTTGCTAGTTACTTATTAGAAGCTTACTATCTTGAAGATCATACACAAAGAGCTATGAAATTATGTGAATAATACATAGACTGGTGACAATCAAATTATGGTTATATCATCTCTTACCTATTAATTGGAGAATTGGGATTGATATTCAGTAATAAAACTAGAAAGGTACATGTACTACACCACTTTGTACTGATCTGGGCTATAGAATGCAAGGAACCAAAGTAGTGTAAGACATGGTCCTTTTCCTCTGTAATTATGATGTAAACTCCTTGAGGAGTTTACATCATAATTACAGAGATAGAGCAAATGTTTAAAGAATAATAATAAAGTTATATAATGAATTACTAATTGTATGATACAGTTAAAGGATCAAGCAATAAGTTACCAGTAATAAATAAGAGAAGGCAGATAAGGAATAGATTATCTCCTTTGAATCTAATGTACCCAGAACTTATAAGTTGAAAATAAGTTTTATTTGAATAGAATAAATTTAATCCTTTGATTGGAGCATAAACCCAGAGTTGTTTTCTAAGCATGTATTGCAACATATTTTTAGATTTGACACAGGTCAGAGATGTAGGAGAACAAATGTTTAAATTTCATTTCTGTAGAACCTAAAACAGCTGCTAAATCCATACAATCACTGAAAATTATTGAACGTGTACACAGGACTTTACAAGCCCGCATGAGAGTTACAGATCTAAAAAGGGCAAATCCTCAGATTCTGAGAAATTCTTCTGTAGGGATCAAATTAAAATTACAATAATAGTATAAAATATGAGTAAATAAGCCAAAAATATAAATTTATAGGTGAGAAACTGAATCCTCCAATACTTGTAACCTGTGTAGTATGCTATGAGTCTTTATTTCAAGTTTTATGCTTTTAACATGCAAAGGCTAGAAAATAATTACACATGAGAAAATATTAGAAATTCTAAGAAGGAATATTCTATTAATTTATTTCAAATGATGGATTCAGTTGCTATGTTTCAGTGTAGTCTGAGTTTGTGCCAATGAACTGGTTGGGCTTTTAACATGTGCATAGTCAGAATTTTAAAGTATAGGTTAGCTTGTTATTAAAATTGAGCAGTGTCAATTGTGACAACTCAACATCAACTCATTAAACACCCCAAATGGCTTAGCAGGTAGATCTACATTTTGATCATTTTTATATCAATAGTGAATGTGTAACTAATTGTAAATGTGCATCAAAGACAGGTATCACACATTTATTTCAATTCATCACAAAATTCTGAAAAGAAGCCAGGCATGGTGGCTCATGCTGGTAATCCCAGCACTCTGGGAGGCTGAGGTGGGCAGATCACCTGAGGTCAGGCGTTCGAGGTCAGCCTGGCCAATATGGTGAAACCCCATCTCTTCTAAAAATACAAAAATTAGCTGGGCGTGGTAGCGGGCACTTGTGACCCCACCTATTGGAGAGGCTGAGGCAGAAGAATTGCTTAAATCTGGGAGGCGGAGGTTGCAATGATCTGAGATCACACCAATGCACTCAGCCTGGCAGGCAGAGGCAGACTGTCTTTAAAAAAAAAAAAAAAAAAAATTGTGAAAAGAAAGCCTCAAAAGAGAATTAAGTTGAGTTTGCTTAATTTTACTGACATGTAAATTAGAAACTATAAAGGCAGAGGCGACAAGGTTGTAAAGGGCATGTGATCATAAAAGAAGACAAATCTGTGAAAAGGAGAACATCTGGAAATGGGCTTCCATTTTCATTTAGTTTTGACTCCGCTCCCTGTCTCTCTACGACATCTCTGAGTAACGAATAAATGGTGAAGGTGAGAAGAAAGCGCCAGAGCCTGAATACCATAAAGTAAGATTCCAATTAATCAACCCATCCTAAATCTCATATTTAGAATCATCAGCTCAACTGTACAGGGCTTTATTAGTATTTTATTATGTATTCTAACTCAATAAGACATGTATCTTTGATTCCCTATATGCTAAATTCATTATTGCCTTTCTTACTACCTTCAATTTCTTTCAAAACTGACCTTTCCTAAGTTTTAAAGCTATAATCATGAATTTTAAAACAACAGCAAAGAACCTGATTAATTCATCTGAATGTATTAAACTATAAATGAGAGAGAATTATATCATAATCTGCTACCATTTTATTGTGTTAAGGTACACTTTGTATTTTAATAGCCATCTTCAGGACTTAATGGCTTAGAGAATAGAAATTTATGGTTGTCTTGAGGGTAATAGTAGATGGTGACCACCATTTTATATCCTTGTAGTGAACTTTGAACTGAAGATCAGACCCACTGTCCTGGTGTCTGGAAGCAGACAAAAATCAGGGAGGACTTTGTAGGCATCTGTGGGATCCCATGTATCCTGCAGCCTGTCACCACTCTGCAGGTACCTCAGAGAGCAAATACTACCCATAGGAGTTATAGTGCACTGCTGAGCCTTACCTGTCTTGTAAGAGTTCAAGGGTTAAAAAAAATATTGAAAACCATTGCCTTTCAATTTTTGCTCCTATGCCTATGGCTGCTTCTAGAAATAAGATGTGATAGGCAACATTGAGCACACATTTTGAGAATCCTCCACATTTTCTGTGTTTGTTGCTCTTGTCTTGTTTTGCTTCTCAAACACATATCGTTGAATATTCTATTCAGTAATACTTGTTTCTAAAACAATCTATGAGCAAAATTAAATTACTGAATACACAACTGGCTTATTATCAAAAAGACAAGATTCTGTGTGAAAAGGTACATTTAATATAATAAGCATACCACGTGTACCCCAGAACTTAAAAGTACAGTTTTAAAAAAGAAAGAGAAAAAAAAAGTAAAACACAAATGTAAAGTATCAAGTAGCTCTGCAGAGACAGAAAAGAGAAAAAGTCACCTCAAAATAGTCAGGGTTTTTGGAGTAATAGTAATTTCCTTTGGCTAGACTTTTGGCATTATCTGAATGAAAAAGTGACACCCATTTCGCAAGATTAGGTAAAGTTTTTTTGGTCATCAGCACTACCAATTAGTTTATTAATTCATTTATTTTCTTTATTTTCTCACTCATGAACACGTCTTATGTATACATCACTGTAAAAGGCAATGTGGAGGATATGAAAAATACATAACATCTGGTTCCTGGCTTCTGGGAATTATAGAGTAGATAGAGAAAACAATGTATGTTATGGTGACAGAACAAAGTCATAAAGAGAATACCTAATGTGTTGTGACAGTAATTTCAGAGATGGATGAGATCATTGAGTATAAGACCCAGAAGTTAAGGAAGCACCTTGGAGAAAGGAGGACTTGCAGCCAACACAAAAATAAGTCGGGGCCCTGAAAACCCCACTGTTAAGAAAACATGATGCAGTTTCATGTGAAAACCAAAGAAAAGCAATAAGGTAGATATTGT
This sequence comes from Cebus imitator, assembly GCF_001604975.1. Lineage (NCBI taxonomy): Eukaryota > Metazoa > Chordata > Mammalia > Primates > Cebidae > Cebus > Cebus imitator. Next base: position 8,729,146 of record NW_016107375.1, read on the forward strand.
GTCTTCTACATATTGCTTTCATGAAATATTTTTTCTTTATTTACATACCTTTTATCTTCAACATTTTTTCTGACTAGAAAATCAAGTGTAATTGTTTTTCATCCATTCTCAAGAATTTTCCCCAAGCCTTTGAAATCACTCCATCTTTCAGGAATATCTTTGCCAGTGAGTCAACTTGATGTGTAAAAGGAATTCATGCATAAAGGCTATTAACACAGTCATCATCAAATGTGGTCTGCCACCAGATTTATGTCCAGGCCAACTTTACTCTTTACAATACAATCCATTAACTGTGCATAAACATGTTCAAACAATTTAGATAATGTGGGTAATGGTGAAACTGAGTGATAGCCATGCCCCAGGGTAAAATGATTAAAAACTGGGGGCATTTCGAATTTCCTGTCCAGATGTTAACCAATTGTTTTGATAGCAAATTAAAGATAGAGAGGTAAAGAGGGGAGCATTCCAAAGAATTTTCATTGCTAGATATTTTTCTTCCCTAAATGTTCCTATGTGGCCCCAGAATGGAGTCATTAACATTTTATTCATTTTGCTATGTATATTTTCACACACACACACACACACACACACACACACACACACACACACACACAATTTTTAATTTTTTCTTAAAATTATACTTTCTAGTCTATTTAAAAACTATAGGGACATGAACTTTGTACCTTAATTTTAGAATATTTAGCATAAGAATTGTGGACCATTATTGTTTAAGGGAAACTTAGATTTTATCTAATGCAGTCTTAATTATATAGATGAGAAAATTGAGGACCAAGAGGGTGAAATGGCTTTTCCTTTATCAGACAGCTCTTACTGACTGAGCTGAGGGTACAGCTCCCTAGGGTTTTCCTGCCTTCCTAGCGTTTTCCAGCTCATCAAGCTGGATTGGGTTAGAAACAGTTAATTCATACCTTATTGTTCTGTTTAGATATATATGAGGTGGTGATGAATAAATGTCCCATGATTTGCTACATTATTTAGAAGGTTCTGAATAAGAGAAAGTTTCTTACATTTTTCCTATTGTTGAAGTTCACTCTCAAACTTGAAGATAACTTGCTGCTTCAGTTGTACTAATACAGATGTTAATAATAGTGACTATATTGGGTGCTCACTATATGCCATGCACTGTACTGCACACTTTATTTGCATCTCAGTTAACCTTCACACTAGCCTGGAAAAGACTGAGTTTACTTTTAACCATGAGAGAACTGAGATTCCTCAAGTTGAGTCATTACTTACCTAAGGTCTTATAGCTAATGAATGGCAGTACTAAAACTTGAACCCTGGTCATCTGACTCTAAAATATATTTGCATGCACTTGCAAACACAGACACTAAATCAAAAAGTATTCCCATTGGCACACAATACGTATGAAGAGATTTAGGTGATAAAAAATAGAGATGCTTGTGGTCTGGATGGAGAATGTCTTTTTGACCTATAAATATTGAATTTCAGACTGGACCATATTCAAAGGCAGTGTATAGAGTAGTTAGGAACTCGGGTGTGGGCCCAGATTGCCTGGGTTCAAATCTCAGTTCTACACCAGATGTCCTGTGACTATGTGACTGTAGATAAGTCAGCTTACCTCACTAGGTCTATTTCCTCACCTGAAAACAGCAGGTAACTCAAAGATTACTGGGAGGATTAAATAAACTAATGCTTATAAACTGGGTTTTAAAAGTTTCCTTTTGGTTTCTTGTGATCTAGCTTCATGATTACAAGTGGATAGGAGGCCTAGAAATAATGATCAATATGTTTACAGACCTATCTCAGATAAACTGTAATAATCCATGACTTTTTCTTAAAATTAGATAATTCCAAGCACCAAAACATTGCTTCAATCATCAAACTATTCTAATAAATAACTCCTAAAGTTGAATAAACAATTTAGAACAGCACTTCAAAAATATTTATCACTAAAAGAAAACTTCACAATGTGCTTTCTGTAAATGATATGCAGTTTATGCTAACGAGAGGGACCTCTGTAGCCAAGCAGCAGCTTGAACCTGAGTCAGTCATTTTCTGTCTTTATAACCTGGGCTAGCTCTTCAGTATGTATGACATCTGTTTTCTTCTCTGTAAAATAAATGATGATGATAATAATTCCTACTTCACAACACTGTTTTAAGGAATAAATACATATAAAACATGCAGAAATTTGCCACAGAATAAATGCTGTATAAGTTGTAGCTACATTATTGTTCCATATTAACTGCCAAGTTTCAATTGGGCCTACTGAAGCCTGTGACTACAGGAAGGTATGTATACACTGAGATGTCTACTCACTTAACTTGTATTGAGAAAGACCACTCAGGCTTTATAGTCTTAAACATGTTATTCTGCTATAATCCCTTTTTTTGTTGAGACAGAGTCTTGCTCTGTTGCCCAGCCTTCAGTGTGTAGTGGCACGATCTTGGCTCACAGCAACCTCTGCCTCCTGAGTTCAAGCAATTCTTCTGCTCAGCCTTCCGAGCAGCTAGGACTACAGGTGCTTGCCACCACATCCAGCTAATTTTTGTATTTTTAGTAGAGAGGAGATTTCACCATATTGGCCATACTGGTCTTGAACTCCTGATGTCATGATCTGCCTGCCTCAGCCTCCCATAGGGCTGGGATTACAGGTGTGAGCCATGGCACCCAGCCTGCTATAGTCCATTTAAGTCTATGAGCCTTGTAATAGGTTGTGTTTTGTAGGAGGTAGACTCCAAAATGAGGTTCAGCTCTGCAGTGAAAACCCAATTACAGTCTCAGCCAAACCTAGTAGGGGAAGAGTTTTGGAGCAAGAATTGCCTTTTAGAATTTTTTCTGAATTGGGTCAACATGTCAACATGGCCAACATTTAACAGTTTCTGATGAAAACCATCCTTGGAAAGAGCTTGGCAAGACAGCTCCTGGAAGATAGGCAATGACCAAAGGCATTGACAACTGAACACTGTCTGCCTACTACATTTCCAGTAGCTGGGTAATGTCTCTCATATAGGGGGGCCTAGGAGGCCTATCACAGTGTCTATCACAATACTTTATAAATTCATTATAAATTAGATTTATAGTCTAGTAGCCAGCTTGGTAACATGTCTAGTTATCTTACCTTGGTCCTGCTAACTTACTACTCAGAAAATACATCCATCTGTTAATTCAAATTCTAATGCTCTTATTCTTTACTTAATTCATATTTTATAAACACATGTACATTGTGTATTCCTTCTTGAAAAACTGAAAATTATACCGCAGACTATAATTGTTATTCTACAAAGGCCTACCTACAACGTAGGTACAAATAATTCTAACTATCTCTCCAGCAGTAAAAATATAAAGTAAAAGACTTTAAATCTCTTTAGTGAAATGTATCCGTTTTTAAAGATTAGAAATTATGGTTATATGGACTGGAGACATGAAGAATGACAGATGGCTCAACTATCTTGAGGTGCATGAAGATTTATTAAATGAACTACCTAGAATGTTTTTAGGGCATAAAAGGGTCTTTAAAGTGATGGTAATTTTGCTACTATTATTATTATTATTTTTTAACTTAAAATGACTTCCCTTGGAGTCTGAGTGTTGATCCAATGATAGAGAATATTGTTTGAAGTAAGACAACTTAGTTCTGCAGTGTTCCTGGCATGGAGGTGGCATGCTCAGGAAGATCATTAAGTAGAGCCTCAGAACATGAATGGTTATGGTTGTCAGGATATCTTTGTTTCTCTATAGTTCTTTATTTCCTGTAGTTCAATAAGTTGCTCCTCTAAGGCAACTCGTTTTTACACCACATTTTTCTTTGTTTTATACCCAAGTTAAAATGTGTATGCTTTAAAAATCGTGATTAAATTCAGGTTTGTTCAACTGAATTTAACTAATACTGACCACTTTTCTTAGAGAGGAACAGTCCAATATAGATTTTTCTGAAGACCTTTTACTTCATGGCCAACAATAGTACTTGTTGTCAATACTAGAATTTGGAGGAGGAAGAAGAATATGTAACCTACATACAGCAAAGTACAAAATATAAATTCACAACTCAATAGGTTATACCAGAGTGGAAACCCATAAAATTATAATCCAGTTCAAGATATCAAGTGTTCTAACACTAAGGTAAAATATTAAATAGTGTTATCAGTGGCTATTCATCCCATTGTCCTAACCTCAAAAATAAAGTTTTAACATTAAAATTGAAGTATAATGTTTGCTTTGGATTTTTTGTAAATACATCTTAAAACTTTGAAGAGTTCCTTTTTATTCTTGGTTTGTTAAGTATTTTTATATCAATAAATAATATCATTTAAGTTTTTTGCATCTATTGATATAATTGTGTACTTTTTCTTCTTTATTCTGTTAAAGAATTATATTATTTTTGTTGAATATTAAACCAAATTTTAATTCTCAGAATAACCTCAATTTGTGATTTAATGTTCTTTTATATATTGATGGATTTCGTTTGCTACTATTTTATTTAGAATTTTAGCATGTATGTTTGTGAGATTGGACTCTAGTTTTCCACTGTGATAACTCTTGTTAAATTTTATTGTCAAAGCTGATACCATACCAAGCAAGAATAATTTATGTAAGATTATGTTTTTCCTAAATACATGCTGGAATTCGTGGTTTAAAAACCTTTTTTTTTTTAAGCGTTTCAGTTACAGATTTATTTTATTTTATAATTATAAAATTATTCTGTTTTTTTCTTTGTATATGGCTTTTATGTATTATTTTTCTGGGAATTTGTTTATTTAATGTAAATTTTGCAGAGTTATAATTAATCCTACTTGCTTATGACATTTTCAGTATCTGATGAAGTTACATCACACCCCCCTTTTTTCTTTGTGATCTTAGTTACTCTCTGCCATCTCTTTTTGCCTCACTATGCCCAGGAATTAATATAATTATAATCTCTGTTTTTTAAGAGCTGCTGTTTTGCTTTACTTTTCATTGGATTAATTTCTGCTCTTATGTTTGTTATTTTCTTCCTATTACCTACTACATTTTTAGTTTAACTTTTTTCTTGTTTGGCTAATTTCTTAATGTTGGTATGTAGTGTACTGATTTCAAAACTAACTTTCTCATGTATACATTAACAAAAATTTGAATTTCCCGCTAGACTACATTACACAAGTTTGAAAATATAATATTTCTTTCCAATTTTAAACATTTGAAAATATTTTCTAATTTTAATTGTGATTTATTCTTTGATACTTTGTCTTTTTATACAACAATGTATTAATCTTTGCATAGAAAAATATTTCCTAATTACCTTTTTGTATTCAGTGATTTCTAGCTTAATTGCACAATTGTGAAACAATATACTCTATAATTTCTATAATATTTATTTAGTATGTAATATTTATATAATATTTCTATTACAATTTAAATTCTTTGGAATAAAAATAATTTTCCATTATGCAAATATATGACCAATATTTACAATTGCATCACATGTACTGGAAAAATTTATGCATTCTACAGTTATTGGGTGCAATGTATATTAATTAGGTCAAATTTGTCAATAATGTTCCCTAAATCTGTATTTATACTGTCTATATAAATCTATATATTTTTCCCTTAAATAAAATATAAATTATATAGTGCATAAATATATATTATTTATACATATGTGAAAACAGATGTCCATATATTTTTTCCTCAACTCTATTTATTTGTACTGTCTTCATTTGGAAACATATTTTGACCTCTTTACACAGTTTGACAAAGTTAACTGCTATCTAATGTCTGTAATCTCTTCATTTAGGTCTTTAGTTTTTACTGCTGCATTGAGTTTCCTCATTTGTTTTTCTCTATACTTGATCCCTAAAAAATATATTCCATTTTATTTTTTCCAATTGTCTTCAATATGCCGATTACTACTAAATCAGTATTATCACCAATATATTTTTTACTGACTTACAATCCCATATACCCAGTTTCTTAATTTTGATATTCTACAGATCCCTCAAATTCAAGGTGTTCAAAATTGAACGTATCATTTGCCCTCATTCTTAGATTTTTATGGCAATAATGGACATCAATGTCTACTAAAATGCCCCACTCCAAAACTTAAATATTACTCTTGATTACTTCATTGTCCACTTGTACAATTAATAATCACATATTTATTGAATACCTGTTATGTATCTGGCACTATGTTTGATAAAGAATGGAGGCAGAGAAATTCTAGGCAGATAGGGGCAGGTCCCTGGTGAAACCTCACCTTCAAGCCAAAGTAGCCTGAAAATTGAGGCCCAAAGTGAGAACTTTTATTTCTGTTTGCCTACTGTCTCGATTGGTTTTTCCAAATAATGTCTTTACCGATCAAATGTTGCCTTTTCCAAAACTACCTACTGCCCACCCTGCCCAGGCTATCCTGTTCCTATAAAGACCTCAGACTCAGTCAGGAGGGGAGAGAGGCAGCTTGCTTTCAGAGAGGCAGCCTGACTTCAGCCAGACAGCTTGACTTCAGGGAAGAGCCAGCTGGACTTCACGGAAGAGCTGGCTAGAGTTCAGGAAAGATTACCTGCCCATCCTATCCCCTCTCCAGCTTCCCTCTCCACTGAGAACCATTTTCATCACTTAATAAAATTCTCTGCCTTCACCATCCTTCAGATGTCTGTGTGACCTCATTCTTCTTGGACACTGGACAAGAGCTCTGGACCCACCAAGTGCAGGTACCCAGAAAAGGCTGTCATATTGGCCCTTTGCCCTCACTGGTGGAGGGCAGCTGCCCCATGTGACAAGGCAAGTGCCCAGCTGACCTGATACACTGCTGTCCATGGACTGTGGAGCTAAGAGAGCACTATAACATGGGGTGCATGCTTTAGGATTGCAGGCACCCCCACCTGGGCACCGCCACACAGAGCTTGCTCCAGTGTCACTACCCAGAGAGGCTGGCTAGGTACCACACTCACTGGTACACATGCTCCCTCACACAAGGGGTTGAGCATTGTAGGTCAAGAAAACATTTGCCCCTGTCAAGAGTCCAACAAAGGGCCTAAGAAAATCCTGCATCACTTTAATTATCAGTTAAATTAAATCACTCTTTCCTTTTATTCCTGTAATTGATAACATATTTTTTCTTACGCAAATGTTCTTATCATTTGTCTTCACCAAAATAACTTTTGTCTTTCAGATACTTCCTTAGATATCAGTTCCTCTGGGAAAATTAATCTGTGTTCTAAGACTTCTCTTGAGCTGACAGACCCTGTTTTATTGCTACCTCTGCAGCCATTGCTACAAACATCAACATTTTTCTGATATCCAAGTCTGTTATATACTTTCCAAAGTTCTATAGAAATAGGTCACAATAACTTTCTAAATTGAGAACTCCCTTGAGCTTTCTTGCTTTATTCCAGTGTCACTAAGGCCAATAAAATGATAAATGAAGGGAGTTGTGATTTGAATCAGGATTTCTGGAGAGAGATATAAAATCTCTTATTTCAGCTTTTATCTTTTGTGTCTCTATGTGTGTGAGTCCTGTGTACCAAGTTTCCAGACAGGTGGTCACGCCCTGGAAGGGATCTTGGCCAGAGCATCAAAGAGTTTTATAAATATGTATTTGATGATCTTTGAATTATGATCCTGAGATCAATATTTCATTGCTCTCTTTTGATATCTTTTTAGTAGGGAAATAGAAAATCCTAAGAGATACCTGGAGGCAGCTGCAGATTTTTCAAAGGCTGAGACAGCAGGTTTTAAAACTCATGGGTTTGAACCATATACTCATTAATGTATGGAATATTTTGGAATGATGCCCCACAAAACAAGTGTGGTGTCCCTACTTGGAATCACTATAGCCATTTTTTACTCCAACTTTAGAACTCATCACATTCTATGTGAGTTGAGTGTTTACCTACAGCTTTGTCTGTTAGTCACGGCTATTCGCTTATAAAGACTTCACATTATTCCCCAATTATATTCTCAATGCTTAGAAGAATATCTAGTACAATGCAGGTGTTAGGTAAAAATGTTGAATTTAGTTGATTCTAACAAAAACATAAGAATAGAAATATTACTGGCTTTAGAAATCAAGAGGAATTTGATACAATCACTAAAAAATTTTGGGCCTCAGCTTTCTATTCTTTTTTTTTTTTTGAGATGGAGTTTCACTCTTGTTACCCAGGCTGGAGTGCAATGGCGCAATCTCGGCTCACCACAACCTCCGCATCCTGGGTTCAGGCAATTCTCCTGCCTCAGCCTCCTGAGTAGCTGGGATTACAGGCATGCGCCACCACGCCCAGCTAATTTTTTGTATTTTTAGTAGAGACGGGGTTTCACCATGTTGACCAGGATGGTCTCGATCTCTTGACCTTGTGATCCACCCGCCTCGGCCTCCCAGCTTTCTATTCTTTAAAAGAATTTTGGAAGAGATTACTTTTAATTTTATTTCGGCTTTGACAAATTATAAGGCTAAGAGGTTCAGCTGAAGTCATCAGGACCTGTCTTACTCTATTTCTGAATTACACTTTCTCTGGGATGACAAATTTTTGTGTTTTGACTGCAACCCATGTATGAGGTCAAGTATGGAATTTTCCACTTGTGGCATCATGTTGGCACATCAAAGTATTTCAAATTTTAGAGCATTTTGAATTTCAGATTTTTGGAGTTGGGATGCTTAATCTATAATACATTTCTTCTTAAAATAAATGATTAAAACTTTATCTCAGCTTAAGGTAGGAAGACCTAGATTAGTGTCCTATTAAAGTCTTAGCTCTGCTTATGGTTTTTGAAAAATATCTGAGAAGCATATTTATAAGACTTCTAGTCCCCTCAATCTCCTACAATGTATATTTACATTAATACATTTTCTTACATTGAGAAAAATGTGTTGCATGTATTTATTATATTCAATAAAATAGTTTGGGGGAATAAAATGTTTTATATCAGTAATTTACATTTGCACCATCTATTTCTGACTATCCTGTAATTTATACATTTTGTTAAAGAATGACAGATATTGATAATATGAGCTCAAGGCTATTTTATTCTATAGATATTTTGATAACATCCATGTATACTTTCCACCAAATGGAAATTAAGTCAAATTGTGACTGATATATAAATGGATCAATGAATGCAAATAAAATTAACAAATGGTAATCAGGCCTGCATTATAGCAGAAGGTTAACCTGGCAAAGACCTTAAAGGAATGTTTTCCCCTGGGGAGAAATATCATTCATAGACAAATTAGTTGCATATCAGCCTGCAGCAAATAAACATTTTTTACCTTTCTCAATTGGCTGGAAGTTGTCTGGAACAGTGTGAAAATACCACAAAAAATATTTGAGAAAAATAATGTGATATCTTCATCTTATAGTTAAAACAATTCATTATGTGAATACAGGATGCAGAATGTGCAAGACATGGTGGCAAAAGCTTTATGACACAGCTATTGAGGGCTGAGTGAGAAGACATATCAATATAAACCATGGTGTAAGTCAGCTGCTTCAAAGCTTGGACAATTTTGGGCTGGATTAATTAATAATAGATGATTCCCTTGTACAATCATGGAAGCATATACATATTTTATAATATTAAATGTAAAAATTAAAATCCACAAATAGGAAAAATGATACAACCTAAATTAATAAACATTTCACTGGTATAATATAGTTATTGAATGGTAGCTATGGAAATACACAGAGAAGATCAGATCTTGATGTAAGCTTAGGGTATGAAAACTGAAAGCAACACTTTAGATGTCTTAATATTGCCTCTAATTTCAGGTTTCCAGAATATAAAGATGGAAAATTATGGGTGATATATTTTCATTGTTAGATGAAAGAACCAAACCATCAAGAGGAGGAAATACTGTTTTCTATAAATTGAATTTCACCTAAATTTATCATAGCTCTTTATAGAAGGAAAATTAGAAAGCAGTAACATTTTATGATTATATAACTTTAAACTGCACATTTTCAAAAAGGAGCCTCAAATTTTATTTAGTTTAAGCTTTATGAATGAAAAGCTGTTATCATGCAAACTGAAGGCTGCTTTTCTACCAGTTTATGGTATACAAGGGAATGGAGAGAAAGGAAAATATCTGTGAGTTTCTCTGATATGCCTATCATAATGAGCATGCGTGTTTGAGTTTTTTAAGATGAGGTTTTCATAAAAGCATTTAATGAAACACATCAATGACATCATTCATTCTTTCTCATTTTCTTTCTTTCCCTAATCTAGCACATCTTCTGTGTTCCCTATACTTAGTATCTTTAGGTACTAATTTCTGCCTGCTCTCTAGCTTATAGGCTAGCATTTAGGTCTTGTCAAACAGGAATTTTGTGCAAATTCCCTTGTGGAAATGCCAGTGTTTACTTGAGAAGGTAGTCTAGTGGTAAAGGGCATGGGCTTTACCATATGACAGATGCGGTTTTGAATTCTTCATTTTAGCATTCAAGCAGATTACTAAATGTCTCTAAGCCATAGCTGCCCCATTGTGGAATGATATCTACTTCAGAATATTGTGAAAATTAAAAGCAATGTATGTCAAACTTTTATGGCAGTCCTTGGCATACTCTAAGTATTGCCATATAGCAAGTTCTTGGCATACAGTAAGTATTGCTGTATAGTAAATTCTTGGCATATAGTAAAGATGGCATTTGTTGCCAGAAATAGCAAATGAAAACACTGGATGCCCAGTTGGATTTAAATTTTAGATAAATAGTAAATAATTTTCTAATATTGTATGTCCTGTAGGAATAAATGAAAGCAAACAAATTAGAATAAGCAAAGGCTATTTATTCAGAGCAAGAGAGTTAGCCATCATGACTTGTATTTTGGCAGAGACTGAAAGGCAGGCAGAGAAGTGAGAAAGCATTATAGTTGAAACAAGGAAAAGATTCAGGTGTGCCCTGATTAGAGGCTTTTGCAATGCAGAAGCTTTTAGGCGTGCTAGCCAGAATGGGACATCCTATGAGACAGACTAAGAGTGCACATTTAGGCTTTTTTGATTGATCCTTAGTTGAAAGTAGAGACAAAGTTAAGGGAGTTTTCAGTTGTTAATCCAGGCCTAGCCATTTTGGTTTTGATAGAAGTTATTGTTTGACTTCCTGGATTGTTTCTGGAGATAGAAATCTGGCTTCCTGCAAATCTGACATACAGCAGAATGGCTTCCTGCACTAGTTATTGTAGATATGAAGCTGGTTTCCTGAGAAAGCTGTTGAAGAATGTGGGTCAGCATTTTATTTTTAGGTATAGTCTGACCACTGTCCATTTGTATGTTCATTCTCTCAGTCTTAAATATTACATGGTGTTCTGAATTTTATATGGCCACACTAATATTAAATACTTGCTAAATGGTAGATACTACATAATTGATGTTACACTGATAATAACATGATGTGTTAGCCTCCTAGGAGCACTTTACATTTTATAAGAAGACAATGAAGACAGGACTTTGTCACATTATAGTATCACATTATAGTTTCATATGATTTATGCTATGGAATTTCTTGAGGAAATCTTTTAAGTCAATCAAGCCCTCAAGTCACACTGTGATATTAACCATCTGCACATAAAGTCAACTCAGGCCAAGATATAAGCTTTTACAGTTGGGGGGAAATAGTTTAGATGAGTGAGAAAACACATGGCTCTCAAGCAATTCCCATACCTCTCATTTCAGCAAAGTCCAGTATGCTCACTGCATTTTTTTTCCTTCTTCACTTTCTCTAGCTCTTCTAATGTTTATTGATTCTGCTTCCTTTATCACTTTCCATTGATTGGTGGGTGTCTATAGTTATGCATTAGGGGTATTGATCCTACAGAAATGGCCCTCTAATGGAGGTCGGCTGAAGTCAGACATGGAGCTTGGCCCTCTCTTGATTTTTGTTAATTTGGTTTATTGGGATTTTGCTCTTCTCATTTTCCAGTGTGCAATGGGTGAGGGAAGATTTTTAATATGTTTACTAGCTTTCTGTCATGTTAGCATTTCTCTTGTCATTATGGGCTGGGTGTTGTGATGTCTATTGCCAGGACCCATCTGGCTTGAACGTCTTGTTGTCGGAAGTTGCTCTGCAAGGTGAGGCATGCACTAGCTCTGGCAAGCTCCTTCTTCTCAAGTGAGAGAAAATTGTGTATGCCAGTTTCAATACCATATGTAGCTGTTTCTAATGCTTGTTCTTTTTGGTTGTAAATAACAGCTGAAGCAAACTTTCTAGTGCTTAATCCGGACTCATGAGGTTTAGGGTATCAAACCCAGAGATTTTGGTTTTCAAATTCTGAGGCATATAATCAAAGAAGCTTAAAAAGGCAACACGTTTATAGGAAAAGCAAAGCAATATGAAGAAAAGGGGCTTTGGACTGAGACAAAGCTGTTTTGATGCTATGTACTAACACTGCCACTTAGTAGCTATGTGACCAGGGATGAGTTATTTGACCTCCTTAAATTTCAGTTTTCTTGCCTATAAATTTAAGCCTCCTGACCTTAATTGCCATGGAAGATTAAAAGTAGTTATTACATGACATACAGCCAGGGCTCTTGATATCAACATACACTAATAATAATAGGAATTGTTATTGTTATAATTATTATTAGATAATAAAAAAGAACTTCCAGAAGTTACTTAGAAAATTGATCAGGACTCCAGTCTATCATATTTTTTTTACCAAAAATGATATTGCAAAATAAACTTTTGGGGAAATATTCCCAAAAAGCCTGAAAAAGTAGAAGGGCTATTTCCAGAAACCTTACTCTTTCTTGTGGAGAAGAACTTCACATAAGTTCTATGCAGTTATGTAAAGAAAAAAAAATATTGCACAAATTCTGCCTTTGGTAAGCTTATTTAATTCGCTTGGAGAAATGAAAAAACAATAAATTACATAAAGCAATTAAGGAGTAGTGCAGTGGAATGTGTAATGATGAATTCAATTTTGCAGTAAAAGCTGGGAATTTCAGCACTTTAGAGAAGGGGTTAATCAGCATTGAGTTAGTCAGGTTTTTATATTGCCATGACATCTCTTTCTCCCCAAAGAGTCATTCATGTGCTTTATTTATCTTTCTACTTCATGTTTTACTGCTATTTTCCCATATTTACTTAATTTTCTTTTATTATTATACTTTAAGTTCTGCGGTACATGGGCAGAACTTACCGGATTGTTGCATAGGTACACACATACCATGGTGGTTTGCTGGCTTCAGCCCCCTATCACCTACATCAGGCATTTCTCCCAATGTTATCCCTCCCCAGCCTCCCCACCCCTTGCTATTTCTCCCTAGGCCCCCACCTCCCAGCAGACCCCAATGTGTGATGCTCCCCTCCCTGTGTTCATGTGCTCTCATTGTTCAGCACCCACCTATGATTGATAACATGTGGTGTTTGGTCTTCTGTTCTTGTGTCAGTTTGCTGAGAATGATGGTTTCCAGATTCATCCATGTCCCTGCAAAGAACATGAAATCATCCTTTTTTTATTCCATGATGCATATGTGCCACATTTTCTTTATCCAGTCTATCATTGGTGGGCATTTGGGCTGGTTCCAATATACTTACCTAATTTTCTTGGTACTGTGTAGACAGAAACTGAACATGTTCTGTTTCCAAAGTACCTGGTTTAATTTCAATTAAAAGATTTCTTAAAATGTACATGTAAATAAAAACAAAGCAACAAAAATAAATAATACAACCAAGGGAAGCTGGCTTAACAGCTCAAACTGGGACTACAGAAAGACCAGGTTTGACTCTAAATCCCAATACCTTCTTTACTTATCTTCCTTTCATGTAGTTGTGCTTCTGTAACCTAAAGAACTGTGTTATTAGAGAAGGCTTTGGTTAAATTCTTTTGCAAGTCTCCTGACAGCTTTGAATACTATTTTTGCTCAAAGTAGTTCCCTAAACAAGTGCCAGCCCATGAACTGCATATGATTAGCATGAGATAAATTTAGAACTTAAAAGTAAATGGTTATTTTTTTAAAGAAATTTTAAAGCAGTTTAACATTACCATGATATTCAAGGGCATAATCAGTTGAAGTGTTTTATTAAAGAGAGTTTAGGAGTGGTGTGGGTGTGATTAATCCACACGATAAGTTGTGGTTTGGGCTGCACAGTAGACCTGCACAGTAGAACTGTGTATCTATGTGTGACAGTTGGAAAAAGAAAACAAACAGCTGTCACCGTAGATAGTCTGAAGAACGATGCATTAGTGAACCCAGTGAGTCTGTCTGATGGTGGTAAAAATAACTAGAGTCCTTCCCATCTTATCAATCAGGAGCAGTATTCCTGAGAGTCTTTGTATTGGGGAAAGGTTTGATTAAATTCTTATGCAAATCAGAAAGCATCTTAAAAACTGTGATGTACTTAACTCATAACTCTTTTCCTTCTGAAGGTGGTTGGGAAACAGGATGATATATCATCTCAGAATATTTTGGTAATCTCTAAGTAAAGTGAATATTACTTTACTATTGCTATTCCTCAGCAAAGGCTAAAAGAGCTGGTGGCATTTTTCTTCTCTGTTACTGTTCATATCGTTTCAATGGGGGTTAATGTTCCTTTTCTTTGCCTTTATTAACTGACAATTAGGAAAAATTATGTTAGTATCCCGAAATGAAGTCTCTCCTCTGTCATTTTGATATAAAGCTCTGAAGAAGTAAAATTTGTCTGCTTTGCCTGCTCATCTCCTTTTTTTCTGCTGTTTTCTTGCCTTTTGGTCTTCAGTGTCCAGAGCTCCCATGCCGCCTTCTAGTATGTTGACTATTCTACACACAGGGGCTCCTAGGGCAGAGTGGAGGACTTCAGCTTTACTCTCCCCGTCCCATTCTGTGTTGTTTCCTTCAGCCTGGCTCAGCCATTGATGATTCTATATCTAAAAGAGGAGCTTTGTAGATCCTTACTTCCAGGGAGCATTAAACACACTATGACCTCCAAGACTAGAAAGACACTTACTTGAGAGAGAAAAAAAAGAAAGTGTGAGATGAAGGATTTCTTATTTTCTATTGGTTGGTTTGGTTTGATGAAAGTTTCTGTTGCATTTGCCCTTATGGATTATTACTGTCCCAATTTTCTTTCTTCCCACAACTTTGAAATGAAAGTAGGAAGTGTATAAGATATACGTTCTTAAATAAGAAAAAAGATTCACACCTAGAAAAAGAACTTAAAGATTATCTCATTTTTCATATTCCAAAGTAGAAAACTGAAGCCCAGAGAAGTGAAATGATTTGGATACTTTTACTACAAATAAGTGCATTGCTGTTAATAATGAGATAATTTTATATTTAGCAAATATTGATTTACTATTTTTATTCAAATGATACGATTTTGAGCAAACAACAAATATTCTGGCTTTAATTTATAACTTGTATTTAATAAAATTCAATGTATAACTCTTTAAAGAGTTGAATTTATAACTATTTATAACTCTTATTTAACCTACAATAATTCTGAAAGTATCTGATGCCTGTGGCATCTAAAATTTGTTCCTGCATTCACATGCATTAATTTCTTTACACTGAAGACCTTATCTTTAAAGATTATCATTCTGAGGTACAATTCCAACTTTATGTGTGCTTCTCTGCACATCATTTATATATATCCTGCTATCATATCTATTAAATACTGGGTCAAGAAATCTTTTAGTAAACAAGTAACAGTTTTTAAAAGGGAATATTATATAAATAGAATGGACTCATGTAAGCTTTGAAGAAATCTCCTTCCAAGGGCATTGAGTATGGCCAATGTAGAACACAGATTTCCAGAAATATTTTTTACAATAAATTTTATTGTGTATATTTAAGGTATAGAACATGATGTTATAAGTTTGTGTGTGTATGTGTGTGTGTGTATGTGTGTGCAAATGATTACTGTAGTGGAAAAAATTAATATATGTATTATCTTACATAGCTACATAGTTTTTCCTCCTGGGTCAAGAGCAGCCATAATCTACACATTCAGTAAAAATCCTGAAAACAATACCCTTTTATAGTATAATACTACTATCATAGGCCTCATATTGTTCATTCAATCATTTGATTTGTTTGAAACATTTTGAGCTGAAATCTTTCTCTGGTTAGAAATAGTTAACAGTGAGAGAACTGGAAGCTTCACAGGTTAGAACTGCATGATTCTTCAAGTAGAAACCTTTGACTCCTTATGTCAAAGGGTAGTATGAGGACAGTTTGAGGAGTCCTGCTTGACCAACTCATTCAGCAAAATTAAATGAATTTTGTTTTGTGCTTACATGGTTTAACAATCATGTCTGTTATGAGACTAATTTATGTCAAGCATGTCCAAAACATTCTAAAGGATGCAATGAATTCACTCTGGCATGAACTACTTTTTGCTTAATTTGTAGGTACATTTTAAGTGGATAAAATATTGAATATATTTTTTGAAAAAATAGTACAGGTCTTACCTGTATACTTACATATTTAAACATTTTTTCAACTGTTTTGAAACATTTTTTCACATAATTCTAATTATTTTCCCTAATTAGTAAAAATTAATTTTTATATAATCTTATTTTAATTCTGCAAAAAGTTTTGAAAACTACTCAAAACTATTTTAGAAGCGTGTGTGTGTGTATACCAGTGTGTGTGTTAGATAGAGAGAGAGAATGATAACAAAATTTTACCCCACCCCCACCATTGCATTTTAAATAGTGGAGTTTCCAATATCCAGTCATGTAATTAATGTAGATAAAATTTAGTCAAAGCATTATTTTGGAAATAAGACAAACCTTTGGGTTTGTCCAATCCCGTCCATTCAGTTATACGTAAGAAAATAAAGGCTCTTGAAGTTTACATGAATTGTCCAAATCCACAAAATGAGTTTAAAGCAGATGCAAATCTAGACTGCAGACTTTTGGATTCTCGCTCTACAAAACTTGCAACTATAACATACACCAAGCAGACAAGAACCTTGGACAAAACAGTCAGTCCTATGTTCTTCTTCTTGTGAACTTTATGGTAAATCAGTTTTTGCCTTTTGTTGGTTTATTTATAAACCCTGAAAAGGTGGAAAGCATGGTAGGGAAAGATCAGTCTAATGGAGTCCAAACATCAGCTTGGAAAGAGGGTGAGTTACTTTTAATGTCTCTTTGCTTGCACTCCTCTGTGTAAAACAGAAGCAATATGTATTTCTAGTGGTTGTTGAAAAGACCAAAATCAAAGCATCATACCTAGGAGACAATAATAACAACATAATGTTTCTTCCCCTTTCCCTTCTTCACAAACATATGCCTTTTCACCACAGGAAGAGTGTATGCTGAGAACAATACTCTGTCTTTTATTTAATTTTATTTTTCTTTGTCTTTCTCTCTATCCATACATACCAAAGGCTGGGCACAGAGTTGGTGCTGAATAAATATCTGTTAAATTATATTGCCCGATTTGAGCTGAATTAGCCTATACAAATGTATTGAACAAATCACTTCTCTAATTGAATAAGAAACTGAGATAACTTGGGATTTTGACTCAAGAGAATTTGTTTGAGCCCATCTGTAATTTTGAAGT
Organism: Cebus imitator; assembly: GCF_001604975.1. Taxonomy (NCBI): domain Eukaryota; kingdom Metazoa; phylum Chordata; class Mammalia; order Primates; family Cebidae; genus Cebus; species Cebus imitator. Next base: position 8,746,586 of record NW_016107375.1, read on the forward strand.
TATTGATCTTTGGTGCAAGTCATTTTACTTATTTTAGTTACCTGAGTTAGTATATGTAAATGTATGTATAATGTAAAATGCTGTATAAAGTAGCTTCATTTCCCATAGAGTTCATCCTATCTTTTAAAAAGACAAGATCTTCAGTATTTCAAAGGGATACCTGCATCCCATGTTTATTGGAAGAGAATTCACAGTAAAGGTGTTGAATCAACCTAAATGTTCATCAACAGAGGAATGGATGTTTAAAATGTAGTATATATACATAGTGGAATACTACTCAGCCATAAAAATTAATTTGCAGCAAATGGAAATGGAGGTTATTATGCTAAATGAATTAAGTAAGACATAGACAAATATTCACATGTTCTCACTCATATGAGGCAGCTGAAAAGATTGATCATGGAGGTAAACAGTAAATGATAGATACTAGAGGCTAAGAAGAGTGTGTGTTGAGGGAGGAGAGATTAATAAATATATGTTAATATAATATATGTTAATAGGTACAAACGTACAGTTAGATAAAACAAATAAGCTCTTTTTTTTTTTTTTTTTTTTTTGAGATGAAGTCTCACTCTGTCACCCAGATTGGAGTGCAGTGGTAGGATCTCAGCTCATTGCAACCTCTGTCTCTGGGTTTCAAGTGATTATCCTGCCTCAACTTCCCTAGTAGCTGAAATTTCAGGCATGCACCACCAGGTCCAGCTTTTTTTTTTTTTTTTTTTGTATTTTTAATAGAGATGGGATTTCACCTTGTTGGCCAGGCTGGTCTCAAACTCCTGACCTCAAATGATCCACCCACCTTGGCTTCCCAAAGTGCTGGGATTACAGGACTGAACCACCTCGCCTGGCCAGAAAGAGTAAGTTCTACTATTTAATTACACAGTAGGGTGACTACAGTTAACTACAATATGTTGTATATTTCAAATTAGCTAGAAGAGAAAATTTGAAATGTTTTCAAACAAATACATGATAAATGTTTAAGGTAGTGATTATTCTACTCTAATTAGATCATTAAACAGTCGATTAATGTGTCAAAATATATGTACCCCATAAATATGATGTACAAAAGTTGTACGTCAATAGAAATAAATAAAATGAAAAATAAGATTTGCATTCAGGATCTTTTTACAGAATTATTTATTAGGTGTGTTCTGACAGTGGGAATTGCTTGGAAATCAGGTTTTGTGTAAAATAATCTAAGAAGAAAAATTGCTGGTTTCATTATTGTGGGTGTGGTTAAGTGACCAGCCTATAAGTTTATTTCATCAATACTTTTCATTTGGTATTTACATTATTTGGAAACTAATCACATATTTATTACACCACTTAGCTATTCACTGCTGCCATAGACCCAAGATTAATGTAACGGGTGGTTTCATTCTAACTTTGACCAAACACTAAATAATTAAAAGCCAAATCTAGTGACACACCCTGGACCATAAGCTGCCTCTCTGTCAATTTCCAACTTGCTTCTTTATTTCTTTCCCATTTTCAGCATATTTTGTAAAATTCTTCCTCTGGTTGTTTCCTGCTCTGAAGCTTTCTCCTGTGAGTCTGCCTTTAGTGTAGAAATAGCAAGACAAGTATAAAAATAGTAGACATGATAGTTTGTGACTTGGGTTTATGTGAATGTTTGTAGGATTGGAAGAAAATTGAGTGGATATCAAGTTTGATCTTCCAAGTAAATGGTCTAGAAGCTAGAGGATTAATGTAGGGTCACAGCCATTGCAGAGTAGGGATAAGGCATGGGGGGTTAGGAGCAGAGTGGTTTCACTGACCTTGATCCGTATTTGACATGTATTTGACATTAGGGAGTGAAAGAGGAGCAATAGCAAACCTTACTTGAACATCCATTTCCTAGTTAAGTGTATGTTTTATCTACCTGCATTCCATACCTGCAAGAATTAGATCAAATGTAGAACTTACTATTCACAAATGTCAGCCTCATTACAGTTCTTCCTGCCTCCAGTTTTCTCTTCTCTTCCTTGACCCTCCATCACATTTCCCGCTCTTTGGAACCCTCGTTTAAGATCTCAAACAAGCCCCAAGTCCATCCCCACACAGAGCACACTCCTATCTGTGTTTTGATTAAAGGATCTGATTATCTCTACCAAAGCAAATGTGTCCAAATAAACAATGGATTTAAACTAAAAATAATAAGGAAACAATTCTTAGCAACAAAGGACAAATCTGATAGAAAAGAAAGAAATAAAAACCAAAGCTAATTTTATGGAGAATGGGAGTTTCCTACCATCCTTCAAATTACTCTTCGTCTGAAGCATTTGCTTGTCTAGATATAAAACTATCTTTATGAGAAAACCAGTGTTTTAACACTGAGACAATCCCAAGCACAGATGTTTAATTCATTTTATTTGAGAAACTATTCCTGCCTTTCATAGTATGCACAAAGAAAAGAACAAACTATCAAGCACACTCATTTACATAATCTGTTCTGTTTAAAATGATAATTAGTTAGTCCCAGGCTAGAATATACAACTCAGCAGGCAAAAGTAATTTTAAAATCATTAGACTTATACATCATGGTCAGGAGGTCAACGCACTTGAATTTCATTATCCAATAAGGAAAAGCACTTTGAATTTCTACATCTTTGTTTTGTGCCCTTATTTAGAAAAGTAAATTAGAAAATACTATGGGAAGAAGAATCCATTTCGACCAATTACTTTTGGAAAGATAGTAAAATTGGTAACCCAAGGATTCTGTTTTTACATGGAGACCTTGATCAGCCTTGATTCATTTAATGGTCTTGGAAAGGAACAGATTATCACCAAAAAGCACTTATTATAAACCTATCTATGATTGAAGCAGAACTTGTTCACTATCTTGCCGTAAATTCCTATAGCATCTATTGTTTTCATATTTACAAGGCAGTCAGACAAGATAGAAATAGTGATGTGGAAGGACCTCTGAGTTCTAGTCTCATTTGGCAGCCCTGTTTTCAGCTACAGATGATTAGAAAATTCCTGTCTTTGTTTAGTTCCTGTAGTGCTTTGTTTGGTCTATACACTTTATGGATCCCGAGTTTAATCTTCTTAATCCAGCAAGTCTGTTGAATGGGCAGTGTATAATTTCCCCTGGGTTATTTATGGAAACGTTTTCTCCCTGGAAAATTTTTCAACAACTAAGTGAAGCCTTTATGAAAGGAGTTCTCACTGCTGTCTGTATTTATGAGTCATGTGATATCCTATGTTGACCATCTTATTGTTGTAGAAAGCAGTTCAAACTGCCATTCCAAATAATTACTGTGAATAGAAAACAGACGACCAGGCAACACCAAATTGAGTTATGGATGGTTGCTATTGTAACCTAGAAACTCTACCTGTGGCCCTGTATTAGAAACGCATGTCCTTACCACTTCAGATAGTGGCTTTATCAGCCTGATCCTGAAGGAAGTGATAGTTGATTGGGTATGGCTAGCTAGTTATGGTCTCTAAGTTCTGCATGTTACATTAGGGGTGGGCGTATCTGTCAAGAAAAACAACTGGACAGCTGCAAGAATTTTTAGAAATTCTCACTCCTTGTTTCCTTCTGATAAATTTTTTATTCCTCTATTGTCCTCATCTATTTATCGCATTTTTCCACTGTTTGAATGATTATTTAAATAGAGCTTTCTTCAGTCCTCTTTATTTCTATTACTTTTTAATCCTTGTCATTGGTCCTTATGTTTATTTATTTTTATATTTAATTTTTTCATTTCAGTTTTACCATTGATTTATTTTCTGCTCTTTTAATCCTCTAAATTATAACATATCTTTTATATGGATGTTCTGTTTTGCTATTTATACTCTTGTTTATTTTTAATTTCTTTTTAATCTGCATCTCCTCACCTCACACCCTACTTCTATTCTCTCTTCTACTTGTCATCCTGTAGTTTTCCTTAAGTTTCTTTGAGTTTGATTACCCTTTATGCTGACTTTTAAGAAACATAGCCAGAAAGGTGGTGATGATTTGAGAGAGTTCCATCTAACAACAGATGGTCAGGGACCTTTTCTTTGTCCTTTAATTGCCAATATATGCTCTCTGGGACTGGAAGTCACACCTGGCTCTCCTCCTCTCCCTCAGAACATCTCCTTGCAATTTAGGCTCAACCTAGAGACACAGGAAGCACACAGATTCACCCTCCAATGAGAAATAATTATCCCTGGGTAGGTAGTAGAATTTAACCTTTTGTAAAAGTATTACTTTCTGGTGTGTCATACTATCCAGATCTTATATGAAGAGATGTGTGTTTTATAGTATTATTACTTTTCATTTTGTAATTCTTGTTCTAAAAATCATGGTTTAAAAAGCCATGATCATTGTATATGTCTATAAGATGATCATCTAATATAGATATACATATTAGACATCAGAATCAGAATTTGGATGAACTATTCCAATTGTACTCATGAACCATAAGACGAAGAACCATGTAAGGACAGTAGTCAGGCTTCTGGCCCCAATCCATCTCTAATATACTTATCTCCACCTGTCCAGATGGTTCTTCCAAAGATCCAAGAAGGATCCCGGGAATTTTTCTTAGTGCTCCGCTACGGATAGACAATGGTGAGAGGACACAAGGCAACACCTGTGCCCTGCTGGAAGAGGGCACAGATGAGTCAGAAAACTAGTCTAGGGAGCACCTATGCCCTGTTAGAAGGGTAAGATTTATTTTAGACAGTCTATGCCTGTCCTGAATATCGGAGCCTAACAAGAAGGAATGATAAATTTTACTTCTAGAACATGAATTTAGTTTTTAGGCAACAAGAGAAGCATGATAAGGCTGAGTCTAAGCCTTTTCAGTCTCCTGTTTACTTCCAATGTGAGAATAGACTATACTATGAATCTTTACACTCCAGGCCATGGTGATAATTCCCTTGACTTTCCATATTTCTTTCCTTGAAATTAATGGTTGCTCTCCTTTGAAGTTACCACCAAGGTTCAATTTTCATTCCATGAAAGGTCTTGGCTCATCATTGCCTAGCCTAACTGATTCTCTTATATTAACTCTACCAACTTGATTGCTTTAACAACCAAGTGACTTTGTTAAATATTTACTGCAAAAACGAAGGGCTACATGTCACCTATTCTAAAACCAAAATTATCATTAAATAGTAGATTTGCATTATGTAACTGAATGGTAGTTTAAAAATCTACAGGTAAATTAAGCAATGTAGTCACCTAAGTCGATGTTTTACAAACAAATTATCTATGCTGATGCTCCAGTAATACCCACAATGAAATATTCTATAGTAACCCAACATGAGGTTTATTTTCATTTTAATGATCAATGTAAGTGTTTGATATTAATTTCACTGAATATTTCCTAAACTATTTTTGAATTGATAATTGCATATGTATAACATGCTAAATATTGACAAAGCCCTCTCCAGAGTGGTTTTAAAAATGTATGATCTTGCCAGCAGAGTCTGAGAGTTTCTTGTCAATGCATATCCTGTTCAGCACTTACTGTTGTCAAATTTCTCGTGTTTTCCAACCTAATAGAGAATAAAATGGCATTTCATTACGATTTTATTTTACATTTTTCTAAATACTTGACATTGAAAATCTTTATGTATTTATTGATCATTCCATTTTATTATGTGAATTGCCTATACATATCCTATGTTTATAATATAAACTGATTTGTTTGTGAATCCTTGCTCCTTCACTTTTATTATTTTTTTATGCTGGAAATGTCTTCACCTAGTATTTTTACCTGTCCCTTAATTTTATTTTTAGAATCCTTTGTATTAAAAAAGCTTGATTTTTGTAGAAATATATTTATTATTTTGTGAATCATTTTTGCCCTTTGAGTCTAATTTAAGAAACCTTTTACTACCCTGAGGTCTTTAAGTCAGTCTTTTATATTTTCTAATAATTAATGTACAGTTATACTTTATTTTATATGTGATTCAATGAATATATCTAATGCGATTTTATTTTTCTCAAATAGAAAACCTATTGCCTCAACAATGTTTATTAAAACATTCTTCTTTTCCTTAACAATTTCTAGTTATTATCTAAAATATAACCCAGTTTTATACTGGTCAGCATCTAAACCCTGTATTCTGTTCTTTCCTGCACAAATACTGTATGGTTCTCATTACTACTGACAAATAGCATTACACAAAACCTCAAACACATTAGGCTAAGTCTTTCCTCCTCGTTTTTTGTTTGCTTAAGAATTGCATTTTTGGACTTTTCCATATAAATTTAGAGAACTGACATACATTTTAAATAACCCAGTAACTGACAAAACGTGAACTCATTTTCTTTTATGTTTTCAATATATTTGGTAATATTCGCTTTTAGAAATAGATGTTATCATTAGATTTGTTTAAAAGTATATATTTTATTATGCCAACATGGATTTTAGTTTTTAGTATTTTTCTGATTTTCATTACTTATATTTTAAAATGCTGCTAATTGTTGAAAATTTACCTTGTATTTGGCACATTTGCTGAACTCACCTACTAATTCTTATATTTTATATCCGAAAAATCTTAGAATATCAAATTGACAGTAAATAACATTTTTATTCTAACCCTTAAATTATTTTTTTATCTGAAAAAAAAATTTAGAATTTTTTTGTCTGGAAAAAAATGTAGCATTTTAATACATTCTTACTTTCATGTAAATAACTCTAATATGTAAATATTAAAACATGTTTGCTCCCAGTTTCATTATCTCAGGTTCCTGGGAGAGATTGGTTGGATGGTTGGTTGGTTGGTATAGGAAGATATAAATGTAAAATTTTATGAAGTGTTTTTTTTTCATCTCTTGCAATGATTAAATCTTCATTCTTTCTTAATCTGTTTCTCTATCAATTACAATATTAAACATTATAATGTTGAGATAAACCTAACCTTAGGTTCACATTCTGGCCATGCCACTTACTATGTGAATGGCCTTGGGAAAGTAACTTAACATCTATATGCTTCAGCTTTCTCTTCTGTAAAATCGATATAAGAGAGTGCCTCCTTCAACTGGAGATTAAATATATATAAATCCAATTAGGATTATTTTGTGTAAAAAAGGTAAAGTCCACACTCTCAAATAAAAATAAAATGAACATTTTCCAATAAGTTTAACTGACTGATTCATTAATTAATGGATTTAGCAAGATGTCACAATTGATTCAAAGGAGAGTTAGAAGTATTCCTTGTGTAGACCATAAGCAAGGCAGAAATTACTTTTCAAAGATATGGCAAATGAATCTGTCCACAGGGCAATAATTTATTGCATTCCACTAGATGAAAATTAATGCAGTTTCTGTAGTCACGAATTATTTGCATTGTTATCAGTTTTCTACAACTTATGGAGTTGCAAAAAAGCTCAAAAAGAGTGAAAGGTATAGAGATTGCACAGAACAAGTAAGCCCAAGGAGTATGCTATCCAAACCTTAGTTTTCAATTGAACACATTTAATATATATTTTTGATCCGCTTAAAAACTTATAATTTTTCTTAGAGATTATTGTAAATTAATATATGTCTGTACATAAAACACATAGAACAGTATCAGGTATGAAATCTTGCTACTATTATTGGTATTGATGTTATTTTATATATTATAAAAATTGATTTGCTTATATTTTATGTCACACTTTTACAGCTATGTACATAAGTAAAACTGTGCTATAGTTTTGTGTAAAATGCTTTGTCTCTAAATTTTTTAAATCAGTTATGTTCTAGTGTACCAACAATGTATACTTTAAAGATGTTTTGGGAGGCATTATTCATGCATTATTCCTTTAAGAAATTTTTTATTGGTCCTAGTAATAGAAATATTTTGTTTTAATCTAGCAATCAATTAACTGCTAACATAAAGACACTGAATTATGTGGCTAGCCCTATCTTCCTGTTAACTAACACTAACTGTTAAAAGTTTAGAACTAAATTTTCAATCTGTCTCTAGCTTATACTTAATACATTATGGAATAAATTTGGCTTCATGTATTTTTTTCCTACTCTTTTCCATGTCCCATATTTTTACACACTTATATCAATGTTAATTTTGTCTTTAGAGATTATGTATATTAATGGAAATAATTTTCATCAGTTATTAAACCTGAGGTGACCATTATTTTTCATTAAATTAAATAACATAAGTTTGACTAAATTATCAAATTTATTTGACTACACAGATTGATGAATTCAGTCAAAATTGTAGAACTGGTTGTATGTGCAAAATGTCAAATTCCTGCAATTAATGGAGTTGATGGGAATGGTCCAATCTAATTTTTTTTTAGCTTGAAAATAGAAGTTAATTCAACTTCATGAATATGGCTCTCTGAATATGACCTTTTATCAGGCATAGAATAACTTGCTGAAATTCTATCAATAAAGTCTTGGTAGTGTGTGCTGTACATTTTTCTTAATTATCAAAATTTTTCTCCTTAGTTTTTTTCTCTCATAATTAAACACACACACACACACACACACACACACACACACACACACACGATTTAAACTAGCTATAGCTAGAGATTTGCCTAGGAGAATCATTTGATATGAATATCCTTATTAAAATCCCACTGTTTCAAATGGATTTTTAGATTAATATATCTGCAGAGATATAAAATTATCTGATTTATAACCATGCATTATTAGATCTGAAATGTCAGTTATTATCTCCTCAGCTTAATACTTAGATTACCATATAATTTTATGCGTCTTTGAGAAAAAAGGTTGAAAAGTAGCAAGGAAATGAATCTTGTCCCTACTGTTACGATTGTCAATGGAATGTCAAAAATAGCTGTGAATATTTCACTCTTATATTGACTTAATTCCAAGAAAGAAAGGACAATGGTAATGAAAGTGGAACACGTCTTCATAAGTCATTCCTTGTTTATGACTAATCTTTGTAACAGTCTAATTGACTTACTGTGTCAGTTACAACCTTCCCCTTGTTCTTTGACTTTTAAATTGTAAATGTATGAAATTAAACCAAGAGAATTTATCAACTCAACATTCACTTCTTTCAGTGCATAACATTCAAGGTTAAAAATATGCTACATGTTGAAGAAGAGTTGAAAGTTCAAATATTTCTCACACAGTTATAAACTCATGAGTCTGGAACCATTAGTAATAGTGAAATTAATATTTCCTCATGATTATTTTTACCATCATTTACTGAATAACTATTTGATGTAAACAAGGAAATGAGTGGAAACTGAAGATCAACCAAAGCCTTCATTTGAAAAGATGATGACATACATGGAATTATGCTATATATGTAAAGAGTGTTTCCTGATAATTACTAAAGTTGAACACATGCTTGTTCAACCAACTTCCCCACATTTAAACAGGAAAAGGATAAGGTGATAGGGAGAGCATGGGCTTCAATCTCAGTTGTGCCTTTTTCTCACTTATTAACTTGACTCTGTGAATTGAACCCATTTTCTTATCCATTAAATATGATTATCTCAAACATTTTCTGTAAACATTAAAATGGTGAATGTGAAACTACTGGTGCATAATAGACACATAATATATATGTGCTTACTAGTATTATTTTATTCTAATCCACATTCTCTTTTTAAAATGAGAAACAAGTATACAGGGATAAGTTGCCAGCCACAGGCACAAGCATATTAGACAGAACGTGAAAGTAGAAGATTGATCTCTTGATTCTCCTGTAATGCTATTTACACCTAAATATGCTTTTTATATTAGCAGTTGTTTAATCACCTAATCTTTGCTTCCACATATTTTAATTGAAGTTGTGTGCACCAAGTAGGCATTTGATAAATGCCTGTGGAATGCAGATGTGTGGAAATGATGAGTTTATTTTCCTCTCACTGAGTTTTCATCCAAGCTATATAAAGGTAGAGCCTAAATATCAGTTAAGGATTGGCCATATTCATCTCCATGGTGTTGAAGCAAATGTTTGAGATATTTTGTGATGAACAAATACCCTTGCAGTGAAATTTGGCTCTGAGGTTTTATTTTTGTAAAATACCACAGCTGAGGAAGCACTCAGAGAGGTTTTTCTGACTAAAAATGAAAATGGGTATTTTTTATCTTTACCTATCACAAAGTAAGCATTAGAGTTATCTGATTTGAGGCTCTTGGTACATCTGCCCTTAAGGAATTTGATGCCACTTTGTTGCCTATCCAGTGCTGATTTCTTTACTAGTGCCTCTGAGGTTGCTCCACAGATAGGCTTTCCACCATAGTTTTCTTGGGCACAGTCTCAACAGTGGGAATCACTTAGTTTCTCTCTCCTTTCTGAACTCTGCTTCCAAGGGCAAATGCCTTCATTGCCAACTTTATTGAGTTGTCATTCTCTTTGGATGTTGGCCAGTGTTTCGCATTTTTGAATTTCATGCTTTTTATGCCGTGAATTCTCAATTCTTATTTTCAAATTGTTATGTCTGTCTTTACATTTACATAGTGCTTTAAACATTTTAGTGTTGTTTCAAAGACAGGGTGTCATTGTTCCTTCAGATATGTAAAATAAAGATATTATTAATAAACCTTTAGCAGCAAGAAATGGGATACATAGTTTTAGGAATTCTGATTATTATGAAGTAATTAGAGCAGAGCTGGGGGAATGAGGCAGGTCTCCTGACACTCCATTTGGTGTGCTTTCAACCTGTGTGCCAGATTGGGGCAGTGACTTCTGGTGTCTATTAATATGGTACAACAAAGTATTGTAACCAGCCATTGCAGATGAAACTGACTAGAGTACAGAATCTAAAGAGACCTGAGCAACTCTTTTTTAAACTGCCACCATCAACTGTCTCCAACAACACGTGCATGACTTTTCTTCAAAAATGAGTGAAATTGCCAAATAACTTCAGGGTCTAAATTTTGGATCCCAGGTTTTATGCATGATTAGCCATTGAGCCAATTATAATTAGGGTCATTTATAAAGTATTCCCTATAGGTGTAGAAGCTTTAAAAGGAATATAAGCAGTTCTTACTTCTGAACTACTTATTCTCTAATTGCAGGGAAAAAAAAAAAAAAAGCAGTTTCAAACACAAATGCAACTCTGAAGTAAAAATGATCTACATGCATGAATGGAGTCACCCAGTTTCTCTTAACTCCAAGTTCTCCACTTACTATCTCCTCTGCATTCAGTTTTTCTCCTGCCTTACCTAATTCCTACTGGATTCCTGCAGAAGGGGGTGTACATCCAAACTATTTGAGGGTCCTATATCAGGTCTTTTCTGATCTCATTGGATAGAACAACTCCCTCCCCTGTCTCCCATTTTAAGTTTCTGTATTTTCAATAGCCACACTTACCCAGTTTCTACTTTGCATGAACTTGTGTTAATAGTTTGATTAATGTGTTTTTCTTTCTCCATTTGGTTTCATGCTCTGTGAGGTTAGGCACCGTGCTCTTTTTATATGCTTTTGTATCACAGGACTTCACCCAGTGCTATGCATATGATCTGTAATTAGTATTTGCTGAATGAATGAATGAACCTTCCCTGCCTAACTGCATTGTTATGGAAGAGCAGGTAGTCAAAGGATACTACATATATTCCACACTAAATTATTGACATTTTAAGATGAATAATTCTTCGTAGTGAGGGGGCTACCTGTGCATTGCAGGATGTCTACAGCTCTGTGCCTTCTATCACTAGATGTTAGTAGCACCTCGGGTAATTCCTCTTCCCTTTCAATTTTGACAACCATAAATGTCTCCAGACATTGATGGCCAAATATCCCCTGTGTGCAGAATTACACCTGGTTGACAATCACTGCTTTAAAGTAACAGTTACAGCCTTATCCACATTTTCACAGCATGTACTGTCTACTCTATCAAAACTAACCTACTTACAGTCATGTGAATCCATCTTGTACCATCCTGATGCCACAGTTTAAGGTAGTATTTTTGTTCATCATCCCTTCTTTAAATCTCCTCATCATGCTACATCATTTCCTCAAATCCTTTTTGTTATACAGGTCTTCTAATTCCCATTCGCTGCATAAAATATTCTCTATTTGTCCATTTCTCTTTGCTGTAAAGGAATACCTGAGACTGGGTAATTTACTAAGAAAAAAAGATAAATTTTGGCTCAGAATTCTGCAGGCTGTGCAGAAAGCATGGCACTGGCATCTGCTCCTGGTAAGGGCCTCAGGAAACTTTATTCATGGTGGAAGGTGAAGGGACAGCAGGTATGTCACATAGAAAGAGAGGGAGAGCAAAGAGAAGCTAGACTCGTTTTTAAACAAGCAGCTCTCCTGTGAATTCCTTACCATGGAGAGAGTCATTCATGAGGAATCCACGCTGGTGATCCAAACTCTCCCCACCTGGCCTTACATACAACATTTGAGATCACATTTCAGCATGAGATTTGAAAAGGACATACATCCAAACTATATCAGGGTCCTAGCAGGGAACGGAGGACACTCAGATAAGAAGAACAAGAATATACACAAAGATGGGCAGAGTGTAGAAAAGATGGTTCAATATCTCACAATTTTTCTATCTCCAGACCAGAAAGCATGAAGAGAAGAAATGGTTAGCAGAATCTGGCAAGAAGTCTTGTAGAGAGAGCCACCTTAATAGGCTCTTTGACTTTCAGTACAGGGGCCAAGGCAAACCAAGGTGAACCATTAAGAAGAAAGCCAGGGAAATAAAAAGTCTGATGTCACCCTTCTTCACTGTAATCCCTTCCATGGTTCCCCATTGGCTGAATCCTACAGGAGATCAGAGAGTTAAAAAGTCTATTGATGTAACTCCTGTAGGTCAAACTGTTGGGGCAGAGACCAGAGAATAAATAGTAAATGCAAAGAGATGAATGAAAGATAATTCAGCTCACCTTATTATTATTATTTTTTTTTACTGATTTGTTTCTGCTTTCTATCTGTTCAAGGTCAGAGTCCTGATGATGCTCGTCTGTATATCTATAGCTCTAAGAATAGTTTTTGATGCTCTAAATATAGTGATCAAATGAATGAATATTTTTCAGTCAATGTTGAACAAAAGGTGAATGCCAGGGTGAAATGAAAATGGAATTGACTTCATATCTGTGGTTTTATTATCCATGGGCTCAGCCAAGAGTGGATCAAAATATTTGGGGGAAAAATTATTTTGCAAAGTTCTGAAAAGCAAAACTTAAATTTGTTCTGTGCTGAGTACTAATTAAATCCACATTAATAAAATGATATGTAGACATTATGTTGGTATCATAAGTAATCTAGAGATTACTTAAAGTATACGAAAGGATTTGTGTAGGTTATATGCAAATGTCCTGGCCTTTTATAGAAGGGATTTGAGGATATGTGTGTTTTGGTATCCACAGGGGATCCTGAAACCAATCCTTTGTGTGTGACCAGGGATGGAAGCAACTGTACTCTACTCATATTAGTATCAGATAGAAAACATCCATTGTTTTTTGTACATATTGATCTTTGTTTTTACTGCTGTTTTTACTGAATTCTCTGCTGACTTGAATGCATTTAATAGGTGAATAAAATTGGACAATGAATACAGGTACAATACTTGTACATGTTTATAAAGTTGTTGTGTTCCTAGTAATGAAAGACAGATACTCCACCTTTTAAGAACTGGTGATAACATAAGCAGGATAAGTTAATTGATATTTGTTGAGTACAATGAGATATACATAAAGATGTACTTTATTTAAACATAAAAACATCCAATAAAATCCACCTCGCTGTAGAATATACAAGACACAGTCAGGCTTGCTTTAGAAGAAAAACAAAACAACAAAACCATATCAAAAATAATAAGGATTCAAACAAGATATTCTTTGGAAATGAACAGTTTATGAATGGCAATATTTTCTATATTTGACATATTGCTTACATGTTATTTCAAATCTCTGGTGATTTTAATGAAATGGAACTAAGAGTTTTCAGCATTAAGTGTTAGAATAGAAACGCAAGGATTGTGATATTTACATTTTTTTGCATAATTCTATTACTTGGTGAATACAAATTTGATGACTCTAATGATTTAGATGCTATCAGTTCCTCTAGTTTCAACTATATCACCTCATCATATAAGGCAGAAAGATAAATATTTATTTTAGATAAGAGTATCTCACTTTTGCTCACAAGCTGGGTTTCTTACTAAATTTGCCTTCATTTGTATTTCACTTTCTTGAGCAAATGACTTTTCTGATCTAAACTTTGATATAGCATTGTTCTGTCATCTTCTTAATTCTGTGCAATATGTTTATAACATTTAGCACTTATAACAGAGATGAGGAATAGGAACATAATTTAAAGACTCAATATTTATGAGCCTTTTAGAGACCACTATATCCTTTCTACATTGAATGTTTCTCCATTTCAATTTTTTCCACATAGAATAATTCTAACTGTTCACTGGATATACTTTCTGTATTATATCACTGTTCAGCCTCCCACATTGTTCTCAAATGCTGCTGTATTGTAGTCCACGTACTCCATAATTTACCCAATTTTATTTACTCAGCTATATTGACTGTGTCTTCTGAGGATTCACTTTTTAAATACAATCAGTAGCGTGCATACAGGATTCTGTGCTCAAAGCTCATTGCTCTGTTTCTATGCTTCTTGATATCCTCAGCTAAGTGAGCATGATCCATTGATGCTTGTAGCAACTTTTCCAAATTCACTTAACATTCAAGGTCAAAAATTAGAATCTATGACCTCCCCAAAGACTTAGTTGATGATTCCATTATCCAGAGTTTATTCTTTTCTAAATATGTACAAAGATAGGACTGGATCTCTCACTTAAGGGTCTAATTGCTTCATGTGTGAATCAGATCTTTCAATTTCTCAGAGGAAAAGAATCCCACATTACACATTTAATGTGTTTTTCATAGTACCAATTGTAATATGTAGCACAAACAGGCAAAGTGGAATTATGAAGTTCTCTTACAGATCCATCAGTATTTTAACTGTGTGTATCAGATAACACATGACCATTTATTCTGGTTGAATATTTAGTAACTCATATCTATAACATACTTTATTGTTTTCAAAGATGTCTCCTATATGGTATTTATTTCCCTTTATGTTAACAATTAAGCATATTAAGTAGATGTTTTATTAGTAGACATGATTACTCTTTTTAATAAAAATTCATCTTGTGAAATCAAAATAACGACAAATATATTACTCTAATAATACCTACTCTAATATATGTTGTGAATAAGTGCAATTTTTATCTCTAAATAAATTTCTTGTATTAATAGAAAATGTATCACAAAAATAATATAATTTTTCCATAATAACCATGAAAATTATTTATTCTAAATGACTACTCACTGGATGCTTGTTTTGTGCATGCACTCTATTAGGTACTTCATAAATATTATTACTTAACAACAGTCCTCAAAGAGAAATATTGTTTCCCTATTTTATGTATGAGAAAATTGAAGAACAGAAAAGTTATGAGGTTTGTCTTAGGTTGCACAATTATTACTTGGCCAGTCAAATTTCAAGACCAAATTTCATTGGCCCTAAAGTCCTCCCTCCTCCCCTGGACCAAACTCCAATTTTCAATCTCCATTTAAAGATAAGCGACACTCATCAGAAATTCAATCCAGATAGACTGAATTACAATACAGTTTTACTTTCATTATAATGCAATTGCCTTCAAAAGCTATGCTAATCTGTTATTTTAAACTCCTTTAGTATATATCATAATTATGACATCTAATAAATGTTAACCTTTTGATGGAAGTAATTTCACACCTACATGAACATTATCCAATTAATTATTCAAAGACATTGTTGGATAATAATTGTGAAACTAATTATTACAGATCAAACTGGTCACGAAATGGATTTTCTTTTCCATTATGCCAACAAAACTCTTCAAATCTAATCCATTGTCATGCATTCTGTGAAACCTTTAAACTAGATGAAAAATATTAAAGGAGAATCAACTTTGAGAACACAGTGAATCAAATAATCAATTTAGCATCAGCTAAATTGTGGGTGTTCTAGCTACCAAAACGAATTCAGATCTGTTTAAATAGCTGATGTTATTCAAATCCCTTTTTTCTCCCTACAGTTCTTCCAGAGCCAGAATGTAGTCTGAGAAACTGGAAAAAAAAAAAAAAAAAGTTTTACTTCAATCTACATGCTTGCTCTTTGAAGTCTGGTTCTCAGGCCAGCAGTATAGCTTCTCCCCGAAAGCTTCTTGGGAATGCAGATTCTTAGACCCTACCCTAGAATGTCTCAATCCAAATCTGCATTCAACAAGATCCCCAGTTATTTTTATGCACTTTAATATATGTGAGAGGCTTCTGATACTTTCAGCTGTCTGATGTGCAGTGAGTGGTGGAACCAAAATAGTTTCCTCTCCCTCTCTAGCTAAATCAGGGTCTTCTGTTTGTTCATTGCTGGCATTCTTTGATTTTATAATGGAGTTGATTCAAACGTAGAGCCTTTTAAAAACTATGAGATGTATTATCATTCCTATGTTAGCTTAGATACAGTAGTCATAGGGCCATGCCCTGCTGTTTACATTGTGTTATTATATGGAATTATGTATTTTTTCATAGAAAGAGTTCTTAGGAACAATGTTATTTAAGCCTTTTATTTACACTTAAGAAACTGAGGCTCCAATAATTGAGCAGACTTGCTCAAGTATCACAGGTAGTTATTGGCAGATAAAGGATTAGATAATACATCTCTTGATTCAAAATCTTCTATTTCCAAGTGTTGCATTTTGCTTATCTATGCACACTTCATTAACAACATTACATGAGCATGATGGTAATATCGAGCCTTCCTAGGTGAAGCAATTGGTGAATTCATTTCTCTAGATACATTAGGACACAAGAGTGATCCTGATTCCATGGTGTGTTGGAGTTGGTGTCCTCTGGCTTGTGTTAACTCTCAAGAGCCATTTGTGCACAAGCATCTCTTCCCAAGTCTGTGTACAGTGACATCATGAAATCAGCCATGGTGGAGGTATTTATACCATGGAAATTGGAAAACTACAAATCAGACATTGTTTTTTTCCTTGGAGACCTGATTATTAAATATTTACCAGCACACCACTGTCCTGACTGGGTTGTTATTTCCAAAGGATATTTCAGCTGATTAAAGACTTGGAAAGAGATTGTGCCATCATGCTCTCTATGTGGACTGGATTCTGAAAGCCAAGTCTTTCAACTGTGTTTTGCCATTAATTAAATGATGTTTTCAACATGTATAGTCTATGGTTGTTATGTTTGTCCCTGCTATCATAAAGATTTTTAGATTTTGTCCCCTGCTACCATGAAGATTTTTAGATTTTATTCAACCGATGTGTCAAGTAAAATTTAGTAAATATTGTATCCCTAATTGCTACATAATTGGATTTTGAGTGATTTGTATTTTTCTGATTGCCTCTGATACCCTGGGGAACTTTCTAAAAAGTATGTTTCCTCACTTCATAAGAAAGGCCTAACCCTCAGCGTTATTAATTTCTACATTCATACAAGTACAGGGCTATTCTACTAAAATGCATCAAATAATTACCTACTTTGTTTCATTCTTCTTCATTCTTTGAACATGTCAATTGTCTTAATTCTGTATACATTTTGTATATAGATCACAACATGTCATTTCTATACCAGTGTACTAATAATTTTTAAGGAATCACCACTGATTTGCATTGATATTTGTGTTTCATTTTATAATAAGCCAAGACCACAAAGGAGCTCATTTGAACTTCTGGCTAACGGAGTTGCAAATTGCAAATCGATAGGATTGGTATCAATTCTTCTCTGAATGTCTGTTAGAATTCTGCTGTGAATCCATCTGGTCCTGTAATTTTTGTTGGTAATTTTATAATTGCCATTTTAATCTCACTGCTTGTTATTGGTCTGTTCAGGGTATCTGATTATTCCTGATTTAAGCTAGGAGGGTAATATCTTTCCAGGAATTGATCCATCTCTCCTAGGTTTTCTAGTTTATGCACATAGAAGTTTTCCTAGTAGCCTTGAAAAATCTTTTGTATTTCTGTGATGTCAGTTGTAATACCTCCCATTTCATTTCTTATTGAGCTTATTTGGATTTTTTTCTCTTCTTTTCTTGGTTAACCTCGCCAATGGTTTATCCGTTTTATTTATTTTTTTCAAAGAAGCAGCTTTTTGTTTCATTTATCTTTCGTTTTTTCTTCGTTTCAATTTCATTTAGTTCTGTTCTGATATTGATTATTTCCTTTCTTCTGCTGGGTTTGGGTTTGGTTTGTTCTTGTTTCTCTAGTTCTTTGAGGTATGACCTTAGATTGTCTGTTTGTGCTCTTTCAGGCTTTTTGATATAGGTGTTTAGGGCTATACTTTCCTCTTAGCACCACCTCTGCTGTAACCCAGAGGTTTTAATAGGTTGTATCACTATTGTTCAGTTCAAAGAAGTTTTTAATTTCCATCTTGATTTCATTTTTGACCCAGTGATCATTCAGGAGCAGATTATTTAATTTCCATGTATTTACATGGTTTTAAAGGTTCCTTTTGGAGTTGATTTCCAGTCTTATTCCACTGTGGTCTGAGAGAGTCCTTGATAAATTTTCAATTGATTAAATTTTGAGGCTTATTTTGTGGCCTATCATATGGTCTATTTTGGAGAAAGTTCCACATGCTGTTGAAGAGAATTTATATTCGGCAGTTGTTGGATGGACTGTTCTGTATATATTTGTTAAGTCAATTTTTTTCAGGGTATAGTTTATAGTATGTTTCTTTGTTGACTTTCTGTCTTGATGACCTGTCTAGTGCTGTCAGTGTAGTATTGAAGTGCCCCAATATTATTGTGTTGCTGTCTATCTCATTTCTTAAGTCTATTAGTAATTGCTTTATATATTTGGTTTTAGGTGCATATATGTTTAGGATTGTGATATTTTCCTGTTGAACAAGGCCTCTTATCATTGTATAGTGTCCCTCTTTGTCTTTTTTTCTTAGGGAGAAGGAAATAATTTAGATTCTCACCTAACAGCTTAGAGAAAAATAAGTCCCATCTGGAAATAGTAAAATAAAAAATCAAGCCACTGGTAAATTAGGAAAAACAAAATTTGATATTATCAAATATCTGGGGAAAAAAAAAGGAATTTCAAAGTTTAAAAGAAAGGGAACCAGTCATTAAGGAAAAGATGGACTGGCTTGATTAAATAAAAGTGTTTCTTTACATAAAACAATTACAAGTGAAAGAAAAAACTATTTGTAAAAAACAAAATGGGCAATACTGAGGTTGCAGCATACACAGAATATAATTCAGAGAAAATCTTAGATTATTCAATGATTAAGATATATAAGGGCTTTGGGAGGCTAAGGTGGGCGGATTGCGAGGTCAAGAGATCCAGACCATCCTGGCTAACATGGTGAAACCCCGTCTCTACTAAAAATACAAAAAAATTAGATGGGCGTGGTGGCGCGTGCCTGTAGTCCCAGCTACTTGAGAGGCTGAGGCAGGAGAATTGCTTGAACCCGGGAGGCGGAGGTTGCAGTAAACCAAGATCGCGCCACTGCACTCCAGCATAGTGTCTGGTGACAGAGCATAGTGTCTGGTGACAGAGTGAGACTCTGCCTCAAAAAAANAAAAAAAAAAAAAAAAAAAAAAAAAAAAAAAGGAATTTCAAAGTCTAAAAGAAAGGAAACCAGTCATTTAGGAAAAGATGGACTGACTTGATTAAATAAAAATGTTTCTTTACATAAAACTACTAAAAGTGAAAGA
The DNA here is from genome assembly GCF_001604975.1 of Cebus imitator. Classification (NCBI taxonomy): domain Eukaryota; kingdom Metazoa; phylum Chordata; class Mammalia; order Primates; family Cebidae; genus Cebus; species Cebus imitator. The sequence goes on from NW_016107375.1 coordinate 8,766,221, forward strand.
AAAAACTATTTGTAAAAAACAAAATGGGCAATACTGAGGTTGCAGCATACACAGAATGTATTTCAGAGAAAATATTAGATTACTCAATGATTAGGATACATAAGGGCTTTGGGAGACCAAAGCAGGTGGGTCACAAGGTCAAGAGATCGAGACCATCCTAACATGGTGAAACCCCGTCTCTACTAAAAATACAAAAAAATTAGCTGGGCATGGTGGTGTGCGCCTGTAGTCCCAGCTACTTGAGAGGCTGAGGCAGGAGAATTGCTTGAACCCGGGAGGCAGAGGCTGCAGTGAATCAAGATTGCAGCACTGCACTTGAGCATAGTGTCTGGTGACAGAGCATAGTGTCTGGTGATGGAGTGAGACTCAGTCTCCAAAAAAAAAAAAAAAAAATAGGTATATAAGGGATAACCATAAAAATAATGATTGTAATTTTACATAATTGTGGAATTAATTTTTTTAGTTTCATAGACATATAGGAACTAAAGTTAGAATAGTTTATGAAAAGACTACATTTCTAACTAGTCTTGCAAATTGTAACACTTGTAAGACTCACATACTCTGAAATTCCACCATTAATCAAGCACTCATTCATTCTGCAGATATTATTTGGAGATTTAATATATATCAGACCCAGTAGTAACTGCCAAAATGATTACTGTGAATAATAAAGAGCTTTTTCTCAAGTGAGTCACAGTTTAGGAATGTAACATGACTTCTTCCGCTGTCCTCTTCCTTTGGTGAGTCTAGTCTACAAATATATCTACCTATCTGTCTATCCAAAACAGTTTTAATGAGTTCCTAGAATGTATTGGGCCTTGTGGTGGTTGTGGGGTTTTTAAGATAAAAAGTGAAATTCTATCATTAAGGAATTCAGCCAAGGAGATGAACAGAGTAAAATGTAGTTAAAAGATACAAGAGATAAATGCCATTCAAAGAATAGATATCTCTAGATTTATAAGGGGAAAACATACACTGTATTAAATCTTGAAAGTTAACACTAAAATATTAATGCATTTTATTCAAACTTTACATTCTAAACACAATTTAAAATGTTATTGTTTTCAAATATAATATCTAATGAATGAAATAATCTTTGTCTTTTTTAACTGCTGTTTCTCTAAAGTTTTTTTGTCTAAGAACAGCTGCTCCTGCTCACTTTTGGTGTCTATTTGCATGAAATGTCTTTTTCCACCACTTTACCTTAAGTTTATGTAAGTCCTTATGTATTAGATGAGTCTCAGGAAGGCTGCAGATAGTTGATGAATTCTTACACATTCTGCAATTCTGTATCTTTTAAATGGAGCATTTAGGCTATTTAAATTCAATGTTACTATTGAGATGTAAGGTACTATTCCATTCATTGTGCTATTTGTTGCTTGTATACCTTGGTTTTTTAATTTTGTTTTTTAAATTGTATTTTAGATTTTATATGTTTTATAGATTCTGTGAGATTTATGCTTTAAAGAGATTCTGTTTTTATGTGTTTCCAGGATTTGTTTCAACATTTAAAGCTTCTTTTAGCAGTTCTTCTAGTGGTGACTTGGTAGTGGTGAATTCCTACAGCGTTTATGTGTTCAAAAAAGATTATATCTTTCCTTCATATTATGAAGCTTATTTTTGATGGATACAAAATTCTTGGCTGACAATTGTTTTGTTTGAGGAGGTTGAAGATAGGGCCCCGTTCCTTCTAGCAGGTAGGGTCTCTGTTGAGAAATCTGTTAATCTGATTATTTTTCCTTTATAGGTTACCTGGTGCTTTTGTCTCACAGTTAAGATTCTTTCTTTCATCTTAACTTCACATAATCCGATGACAATGTGCCTAGGCGATGATATTTTTTTGATCAATTTCTGAGGCGTTCTTTGTGCTGCTTTTATTTGATTGTCTAGGTCTCTAGCAAGGCTGGGGAAGTTTTCCTCAATTATTCCCCAAATACGTTTGCCAAACTTTTAGATTTCTCATTTTCCTCAGGAACAATGATTATTCTTAGGTTTGGTCTTTTAACATAATCCCAGACTTCTTAGAATCTTTGTTTATATTTTTTCATTCTTTTTTCTTTGTCTTTGTTGGAATGAGTTAATTTGAAGACCTTGTCTTCAGCTCTGAATTTCTTTTTTCTACTTGTTTGATTCCATTGCTGAGACTTTCCAGAGAATTTTGCATTTCTATAAGCATGTCCATTGTTTTCTGAAGTTTGATTTTTTTTAATTTATAATATGTGTCTCATTGAATATTTCTTCCTTCACTTCTTCTATTTTTTTTTTCTTACATTGCGCTTTGCCTTTCTCTGGTGCCTCCCTAACTAGCTTAATAACTAACCTTCTGATTTATTTTTCAGGTAGATTGGGGATTTCTTCTTGGTTTGGATCCATTGCTGGTGAGCTAGTGTGATTTTTTGGGGGGGTGTTAAAGAACCTTGTTTTGTCATATTTCCAGAGTTCATTTTCTGGTTCCTTCTCATTTGGGTAGGCTCTGTCAGGGGAAAGGTCTAGGGCTGAAGGCTGTTGTTCAGATTCTTTTTCCCACGGGGTGTTCCCCTGATGTAGTACTCTCCCCATTTTCCTATGGATGTGGCTTCCTGAGAACCTACCTGTAGTGATTGTTATCTCTCTTCTGGATCTAGCCACCCAACAAGTCTACTAGGCTCTGGGCTGGTTTTAGGGATGGTAATCCAGCACCTGTCCAGTGGATGTGTCATGGGATGAAATGGAGTCTGAGGGTTCTTAGCTTTGGTGGTTTAATGCACTATTTTTGTGCTGGTTGGCCTCCTGCCAGGAGGTGACACTTTCCAGAGTGCATCAGCTGTGGTAGTATGGGGAGGAGCAGGTGGTGGGCAGAGCCCAAGACTCTCCTTGGGAAGGTCTTGCTGCACCTGCTGTGAGGGATGGGGGGGTGAGGTTCCCAAGTCAATGGAGTTATATAATCCTAGGAGGATTGTGGCTGTCTCTACTGTGTCATGCAGCTTCTTAGGGAAATGGGGAAAGCTGGCAGTCACAGGCTTCACCCAGCTCCCATGCAATCCAAAGGGGTGCCCCCATCAACAGCACCAAGTCTGTTTCCAGGCAATGGGCAAGCGGCACTGAGAACTTGTCCCAGGCTACTTGCCTCCCAGCTACAACAGCAAGTACATCTTTCCTTATTCTCCTGCCTGTGTAGCCTGCACACCAGGTTCACACCCTCTCCCGAGTTCTGGCAAGGAGTCTTCTCCATCACTTCAAATTGTTACAAAGTTCAGCTGGAGACATCCTTTTCCCTGTGGGCCTTTCCCAGTGCCTCTGGCTGCCCTCCCAAAGGACCCCTATAAGGCCAGGCAGAAGTGGTTTGCTAGGTGACCCAGTGAGCTCAAAGGGCTTTCCCCTCTGCTTTCTCTACCTCTGTATTTCACTCAACGCTCTCAACTCACTCAGCTCCAGGTAGCGTTAGAGTCTTCTCCTGTAATCCAGGCCTTCAGTTTTCCCAGTAGGGGGTGTGCCCGGGGGTGGACGATCTCCCTTTTCCACTTCCACAGTTTCGATGCTCACAGTATTTTTGGTGTCTTCCTTGTCCTGCAGGAGCAATGTGTTTCCTTCAGAGGGTCTGTGGATCCTCTTGAGTTTCCTGATTTATTCTGCAGTTGTTCTGGAGCAAAAAAATCACAATGCAAGCCTCCACACACCGCTCTGTTCGCCCAAGTCAGAGCTGCAATGTAGTCTAGATCCCCACTACTTTAACTTTTATTTTTATTTTTGGAGTGCTAACTTTCACCAGAAGGTTACTAAATGAATTTATTTCTTTTACTGAAGGGTTTCTGTCAAATTTGAATAACACATAGCATGTTTTTAAAGGGACACTATCTTTGTAGATGCTCAGTATTGACTTAGATGGCTGTTTTTGACATATTGAAAATATGTACAAATAAAAGTTTAGACATAAATTTTTATCTTCTCCTAATTTTTATATTATTATTCTTAAAGGAATAAAACATAAAACTCTAATGTCAAGAAAAATCTAAATAATGGACAATGATATTTTTCTAAAACTGTTGATATTAGAAAAATCCATCTGCAGATGTAACTCCACCGCTGCGTTTTTTATTTCTTTCAAAGTACATGGTCTGAAATTCTTTAATAATTATTTTCTTAAATCTTCATTGTTAGCAATAAAGTCAATTCAACCAATGATGATGATTTTAATAAGAGAACCTGTTAAATATGTACCTTCAAAAGAAATTATTTATATTTTCAGTATATCAGAAACAGTCATCTAAGTCAATACTAAGCATCTACAGAGATAGTCTCTCTTTAAAAACATGCTATGTGTTATTCAAATTTGACAGAAACCCTTCAGTAAAAGAACTAAATTCATTTAGTAATCTTCTGGTGAAAGTTAGTACTCCAAAAATAAAAATAAAAGTTAAAGTAGTGGGGATCTTGACTAGATTACAGCTCCGAGTATGTAAAAATAAGCTTTAGTAAAAACTCTCTATTTAGGCTTGCTACATTACTATGTGCTACTAAATTTTTGCAAGTTTTTATATGCAAAACCAAAACGCATTCTGTTCCTCTATGCCTTCTATTGCCATAAAGCCACTTTCATGTGGACTGGACTACATACTAACATGACCCTAACTTTAAGATCTAATTGTCACTGAGGTGGCTGTAACAGAATATGCTTTAAAGCATGTGTTGACATTCATTAGAAACTTAAAAGTTTAATTTTTTGTAAAATTTGTGAATAGACCAAAAGGTTTGCAAAATTTACTTTTTGAGAAATACACTATATGATTGCAACACTGAAGCTAATGAAAGGCTTTTTTAAGAGTGGATTTGCCTCTGGGCAGGATAAATATGTCACAAACTCTTGAATAAATCAGTCTATCCAATCAGCATAAATAGCCTGGGAGACTGCATCAATCCACTTTTTCATTTCTTCCTTTTTCTCTCCTTCCACAAAAACACATTGAAGATCTTGCTAAATGCCAGATATTGTGTTAAACTCTAAGGATATAAAATAAAGATATGCAATCTGTTTCGGAGAGAAGGAAGTACTTAGGAGCAGAACACTTAAAATCAATTACTTTGTTACATTACCATGTAAGAGAAGTATAGTATAGAAATGGGGACATTCTAACAAAATTCTCCCAGCCAAACATGCCATTTCAGTCATTCAGTATGATCCAGTTTATGCTTAAAATGTTCTTCTAATGACTTTAAAGACTTAAAACTTGATTTGTTGTTTACACTCCTGTCAATCTTAAGTTGGAAGAGAATTCTACTTCCCATGATCCTAAGAAACCCAAGCTGAGGAATGCTCCATTTTGAGCCTTCCATGATGTTCAAGCCAGGAAAATGGGAATATGGAGATATGTATACTAGGTCTTAAAATGCAACTCACATGTCATTGGCCAAAGCGAGTTGCATAGTCATAGCTATCTTCAAAGATATCTAGGATGTATAATACTATTATGTCCTGGATTCAGAGAGCCAGAAATACTCTGTGAACGGCACCAATAACTTCTCTACCAAATCAAAATACTATGAAAAGTTGCTCATATCTCACTTACCATACATCTTGCATATTTATAGATAGCTGCATTTTCTTCTGCTTACAAGTATCTTCTTTATTTACTGGTAGCCCCAGGACTTCCATATTTATAAAGAATGATTCAATACTCATATACAAGTAGCTCATATTTACTTTATTTACCCAATGCTGGCTTGAAATAGATCTAGATCTTTGCTTTCTCTGAATAATTTAGTTTTTATGATATTTGCTCATTTATTTCTTCATAATTTTATATATGTTCTTTTGGTATTTTAAGTCTTTTAATCAGTAATTATATACTCAAAATTCTAGCACCTTGCCATGCTTTGCAAATGAATCCTTCCACTCTATTTCAACTAAGGCATGACAATATGTGGATTTTTTTTAAGTACAGTGATGTTTATTTTTACTTGTTATTTATCATTTTATTTATTTTTAAATCTACTTCTTTCAAAACAAATAAGAACAACTTTAGATCTCATCATTAAGAAAGCTAAATATGAAGTTCAGCCATTTGACTGTATGTACGTTTTGGAACTCTTGTCAGATGTTTATGGTCCGGGAGACTTTCCTGGATCACTAACATATGGTTCTGTATCATCTTGGTCATTTGTAAAGCCATTCAACACTAGTGTAGTCCTTTGTTTTCTGGCTTTGGCCCTACTTTACAAGTCCTTACATCTACATGTCTTCTACAAATATGACTTCAATGTGAAAATGTGTACACTTAAAATGCTATTATTGGCTATAGATGGTGCTATCATTGAATATTCAGCAGAAAACTATGAATAATAAGAATAAAGAGTAGCACATTTAAGTTATTTTAAGTCTGTAGTAATGATCTCTTTCTAGATCTTTTATTTGGTCTGCAGCTTAATGCTAGGTGATCCCTCAGGGATAAATAAGAAATAAAATAATATCTAAGAATTGAAAGAGGCTTTTAAGGTCATCTACTCTAACTTTCCAACCAAAATCTAAAATATTCTGTACATTCCTAAAGTTGAAAGGAATGAGTCTGTCATCCCAAACTGAGAGAATGGCAGAAACTAAGGCAAAGCTAGGAAAAATTATACAACCTTTTGGAGAGATAGCAACTGAAGCTTAATGCTCAGATTTAGAAATCAGGCAATGCTAGGAACCTGAAAACTAGAAAGCCAGTTTGGAGTCACAATGTGTAAAACAAGGTGAAAAAAAAAGTTTAGATTTTATATCTGAAGGTTTATGGGCTTCATATTAGAGTTAATGAGAAGGCATTAGAAGTTTCATGTAGAGAAATTGCTCTGAACTTTAGCATCTATTCCCCTCTTAAAGAAAGCCAAGGAAATTTCTAAGGAGTAAAGAGATTTAACGTCATAGGTAGGGTTTGTTAAAAGAGAAGCAGTTATTTATAGTGAGGTCAGTGAGACTCCTTGCTTGAGATGAATGGACTGGTCACTGTAGAGAATAGCCTCTCTATTTCCAGGTGGTCGAATGCAGATGACCTAATAGTTCTCTTTCATCTTGGATTTTTATGGTGCTGATTACATTAATTAGGAGAAGATACTGTATAATGAACCTCTTCAGGAAAAAAAAATTAATAGGTTACTTTAATAAGTTTTTTCTGTGATTTGTGTTGCTAATATGAACAGCAATTAGCCAGCTAAGTAATGAGCCACTAATGAACATGTCTTTCTTAGATTACTTTGCAAGTGCACTAGAGGTGTTGTACTATAAAGTCAAGCAATGATTTCTTTTCTGTGGGTTACTAGTTTGACAGTATTTTTAAAAGCCCACAATAATGAACCCCATTATTTATTGATATGGCCCTAAAACACCTCATTAAAAGTTACCTCACAATTCTTAAATTGTCTCTTTCTTTAGACAGTTGTTCTTGGGTTTTTTTTGGATTTTTAAAAATTGATACATAATAGATGTACAAAGTTTTGATAATTTAATAGATTTATATAATTTATAAAGATCAAATCAGTGTACTTGGGATATTTATCATATTAAATATGTGTCTTTAGTACCATTTGAAGTCTTGTCTTCTACCTATTTTGAAACATATAGATTATCCTAAACTATAGTCATTTTACTGATCTAACATTGGGTCTTATTTCTTCTATCAAACTTTATATTAGACAGTCATTTTATGACACATATATTCATACAAAACTCTATTCAAGGCTGGTAGAGATCATTTCTACAAAGTAGCCTCATACAGGTGATATGGGAAAGGCTGAACACCCATCCAGCTGGGTAGGTGCTACAAGATTTCACTTAGAACTGTCTCTTCTTGACTAAGTAAAACATTCAATGTAGCTTTTGAATTTATTTGAAATTCCCCAGTTTCAGGGCCCAAAATAAAGCCTTACTTGACAAAACGTTAAATCACATGTGATTGGGCAGCTTAGTGAGGTGGAGAGCAAATAATACTGGGATTTCAGAATCTTGAATTTAAATCTTTCTCTAGTTTTAGAACTCAGTCAAGTCTTTTAATCTTGACCCTACTTTTTAATCTGAATAGGGCATTTGGCTGGGATTTTTCTCTGAATCTGTTTCCAGCACTAAAATTTTATGACTCAAATCAGATGATTTTCAAAACACAGGTTAGAATAATTTCTTGAATTTCATGTTTCTTTTAATCACATAATGCAATAAGTATATATGACCTTTACTTTTTGTTTTGCCTGTCCTATCTCAACAGTATAAAATCTTTGAAAACAATACCAATTCTAATACAAAATTTCACCCAATGTAAATGCATTCTAAACAAAGCTCTCTGTTTATTGTAACATTGCTAGAAAGCTTAGGAAATCCAGATCTTTACTGTGAAGCTTCAGGCCACCATTTCTGGTATCAATATTATTTTTAATTTAGTAACTGGTACTAATAGAGTGCCTGTCCTAAATAGGACAGTATAATTATATTCTGGTTATTTTTGGAGTTGTTAAAAGATATTTTATTGAGCTCAGTCTCTGATGAATTTTTACACACAGCGATGATTTACATGAACAAATTACATGCCCTACCATTTTTTCTGGTATTTACAAAATAGGGCAAAATTTGTTTAAAGAGGAAACTATGCTGAACAAAGATGACCTATTTTTCAGTTTAATCAAACTTTTAACTGATAGTGTGTTAACTATTCCTTTCCCTCTTACCACGAAAAAAAAAAAAGACTGAATTCGCTTTTTTTGCCAACTTACTAATTCAAATGATGTTTACTTAAGTTTGTTTAAATCTAGAGGTTTTTATCATGACATCTACACTGAAATGATATTGAATCAGGTTTTGTCTTTAAAGACACTGTGGCTCCTCCCTTTAATGATAGGATGAGGGAATAAAATCTCTACAAAATATTATGACTTTATATGATGTCCTCTATATGTATTTTTTGTGTGAGTGTGTAAACTCTCTTTTCTATGAAGCACATCATTTTCCAGATCCTCTTGATATGCTTTAGCAGAATGCAGACCTCTGAGTATGGTAAATATCAACATCTGTGATACAGACCTTCATGTTAATATTTTAGTTCTTCTCAGCAGTAACTCACCCTTTTCAGTTATTTCATGCAACTCTGAGGCAAGAGAATGGATGCTAAATGATTCTGCTTTTGCTCCATTGAGCAAAACACCCTTGAAAGATGTCATGCTAAGTCTTCTAGGAATTCATTAATCCTTTGTTCGTATTTATTCTGGCATACTGAGAATTTTGACTAGCTGGCCAACCGACAGCTCATTAGGGTCTGCGGGGGCTCTTCCAAACACATCATCCACATATGCCAAAGGACCAGCTTTGAGTTGCTTTTCATTTCTCTATAAGCCAGGATCATCAAAAAGCCTTCTTTAACATCTTTAGCATTGACTGTTACCTACATCATTACCTGCTGAAGTTCCCAAGGAAACTCACATCTAATTTATTTTCCTTCAGATTACACTCACTCACTCTCTCTCTCTCTCTCTCACTTTGTATTAAAGTAGTCTTGCCTCTAGGCTTTGTGCTTCCAAGGGACAAGGGTTCCTATAAATAACAAAAGCACAAGGACTAGAAATGTTTTGTTTTATGTCTTCATTCTCACCCAGGATTAACAGTTTCATACACTATATATTTTTTTCCTTTTTTTTTTTTTTTTCTTTGAGATGGAGTTTTGCTCTTGTCGCCCAGGCTGTAGTATAGTGGAGTGATCTCAGCTCACTGCATCATCTGCCTCCTGGGTTTAAGCAATTCTCCTGCCTCAGCCTCCCAAGTAGCCGGAATTACAGGCACCTGCCACCGCTCCCAGCTAATGTTTGTATTTTTAGTAGAGACTGGGTTTCACCACGTTGGCCAGGCTTATCTTGAAGTCCTGACCACAGGTGATCCACCCGTCTTGGCCTCCCAAAATGCTGGGACTGCAGGAATGAGCCACCGCACCTGGCTACCATATTTTAAAATATTAGAAGTGTTTTCAGAACATAACACTGTATTCAAGGCTACTTAAAATGTATGAAATGAATGACCTATTCACCAAGAAAACAGAGGAGACTAAGGACCATGTCTTGTCAAGAATGTTGAAAGAAAGATATTACACAGAGTAAAATGGCTTTCTTTTTTGAAATTTAAGGTAACAAATTTATAAACTGAAAGATTCAGAGGTACATAATTTCAAAGGCCAATACCATAGGAATAATGAAGTCAAAACAGGAAAGGAAGAAAATATGAACAGTTAACAATTAATAACAATATATAATTTAAAGCCATGCACCCTTCATAAATATCTTATAGGAGTAATTCTTTAAAATTACCATGATTAAAAGTTATTTCCTTCAGAGAAGAATAATTCTTTTAATCTGCTAACCTAAAAAATTCTGTTTATAATTTACTGCCCTGAATTTTATCAATATTGCTTAAGTATGGACTCATTTTTTACAGAAATATTAAAAATTTTATTACCATTTGCCTTTGCAAATGCAGTAATCATTTACATTCGAAACTCAAGCAAATTTAGGCTAATTGCCTTGCAAAGTGTTAATCTAGAATATTACACTCAAAGTGTGGTCCACAGACGCCTGAGATTTTATGAAGTCAGAACTATTTTCATAATAGTAAGTTGCTACTAGCTTATTTCACTGTGCCAATATTTACACCAACGGTGTAAAAGCAAATGAGGGGAAAGTTGCTGGCCCCTTAGCTCACATCAGTGTATGGCACAAGTTGCATTTGTTGTCATTGTGTTCATGGTCATGGTCATTTTTACTTTTTACTGGAAAAAAAAAAAAAAACTTTAAAAAAAGCCAGTTTTCTTTAAGAATGCCTTTAATAGATTTGTAAAAAATTATATTAATTTTATTAAATCTCTACCTTTGATTACCTATCTCTTTAACCTGTTAATGAAATGAGAGGTCCACATAAAACACTTTTGTGACATGATGTACAAAATAGTCTTGAGAACAAGTACTTGTGTGATTGAATGGTGAGTAGCTTTTTTCATAAAGCATTATTTTTACCTGAAAGCATAACTGACAAACTATGAGTATTCAGTAAGAAGTTGGTAGACAGTTTCTCAAAACTGTATAAAGCAAGTCTGTCTGTTGAAGAGAAAGCACGAGCAGTATTTGTAGTCAGTAATAAAGTTTGAGTAAGGGACGGTTAGAAATTTTGAATGTTTTTATCTGCACCCTGACTTTGTAGCCTCCCTACACATAAAGATTTCTCTTATGAGCTGGGTACATCAATAAATGTGATTCTTTTGATATTGTATAATCAATGTGTTAACATTTACAAGATCTGCATAGCTCAGTGAGCCAATATTTTCCAAATGATAAATACATGATGTTACAAAATCAGGCATGAGTACAAGATGCATTTGAAATGCAAGCTAGAAAAATTGATTTAAATGTAATAGGGCATATGACATTTACTCATATAGTTTCGGATTCTACATTGAATCTTACTTTTAGTCAAGTTTTGTTATAAAAGCAAAAAAGAATATCCACAATTACCTGGAAAGGCTGGTAAGATACTCCTCTCTTTTTCCACTTTGTGAAATCGGTTAGTCTTTATGTATTTCAACTAAATAATATCTTGCAACATGTGAAATTTTAAAAATAGGTAATCAGGCTCCAGTTCTCTTATATTTGGCTAGATATTAATGAGATTTGAAGAAATGTATAGTAATACTGTTCTCACAAATTTGCTGTTTTGGAAGACGTATTTTTCATAAAAAGTTATTTATGTTCACTTGTAACAGATTCATCATTGTTATTTTAACATGAATTAATAAATTCTTAATTTTACTTTTTTAATATGGCAAAAGTCAATAGATTTAGCATAACTATTACATAAACTATTAGAACCATTGGTCTAGAACCTTGGTCTTTAATCTTAAATTTTTGTAGTCAGAGAAAGGTGGGTGTTTTGTTTTGCTTTTGGTTGTGCTTTTGCCTTTTAAAAGAATTTTTGCTTATGAAAATTGCAATAATCTTTAAGCCTCACCATTGAAAACCACTGTGCTCTTTCCAATGGCCTCACATTGCCCTGAGCACTATCTGATGTGTGCCCTGTGCACTGTCTCATGTGTGCCTGATTAGGGAATATCCAGGGAAACAGAGAACTACAAAGTCCAGGTTTTAACATTTATCCCTATCTGTAAATTAAAACAGGAATTAGAGGTTATCAGTCTTGGTAAGCTGGTGATGGTAAAGACCCTCCAGTGAGTTAAGTCAGCAGGCTCTGGTCACAGTAGGTTGTGATAGTTGACACCTACTTTCAGGACCAAGGCCATGAGTTAATCATTTATCATGTTAAATATGGGAAAATGTTTGGAGATACATAGAAGGCATTTTTCTTTCTTTTTTTTTTTTTTTTTTTTTTTTTTTTTTTTTTTTTTTTTTTTTTTTTTTTTTTTGAGATGAAGTTTCATTCTTGTCGCCCAGGCTGGAGTACCGTGACATCGTTTCAGCTCATTGCAATCTACACATCCCGGGTTCAAGGGATTCTCCTGCCTCAGCCTCCCAAGTAGCTGGGATTACAGGCGCTTATCACTACACCTATCTAATTTTTGTATTTTTAGTAGAGGCAGGGTTTTACCATGTTGGCCACCCTGGTCTCAGCCTCCTGACCTCAGGTGATCCACCTGCCTTGGCCTCCCAAAGTGCTGAAATTACAAGTTTGAGCCACTGCTCCCAGCATGTTTAATTTCTTAAGAAAATCAGTCTTAATCCATGTTGAAGTGAATATTCTTTCTTATACAATTTATGCTTGATTTGTATTTTGTAGTCCTGAAAATCCTAATGCTTTGTAAAATCTTCCCTTGGGACATCCTGATTTTAAAAATTTATTCTCATTTTTTGTGATTTATAGTCCACCATATGTGACTCTATTGTTCAATTCACTTATAAATGGTTTGATTCATTCACTAATAAGTGTGTGCCAAGTTCATTGGGGCTCATGTTTTGCTTTCAGGCTTGAATGTAACTAAAATTATTATATTAACAGGTTTCTTAACAGCAGCACACCACCTCAATACTTACAGAGCTTTGTACTATGCAGGATCCAGTTCTGTGCTAGCCAATATAATAGATTCTGTTTCTTAAAGCAAAAACATCTTTTGAAAGTTAATTAATACAGAGTTGTTGCTGGAATTGAATTTTTTTAATTAATGTTTTTATTTTTATCAAAGCAATGTTGTTTGCAAAATGCTTTATAGGACTATTAATAAATACTGTGGGCAGCAAATAACATCAGGTTGGAATGTACCAAAACATGTTTTAATTGCCCCATAAAACATGTTATATTATTTCATACTGCTTAAATTAGGTGGAGTTTCCAAGGCAACCCCTGCATCCTATAATGTACCACAATAGTTAAAATAGTGCATACTAAATTTCTGCTCCACTTACAGAAAGCTAACAGGAAAGCTGCACAGAAATGAAGAGCTCCCATTGTTTACAATCCTCTGCAAACATACTCACATAGCCATATAGTATTCAGCAACAAACAATATCAGATCAAACACTCACACCATACAGTATACGGTGACAAACAATATCAAATCAAACCTGGTCAGATATCCCAAAGCAATAGAAAAGCTCCGCGTAGTCAGAATAACAAACTTCTACTTCAAGTGAGCTCTGTGCCATTCTTTCATCTAAGTTAAAATGTATATATTATTTAATCAGCTGAGAAGGCACATATAATAAATCATATGAAAATACCCACTGAGAATTAATAGATGTTTCTGTTTTAAAACTTTTTTTTTTACATTTCTTGAAGTATTTTTTACCTTTAAATAACATTTATTTTATAAAATTAATTATTGAACTCAGTGACCTACAAACTTGCTTTTTCTACTATTTCAATTTATATGGGCTAATAATTTGCTTTCTACTTCTGTGATTCTCCGCCAATCTACCTGATGAAAATTACTACCACACGCTGTTTGAATATGTATTTTAGGATCTAGGTTCTAGTAATTTTATCTGATAAAAGAAAACAGCCTAAATACTTTGAAAAGTTTCAATAAAGAGGTAAGTGTACTTAAAAAAAATACCTTATGAATCTCCAGTATCACAAACATCTCTTCGGTTATATTATTTATAGGTGAATATAATATGTAATTAGGAAAGAGCCATTTGAAAAGTAGAATATCAGCTTCTATAAATAAAAAGATAAAAGTATTTGTGAATTCAAAAGGTAACATGTCAATTCGATTCATATTCTTAATTCATTTTAATATCAACTAATGCTGATCTCAGTTCCTTTCTGTGGATGAGACTGAGAAAATTTGGCATATTCATTTGAATTTAACAAAAGAAGCAAATATATTTGAATAATAAATAGGTTGAGATGATGAAGTCATTGGAATTTACTGATGATATACAGGTGGATGAGCTAATGTTTGTTGAATCTACTAAATAGATGTACAATATCTATGGTGGTTGTTAATGAATATTTAATTAAAATTATATGTGAATGAAGGGATGAGTGGCATTACTATCTACAACTTACAGAAGTGAAAATTAAGATTTAGCAAGGTAAATGCCTTGCCCAGAGCCAGAGTTCTGGTAGATGGCAGAGTCATTATTCCCTGAAGACTATCTCACTCCGAAGCATATAGTATACTGCTACAAAAAAAAAAAAAAAAAAAAGGTAAAAAAAAAAAAAAAAAAAAGCCGGTAATGAAATGTTAAAGATGTTTATTTTGTTTTGTTTTACAAATAAACAGGGCATAACATTTCAAATTGCCTGACAATAGCATGGTTTTGAGATTCTAGGACACCTAATATAGAGAAAATGAGGAAGTATGAAAACGTTCGTGTAATCAGCAATATCACAAGAATTAATCCAGAAAATGAATAAAGAAAAAGATGGTTCAGCAAGAAGAAGTCCCATATGTGGTTTGAAGAGACACTTTAAGAAAAATTATGTCCTAAATCCCAGGAATTGTTTACAAAATAAATAATGCCTCCGTCCTTTTAGCCATTACTCTTTTTAGCAAAATTTTCCATTTTTTATCTTGTCACTATGCAAACAGGAAATGATGATA
This sequence comes from Cebus imitator, assembly GCF_001604975.1. Lineage (NCBI taxonomy): Eukaryota > Metazoa > Chordata > Mammalia > Primates > Cebidae > Cebus > Cebus imitator. Next base: position 8,781,253 of record NW_016107375.1, read on the forward strand.
CTAGACAATGTTGCTCATTGGTCTTCCATATGAATGCAAGCTTTCATAAATATTTTCCATAAAACACAATGGCTACAACTACACATGAGACTACAGATATCTTATCAGGGCCAAGAACAGTACAATTTCTGACTTTCTTATTTTTAGTTTTTCTATTATTCAGCTAAAAATTGTGTTTACTTTTTATAACTATACCATATCATTGTTTGTTCATACTGAGCATGCAATCTAATGAACTGCTTTCTCATTTTGTATAAACTGGTTTACAGATAAAATCTCAGGCATATTGGCAATTTTACTGATTGTTTGAACCCAAGTAAAAGACTTAACATTTATCCTAATTATGATCCTAATTAAAATTTATGCTTTTAATTTTGACCCTATTTTCAACTCTATCTAATTCTGACTGTGATAGCCTATATTTGCTGCATTTGGGCTTCATCATTTGTGTTTCTTGCATTGTTTTCAAGCCTGCTTTGTAATCTTTTTATAAGTCAGATAAAAAATATAAAATAAATAAATAGGGCTATTGGTGTGGTTACAGAAAAAGTCCCATGACTCCTGGCATTAGGATGGCCAAACTGACATTGAGCAGAAGTCCAATTTTCCATGCTGTGAGTACATTGTTCAACAAACCGCCCAAACATCTGGTAGCACTAGCATCCAGTTAACATTTTTGTGTATTGTAAAACAGTGTCATGAGAAACACTTTCAAATAGCTGTTGAGTGAATCATATTCCCTCTGTAACTCAGGAGATGGGTATGAAAGAAAGAAGGAATGACAGCCATGAGTAATTGGTGCTAGTGACCAAGGCAAAAACCAGAGTTAGCTATTTTTTAGCTTATTGGTATGATTTCCTCTAGACCTGAGATACATTAGCTAGTTCTTATTTTCATTATTGCTGCAGAATTGCAGATAGGAAATTTCTAATGAGTTAAATCTGAATTCAAATTTTTCACATTTTGTAACTGGCTAAAATCACTGCAGGGTTTTGGATATTCTGGTTCTAAAAAGGAACCAGATGTTGTCAGGGTTCTATGCTTGAAGTAGCTAGTCCCAGGGTATTTCCAGTTAGAATTCATGACATTCTGGATCTTTCTGCCTTTCAATAAATTTCATCAAAGAATAGGTAAGTGACTGAGCTTTCGTTAATTCAATAAAATACATGTATGTAGTCAGTTTATATCTGTCAGGAGCTTAGACTTTCAGACCAAGCAGCCAGCCATGTTACATCTCTAACATTTTCAAAACTAGTTTGGGATTAGTCAAGGCTGATTGTCAATGTGATCAAAAATTTAAGACTAGAAGTAAAGCTTTGGCTACTCTTTGGATATGACAACTTGTTTCTTCTTTTTCTTAATCACCATCATCACCACTATGTCATCATCAACAATAACATACATTTGCATGATGTTTTATAGTTGACAAATCATAAAGCTGAGTTTTTTTTTTCTTGTTTCTACTTTCTATTAAAGACTAATGGTAATTTTTTAAAAAATGGTTCTAGTGAAAACTATGGGAAAAGATGAAACTGCAAGGGAATGCATGCAAAATTAATAGAATAAAGAACAGAATTGTGGAATATATCAAAAACTAGGACACAGTCAGAGGTAATAATTCCAACACAGGAAACTAAGGGAAAAACATAGGAGAATTTGGAGGAGAAGAAAGAATGCAACGTGCTTCAAACAAATGGAGGAACAATTACCTTAAGAGTAGATCAGCTCTGATGTTTACTTCCACATGCAAATTAAGCAGGTTCAAGTCAATGTGTATAATAGTTTAAATATTAACCCCTGAAGCAGCACAGAAATCTAGGGTTCTAGAAGAGGGTAGCTAAAGGTTGAAACCAGATTCCATATACAGTGGATAAAATTACAAATCAATATTATTTTAAAGAATACCAATAAATGCTTCAGGGAAATTTGCTATCCTCAAACATGTATAGGACCAGCTGTGTACAGCTCCAGAGTCAAAATAAGAAAGAAATAATGGAATTTGTAGACATATTCACAGGATGAGCAGGCTCACAAAATAGTTTATAATTTTTTTTAATGAATGCCATTTGTTTATCCATTTCTTTGATTAACCAATGTTTATTGAGCCAGACTGCTTTTCAAAGTGCCAGAAATATAATGGTGTCAGAGACAAGCACATTTGCTACCTTTATTGAACCAATAGCTTAGTGAAGGAAAAGATATAAAATCCATATACAAATAATTATTTAAATTCCAATTATAATAAATTCAATGAAAGACAAGTGCAAAATCTATAATAATTGTGGGAGAATTAGATTAGTCTGGGAGGTTTTGAGAAGGTTGCTTTGTGTTGAAGTGAGCTCTAGCTGAGACCTGATTATCCAAAGAAAAGCTAAGAAAGTGCAGGATCAGGGAACTTAAGTACAAATGTTGCTCATTGCAAATGAGAAAGTGAAGTAAAACCAATATGGATGGAGTCACAAAATATGGGGAAGCATGTTCTTAGATGAGACTAGAAGGTTTTGCAGGATCCACATCATGCTGGGCTCTGTGAGATTTTAGTCTTCACTGTATTATAAGAAAGTGATCATTGAAGAAAAGAAGAGACCTGGATTGGTTTTCTTTAAGATTTCTCCAGTTGCTGAAAGGAAAATACATTAAGGAAGCTGAGAGAAAAAAAAGGAACTAACGTTTAGGAGGATACTACTGCAATAGCTCAATTGGGAAATACTGGTAGCTTGGGCTATGGTAGTGGTAGTGAAGATTAATACGTTAATTTGGAATATTTTTAGAGTTTTTTGGGCATTCAAATGGATATGAAAGATGATTATGAGAAATGTAGTGAGAAATTCTAGTTTGGATAAAGGGTTTGACTAGATTATTTATAAAGCCCATTCCAAGAAAGTCTATAGTCTTATTATTCTGTAACACTCTTTCAGCTTCTTATATTGCAATTTCATGAAAGGATTGCCTTTGAATCCATTGTTCCAACTCCTCTGGGGGGCTGTGGGGCAGGGAAAAGAATTTCATTTGGCTCTCCCTACTTTTCTGTTTTCTATTTCTGAAGGCCTGACAGAGATGCCCTATTTATTTTTCAGAATTATTCCCTCCTGATAACTGCTGAAGTTAATATGTTGACAGTGTGACAGTAGTTGAGGATAACAAGTAATTACAAACACACACTAAAACTAAAACAGTTTATGCAATGAGACTGGCTGCAGTTCCTTGGGTTGATTATGATTAAAGACCTGTGAAAATCCTCCAGAATGATTCTCCAGCATGCTGAGATCCTGAGGGGAGGGTTCTTTATGGTTCCATCTGCATCAGAGTTATCACCAGGCTTCCTCTAACAGAGACAAGAGATTTTCAATTAAGTACTTGTGAATAAAGACAAAATCCGTTTCTGAAACAATTGTCTGGAAATCAGTGGCAACCCAGTTTTCAACATGCAGTGTAGCCATTAGCTGGCCAGGTGCCAATGGTAGAGCGGAGGGGCTGGAGAGAAATAAATAATAAAATATAAGGTACAATGTAATGTCCCTTGACAAGTTTGCTTGCTTTCCTATAATCCCATCAGTAGGGACAGTCTGATTGAAGATCTGTAATTATCTTTTCAATTTAATATCTATTGGTTATGTGCTATATTCTATTTGTTTTTGTAATATTTTAACTCAGTAGACATTAGGAGGGAAAAGCCAATATTATTATAAGCTATTGGAAATTGAATTAAAGTGAATTAGCTTTCATCAAATATACATAATCTTAATGCTTAAAAAACAAAGAGAGACTGTTGCTTGCCAGAAATGCTTTCGGTTTTAACTTTGCATGACTGTGGGGTAACATTTCTCATAATATTAAGTTCACAAATCCTAAACCTTTTTTTGTTTTTCCCAGAATTAACAGAAATGGATCTGAATGAAAGCTTCTTAAGATTGTTGTTTGGGGCTTTCTAAATTCAGAATGGTTCTTGGCACATAGGGTTTACTCAATGATTAATTTTGAATAACTGAAGACAAAACATCACAATCTCAATGCATATATGCTGAAAAGACAGGCAAATTTTCTATTTGAACAATAGCTTAAAAGACCAGAAAATAAAAATTACATATTTCATGCTATTATATGATATCCTGCATATATTCAAGGAAGTTAAGATTCATGACCTAGAATAACAGAATTTGTAGACCTGAAAGGAAATATATAGGATAAAACAAACCTGATATTTGGCAAATAAGAGTGTAGAGAATCAGCCAAGAACAGTGCCATGTTTCCCTCTATTTGACTGCCTTCTTGTAGGCAATTGTGTCTTGCCATTTTAGTATTTTGTAAAACATTTAAATTTGCCTTATATATAAGTTAAGCACTTAGCTCTTCCCACTGGTGACCTATATGTTGTTTTCCATGTTTTCTATCCATGTAAATTCAGTTTATAGCAAGGTAATGATTGTGGAGCTCTGCCGAGGAGGAAAGCATATTTTGAAGACTTCTGAGGCAGTACTGCTTCAATGCCTAGTCCCAAATCTTGGGAGTCTTGAATTTGCCTGTGCTGAGATTAGTTGTAAGGTCCCCTTCTCATGTTTTGCAACAAACAATAATAAAATGCCTAAGTTTGCAAATAATTACTTTTAACAAAATAAAACCAGAAACTGTAAATTAAACTGTATAATATGATCATTCTCATGGTGAGTCTTTTGATTTTTTTTCTTCTGATAGGATAGAAAGATAAAATTTTGGTTGTAGAGTCCAGAATTTCACATAGAAGTATGATTTCTTCATGTGCTTTGAGTGAGTAAAAGTGTGACCACCACAAGAGTAAATACATCTTTTCCTCCTTTTTAGCACTACAATTCACAGTCATGGACTTTCTGATTTTTTAAATGACCTTTCTTAGGACCTTGAGTTTCTTTTTAGATTATATGCCTGGCTTCTAGTCCCTTTCATTTCTCCTACAATGTAAGCTTAGGATCAAGGACAGAGACTAATATTTATGGTCTCCTCTGCTCAGGCATCTTCTGAGGGCCTGCTTTATAGATGCTCTCTGTAGGCACTGTTTATTTTATTTAGTTCTTTTAATAACATTAAGAAGTTCTGACTTATTCCTTGTTACAAACAGGTACCTGTGGATTTAGAGATATCTAAGATTAGCTTCCAGGTAAATTCAGGAAAAAAAAAAAGGATTTTTAACTCATGCTTATTTCTTTTACCAAGTGAGTTTCTTCACTATTCTGATGTCCTCAACCTTTCTGTCTTTACTTAAAGAGGCAAGAACCATAGTTAGGTGTTAAGTAATATTTGTAATCTATTACATTCTGAATTTATAATGCAGTTCTGATAACTGAGTCTTCTGGAAGAACTGTCAAAGAAAAACCAGAGCTGGACAGGAAAGTGGCAAAATCAGATTCATTCAGAAACTCTTCCATGAAGGGAACATACCTCAGTATAGAAGTGGGCTCAATTCCACATATAGCATGGGCAGGTGGAAATTTATAGCCAAGGAGCAGGGTAGAGGGTAGTGGATGGAAAATTACTGAAAGAAAATACCAGGGCTAAGGAAGAGTTCAGCTTCATTCACTGTATTAGTCTATCCATCTCATGGGAATGCCTAAAGAGAGCTGACCCACAAGAAAACCCACATGAAACCCTGGGTGTGGCACCCAGCTCAGTTCGATCAGGAGCAGATGTGGGTCCTCTTGCTCATCTCTCTCCTTTGTTTCAAAAAAGGAAAACATGTAAAATGTTATTGTCCATTTTTCTACTGTCTTTGCCATATTAAAGATTTTTATCATGGAAAAGAAATGTCATAAGCAAATGGTGTATGCCTCTCACTCGTGTCAACGTATCTGGCAATTATTTTTATCATTTTTATTATGTATGATTTCTCATCAGGCTAAAAGAAAAATTAACAAGGCAGTCCTCAAAGATTTCTCGTTCCTCTTTTGATAAATAACATGATATAAGTCAGCTTTTTCTGTATAATATGAACTATTTCATATAAAAAACATGTGCCATACAATAATTCCATCACTTTTATTAGCTCTGAGGTTTTTTTAAAAAAAAAAATTTCAGCTGTTTGCACACAGACTTTCGTGTGAAATTTTTTTAAATCAGAAGTATAAATCAGAGATATAAACTCTGTCTCCAATATCTAACTATTTGTATTAACCTTAAAAAAAAGTAAGCTCATGTTTGCATATGCTTCTAGCTTTTAATCAAGAGAATTCTTATGAGAATTTTGGAAGATGTACTGTAGAAGCAAGCATTGTAATTAATTAAAAACTGATTCAATAGCCAAACCTAAATTATTCAATGATCTATGCCTTTCAATGTGATATCATATAAATGACTTAATTGATTTGGCCTAGGCTGATATTCCTACTTTAAAAATAAAGGTTCTAGTGATTTATAAGATTAGTGGCTTGTCTGATGCTACCACATCAGGTAGGAACCATGTCTAGAACATTGCACTTCTGATGCCTGGGGCTTTTCTGATTGCTTGTGTCTGCTGGGCAGTGTGTGGCCTAGCACCCTGTGTGGCACTCTGGAAGCAGGAAAGGAAGGAATGCCTGGCCTTACCTTCACCAAGAAGAGTGAACTGTTTTCTTGGAGGAAAACAGAATGTATGCTTATGAGATAACTGTATTCTTTCTTATACTCTAGTTAAATACTGAACTTGGGAGCACAGAAAATTTAAGTATATGACAGTCTCAGGAAAAAAAAAATGCTGATTGTAGGGTGCTAATGAGAAACTCTAAGTGGTTCGGATATGAGAGAAGGCTTTCCAAAAGTCATTAGGCTGTCCCAGAAAACGTGAAAAGAAAGAAATCAAGAAACTTTTTGGTTAATCTTGATACCCATCTTCCTCTATCAGGTAATAAATAAAAAGAGCAGAGGAGTAAAAAGTCATCATGATTCAAAAATAGTATTTGACACATGGATTACTCTTTTCTCCTTGGAATATTTTTTTGCTTTCACTTGAATGTTTACTTTGAACCTTTTGTCTTAGTCTTTTTTTCTCTTTGGGTCTCTTTTTCTCTGCAACTTCTAAATTTGGAATGCCTAGGTCTCAGTCCTCGGGCCTCTTTTTTCTTTGTTTTCTAACTGTACTCACTTAACTGGGTGATCTCATTCAGTTTCATGACTTTATTTAGCATTAACATGTTGAAGTCCCCCAAATTTATTTCCCTAGATGAGACCTGTTCCTTAAACAAGAACAAAGAGTCCAGATAAGAAAGATGACTGTCTGAGAAGTCAGAATAGGATTCTCGAAATAGGTATTTGGAATCTGAGCTGATTTAAAATGATAGAGAGGAAGAGTAGATGTATGAGGGATGATTAAAAATGCCTGCATACTGTTCAACAGGCCAAGAAGTAAAATAGTTAAGTTTACATGAAGAGTTTCTGTTGGGCAGCATAGGGCAAAAAAGCTTAGAAAATTTGACTGGTATCATTTTATAGATAGAAATTAAACTTGATAGATGAAATCTTATTTTACATATAGCTGCCCCCTCCTATATCCTGTACATTTAACAGAGCCACTTGTATTACTACCCGCAAGTTTGATATTAGAGCCCATTCAAACCATTTTAAGAAATAGTAAGAAACTGATAAATACATTATTATCGAAACACGCTTTTTTTTTTTTTCTTTTTTTGAGGGCTCTGGGTTAACAGTGAGAATGTTTATGAAGAGAGAGTATTTCCTCACCTTCAGTATTTCCCTTGGTATCTGGATAAGAATATTGGTAAAACAGCTATTACTTTGGAGAGAAAAATAAAATTAACAAAACATGACTCACTACAGTTTTGCACAGAAGGGCAGAACCAGGGGAATTTGACCATTCAGTATAACTGACATTAATGAGGTAATTATTCAATGACATATTACTAAAATAAATAGATTTGTATTTATTTTACAAATGAATTTATCGTTAAACAAAAAAGCCAATCTGTGGAATAGGACAGTAAATAAAAAAGCTCTTCAACTAGAAATGGGCTTTTGCCTGGCTTCATTATGGACTCAGCGTATGGACTTCAACACACAGTGCAATCTGTTCATTCATTATTCTCATTTGTAAAATGTAAACGCTACCTGTCGTACTTCACTGAATTGTCTGTGGATTAAATTAGATAATGAACGTGAAAAGGCTTTGATGCACATAAATACAAGGCAAATGGAAGTGAAACTTGGTTACTCCTATTATAAATATTGTATATGTGTAGATTAGAACAGATTGGAAAATAGCAATGGAATTGTGAATTAGTTACATTGCAATGACTGATATTGTAAATAGCAAGAAGTAAGTGAAATTGACTAAATTATAGTTCAGTTATTTCCCCAAGTACTAAGCTTTGATGCCATTAAGCATTTCTATCATGAGTACCCTGCACACTTGGTCCAGATGTGCATTAAACCAGCTGCAAATCAAAGAGCACCCAAGTAAAGTTGAATTAAGGAGAGAAAAAAGTAGGGGAGATAAATTAATTTAATACACAAAAAATACAAACATAGATAGGATTTTTCGAGTAGTTGGAACCAAGGTTAAATATCTATCAGTGATACTTATTCTTTCTCTATCCATTGCTACTTTCTATGTTATGGCTCCATCGTTGGCTCAATTTTTCCATCATGATGTCATGAAAACTATAACATATCCAAAGTCCTATCCTTCCAAGTTCATTGCCAGTGAAGAACACATTTTTCTTCTCCAGCAGTCTACCAAAATCCTTATGTTTTATTAGCTACGACTGGGTCACATTTCCATCTTTCAACAAATTACTGTGACCAGTGGAAGGCAGTACTCTGGTAATGCTAGAGCCAGATAAGTACCCCTGAAATCATAGCTGGAATACAATAGTACTATAATGGCATAGGCCAAGCACAGAGGAAAGATTTAACCATTGAGGAAAATCTTGTTAAGAAAAGAAACAGGAATAGATTAGAAGAGCAGAAATCAGCAAATGTTGACCACAAAAATTAGATTAAAACAATAAGAATTGAACTTGTCAATAAAATGTATTTATGATTTCTAAGTCTAGTTTAGCTTTTTAAAATTAAGATTTAACAAATCTTAGAAAATCTGACTTGTTCACCAGAATACAATGAAATGTACAAATGAAGTGGAAAAATAATGAAACAGGTCACTGGGACACCAACAGATATCTCTCAACAAGCTACTGCAACAAAGTAAATTGCAAAAGTTTTGCTATGAAAACATAATATAATTTTATTAGGATACAACAAAAACAGTTACTAAGGTTATTGACAAAGAAAGGTTATCTACTCAGTCACCTACAGAGTATTGTAACTAAATGGCAAAGCAAAGAATTGAAGATACATATCTAATTTGGTCAAGGTAGCACTTTAGGATTTGTCTGGTGTTGATATAGACCGCTGACAAGCATATTGAATAAAAAGTTATGTAATTAAGAAAAAAGGAAGAAGAAAATTGGGTTGTCTTATATGACCATATTAATTCAAACATGCATTTTTAATAATTTTTGGATCCTACAGTCCTGTTGCTTTCCAAGTTAATTTATTTAATATAGAATGTAAGTTTATTGCCACATTAGATTGTTTATTCTACTACAACAAATGACATGTAGAGAGGAAACTTTTATGCCAAGAAACGGTGGAGGATCACTCCCCTGGATTTCTGTGTCTGATGGGCAGCCGAGAATGGAATCCCCCAGGAAGCTTGGTGATAGTGTTTTCTTTGTTCTTGCTATTACTAGGAAGGTTAGACCAGACCAGAGGGGCAGGTAGAATAGAGTTAACAATGTCTCAGATTCTTTGAGCATAAGTTTGCTTATCTGTAAAATGAGAACACATCATTAAACTTTTCTTCCTGTAGGCATGTTATCAAAATTAAAATAATTAAAAACCTTTAAGTTAAAGATTAAAAAAATTAAGGGCCCAAATGGGGAGAAATGCCAGACACAGGTGATGGGGGGGGAATGGAGGCAGGAAACCACATTGCCATGTATGTATCTACACAACAATCCGGCATGATCTGCACATGTACTCCAGAATCTAAAGTACAATTAATATATATAGTTATGTATATTAATTATATACTATAATATTTGGTCAAGGTAGCACTTTAGGATTTCTTTTTATTTATAATGACAAATGATGGCTTTTCAGACTTGGGTAGTAGGTAGATGTTTCCTTAGAAATGAATGAATCATCAAACTTTCAAATAGTAATTAGAATTTTTGAAATTTACATCTACTACATGGAGCTGGACAGGTTTCCAATACTTAGAAACTTTTCTGATGCAATTGGTGGTGATATAAATGAATCTATTTTTTGATATTACATAATAAAACACACCAACATTAAAACTTCCACCTGAGAGTAAACCATGTTTTCAAATGAAAAATGCAGGATTTTTCAAAACAATCCATGGATAAAGATTCATTCAAAATGCCAAATTGACCAATGTGGAGAGTTTATTAACTTGGCTCTGGATTTCCACATTGCAACCAACCTTTAGAAAACTATCATCTTGCCAAGTTCTGGTGTCGTATCAAAAGAGAATATCCATAAGTACCTGAAGAAGCTATTAAAATACTTCCTGCTCTCCCAACTAAATATCTATGTGATCTCAGACTTTCTTCATATACTTTAACTAAACAATATATTAGCAAAGATAATAAACTTAAAATTTGATAATTTAAATTTTAAACTTTTATTAAAATTCATATAAATTTTGTTAAATTTTACCAAATCAAAACGAATTTATTTTAAATGCATACATCTTTTATTGTATCTATTTTAATTTTTAATAAGTAAATATTAACATATAACCAATGCAAGCAAAAAAGCTATAGAATTCTCAATAATTCTTAAGAGTAGACTCTTGCAATCTAAAATGGTCTGAGAAATTCTGCTTTAAACCATTAGGATTCATGTTTAATAATTCTAAAAGTTTTTATTGAATATTCAGATAAGACTGATAAAAATAGTTTAGGAAAGACATATGTTTATCTCCTATGAGCCGATTTAATTTTGGAGACAAGAAACATTCATGTTCATTAGGCAAAAGTGCATAGTATCAAAGAACTTATCACAAATGAGCAACTGCATTGGCTCTGACCCTGCTAACTCATGTTTGGAAAACAACAGAATAGCTTGAGCTTCAGATTTTTAGTTACTTCTTTAATAGTCAAAAAAATGTTTCTTTCTGCATTGAGTGTTTATTATATTCTTTATGGCAGATTGGATAATGGAATTTCTGTAAGAAAGCTCTTAATCCCTCCTGGAGGCATGCTGGTGTTATTTTCTTTTTCCTGGAAATTTCATTTTGCTCTTTGCAAGACTCCCCTTTTCCTGTCTATAAATTTCATCACCTTTTGAGTATTTTCTGAAATTCTGTGATGGTCTAGTATGATAATCAGAGCTGTAGAAATTCTGAACAGGATGAGGATAAAACAATGTAGAATCACAGGGAAGTTATCTGGAGCAAAAAGACTGGATCTGAATAAGAGACAAATTTTGATAAACTGAAAGAAAGATTATGTGATGGGTTTTTCTGGTGTGACACGAAGTCACAGCATTGAGATTTATTATGTAGTGTCTATGGGTAGAAATGAGGAGCTCGATGTGACTGAGCAAAGAGTTCACATAAAAGACTAGTGAAAAACACCACTGGGATAATAGGATGAAGCCACCACAGATGACTGTCGGTCCTGAGACTTAAGATCCTCTAATTACCAAACTGTGCTCCAAACTGTACTATGTGAACTAACAGAGAAAGGCAAAGCCATTTAAGTAAGTAAACATTTGTATTTCAGTATATTTGTGTTTTAATAGTTGTATATATATTTTAATTTAAAAAATAAGTGAATTTATTTTAACTTCTGTCAAAAACAAATATGCCAAGTAGTTATAAAGGCATAATGGTAGTGATATAAAATTCCTCTATAAATATATTTACTTCAGGAATAACAATGTGTTGTGTCAGTTTTTAAATGCCTTGAGTAAATAAGAGTATATGTGGAAGGTAGAAGATAGATATCAAAGATACAGCTATCTAGAATAAATTCACACTAATATGCATCAATCAACTACCAAACCAAAAAACTTGGAAAATATAACTGTCAATACACTGAGCTTCCTTGCCAGTTATATCTCTAGAACCATCTTTCAGACATTGACTTTTATTTTCTTTTTTCTGTCCTCATGTGCCAAAAATTTGAGCCATTCACCGCACCTTTTCAACTTTTTAACCTGCTATGAATTACTGTTTCACTAATCTAGTTCTGAAGGTGTTTACATTCATCTATAGTACATTCAACTTAAAAAAGTCATTTTTAACTGCCTACTCAAGGATAAACTATGTACAGATTCTGGAAATCTGGGTAATCATGTTAATTGCTTTGCTTTGGGCAAGTTACCTGGGCATCAGTATTATCTGATGATGTTTGTGACCCTTTCTAACTGTAAAATGTATGAAAGACGCAAAGTGTGCTAGGCATGCTACCGGATGTGCTGTCATTTAGTTAACCATTGCCACAATTATATAACTATAGCTATTCCCAGGCAATACTATTTTTTAAGTGAGATAGCTGAAACACAAGGAGGATGAGTTTCACAATAAAACTATTCCTCATAAACAGAATAACCTTATGGCTGAGTCCTTTAGTAGTGCTCAAAATTTTTACCTCATTTTACACAATAAAATAGCATAAGATGGAGACACCCTGAAAAAAAAGAAGAAGAAGAAGAAGAAGCCAAGAAACTTAACATGGGTTTAATAATGATTCCTGGGAGATGTAATCTCACAACTCCATGTGATTATAAACAAGACTTTTAAAGTCATTTACAAACCCAAAGTAGTGAATAATTTGGATCACAGCTATTCTTAGCAAATGAAAAAAAAAATCATTTATGCCAAGGTTATGCAAATGAAACTTGAGACTTAAAGCAAAATGTCCATAGAGAGCATCTTTCAGAAATTCAAAAAGGCAGTCTCTCAACTAGCTCTGGAAAATAGGGTTCATTGACCTTAGAAGTGACTTATGAGATACTGATGCCAAAGATTATTATGAATGAATAATTTTTATAAAATATGGAAAAATGCTATATCTAAATTAATATATTATTTAACAAATGCTTTAAAATGTACAACCAAATTTTAAAATTACATATTATATGTAATTATGTAACTCATAGACGGAAAATTGATCACTGTTTTCAGATCTTTTTATTTGGAACTGGTGAAGTCCCTTACCTTTGATCAATTATAGTTACATGTCTAATGATACATAGCAAGGAAATGACAAAGAAGAGATTGAAGCTTAGGCCTGTTTGAATTCAAAGTGCGTTTCAATGTTCTATAAATCATGTTGTTAAAGTATTATGTAACTCTCCATGAATACTAGGATAATTCAAAGGAGATTAATGATTATTAAGGTATGTGAGACAGTCTTAATGTTAGATATAAGATTTGAACTGAACATTGAAGGGTAGTTAAGATTTTTATTGTCAGAAAAAGCACTGCACTTGGTGTGAATGTAAAAAATAGAGTAATTCCATTCCCCAAAATTTCTCTGATTTGTGAGCTCATAGTAATTCTAGTATTTTACTACCAGAAATGTTGTACATTTATTGAGAATTTACAGTACCATGCATAGCTTGTTGGAAAATCTTCTTATTCAATACTCATAACTGCCCTGAACATTGCTGTTGCTTCCATTCTACAACAGAAGAAATTGAGGGAGATGAAGATTAAGTAATTTGCCCGATAGCTAAAAGAAAATAGTAGCACAGTGGTTGAAACCCAAGTATTTTCAAATCTACCACCTTAGTTCATAAACCATGACATTCTGTAGCCTTTGTCTTTCATTTCATTTTAAGATTAGTGTTTTTTTTAGTGTGAGAAAGAGATGAATGAAGACTAGAATCATCAAGGAAGGTTTTATGCAGCTACCATATTTTGAGTTTGGCCTTGAAAAATATGCACAATTTAGATATGCAAAACGGAGACTGGCAAATATAATGTGAATAAAATGGTAGAACTATGGTAGAATTGTGTATGGTAGGAGAGTGGGAAGTGTGTACAACTACACTCACTACAATTAACTAGTGAACAAGGAGAACATGGTTTTGTCATTGTTAATTCTTTGAAATTTTCTTCCCCTGAAAGTTTTCCTTAATATCTAGAAGTACATGAGTGCTGAGTTATGGTGATTCATTGAGGGTTTCAGAAACAAATATCCATAATATGTTACCCAATAAGGAATAATAAATGACCTTGCCATAATGGAGTTAATACAAATTTTACCTTCCATCAGATTGTTAGAATTATAATCCAGCTCTCATGTCCACCAAAGTTCACAAATAAATTATTTTTAAATCGAGATCAACACTCATACAAATGATGCCATGTTCCACGGTACTTACCTAATTGGGAAGCTCAGGCAAATGAGCTACTATATGTTCTTTTTTCCCTCTTTCCAAATCACTCCTGTAGGCAGAATTAGGTAGTGCTTAATGTAAGTATGAGCGCAGACATTTCACATGCAGCTCTCATTGTGTCCTCTGTCCTCTGTCCATCACTTGTTTTAAAATTATAAACCTATAAAAAAAATCATTTTTGTTTCAAATAGAAAAAAAATTAAGTATAATTTCAGCTGAAAACCACATAATTATTTATCACTCCTGAATCTGGTATTCAGAAGTACATTTAACATTGTACAGGCTAAATATAATTTGGCCAACTCATGTAAAATCTTTATTTCCTTCCATTTATTTTGAAATCCCCTCATTGCTTCTCCCCTACCTTTACTCTTTGGCCTAATTTGTCCATCACCACTCTCTGCCTGTCCATTTCTGCCCACTTATCAATGACCGGCTTAGGTTCCATTTCCTGGAGTGCTTTTCTCTTAGCACTCCAGTCCTCACTATCCTCACTTTCACCTCAGTTTCTTTATTATTTTGAGTGATATGTACACACATTACACAATTAATTCCATTCATGGCATTAGAATCTGTACAAACATTTATTTGGTACAACACTAATACTTAGAATGAAAGAAGTTGGACTTAGAATTATTTTACACACAGCATCTATAGACTTTGTAGTGCAGATTGAGTTCCTGGAATATCCTGGTTGGTCGATTTGCTTATGGTTGCTCATGTGGAACTGTACCCGTCAACAATTGTCCTGTTTCTCACCTTCCTCTGTTACTGGCTTCTTACAACCATTACCTTTCAAGACTGCCTAGAAATGATCTTGCTTGTTCTTTGCCTGTCTCTGACACTTTACTTAAAATGTTCCCAGTAGATACAAGATTCTGCCTTTTGTTGCCCATGTTTAGAGCTCTCTGTCTTGTCATTGAAGCATTTAGATACCCCACTAAGGAGATTCTAGGCCACATTAAACTTGGGCATAAAACCATAATTACTAAAGCATATCTGCTTTGCAGTTTCTATGATTTTCCTTATGAACACTGACCTCCAGGAATCTTACAATATTGTTAGAGCATTTATTTTCTAGCCTGTTTGGTGTTTTGTATACTACTCTTTTCTTTTTCTGAATTGTCTTAAACTTATAGAGCACTATTGTCTTATATTGCATCTATCTATCTATCTAACCTACCTACCTATCTATATATCTATTAATCTATCCATCTATCTTTCTATCAGTCATCTTGCCAGCCAGGCAAACATGTATATAAATGAACACATTATATATTATATATAAGATATATATATATATATATATATATATATATATATGATATAGCTCTATTTTTAAGCAAATTATCCTGCTACCTATTATAAGGTATAACAATTTAGTTAGAAAGAGCCAAATAACAAATTATATAACACTAAGGAATAAGAGCATAGTAGTTGTTCAATAAATACTTTATTCAAAAATACATGAGCACTAATCTCCAACTATTAATGTTATAAATTTTCTATAATAGCAAGGGACAATTTTTAAGCAGCCAAACTAAAAGTCTATTGAATGGATGGTAAAATAGCTGTCTTCCAGACTCGTAGGGTTGATCCCATCTTTACATCCAGATAAAATCAATACTGAACACATACATTCTGCAACCATACATTTTCCTGTGCTTTGAAAGATATTGAAAAGTTAGATTTTTTTCTGAAACTTGAAGTTAATCTTTAATATATTTTCAAGAAATTATTATAAATATTTATTTTATTTGCTGTTGCATAAGAAAACTTTACGCAGTAGGAAAAAAAATGCCAGAAATAGAGCAATGCAGCAAAAAAAAGAGGATAAAATGACTCATTTTCCCAAGAGCAAAAGTCAAATGGCAAATGTCTGTCATTTCTAGCTCTACCACATCAGACTTTTGGTTTCAACTGTAATAAAAGGGATCCATTTAAGTTTGCATAACTCTCCTTATCCTTGCTTATCTTTCAGAATGCATTAACACAAGTATGCAAATAATTGAAAAACCATGGGCAAGGCAGAGGAGAGTCAGAGAACAAAAATCCCCAAAGAGCAGAACTAGCTCATATGTGCTAGTATATTTTCATACATGCTATCAATATGTATCAATAACCCAGCTAAATTCTACCATTCCTCTGGGTTCTAGTGCCTAAAAGTCATGAGGAATATGGTAAGAGATGTGTGGAGCACAATCCCAACTTTCAGAATAGTAGGCAGTTGAGGCTCCCAGGGAGAGATCAGAGAGGGTGCTTTGGGTGGTTAGCCAGGCAGAATAAACAAAAGGAAAGTTCACACCTCTTAGGTTTTCTCTTCCTTGCTTTCAGTTGAGAGAAAGCACCAATTTCAATCTGTCCTCAGCATTAGGAAGAAAAGCATTTATCAAGGGATCATGCTGCTGATCCAGGAATGTAGAAATTTAAGCATAATTTTCAAATGAGTATAGAAGAGGAAGACAAATATTTGACATTTTAGAATGTAAAAACTGAAAAGAATATCAGGAAAACATCATTTACAGAGTTTCTATTCATTACTCCATACATACCAGAATACATAAACTCAAAAATTTCAAAGTCAAACAGTTTTCATTATTTTCAGAGTGGATTTCTTTTTATATTTAACTTATTTTCAGTGTATTTGATTTTTTTCAGTTTGAAAACACTTTCACAGATATTATTTGAGTGAAGTAAGCAGTATAGTGCTTAAACTTTCACTGCAGGTAAGCCACAAAGGAGATAATTATTTTTACCAAGATAGTTACTTTCTTTTTGCCTCAGTTTCCGCATATATAAAATAGAGATGATAATAGTACCATCTAATGATGCATTAACCAAAAATAAAAGGCCCCCAACCAACTGACTGGACAACCTCTTGGCCAATGGGATTAAAAAAAAAAAAGCCTGAAAAGCTATTTCAGGCCATGAGGGAAGGGGAAGAGGGAGTCAGACATACTGCATTATACTCTCCTTCCTTTGGAATTCAGTCACGACTGACCAGCATCAATGTTTTTTTTTTTTTTTTTTTTTTGAGAGACGG
>NW_016107375.1:8798974-8837866 GCF_001604975.1 Cebus imitator
CATCAATGTTAACACAGAGAGATATTCAGGCTTACCAAACAAATTCTTAGTAGCAAATAAGATACCATGTTCCAACTTGTCTGTCACATGATGTTGAAATGATCCTGCAAAAGTCTCTTACAGGGAAAATTTACATTCTGCAGAGAAGCTCCTTCTTTTACTAGGTCTTTTCCAGAGAGTCTGACATTTTTCAAGATCTGAATCTATGCTCTCTAAAGCCTGCTACCTGGAGGCATCATCTACATGACATGAAGCTTGGGCTTCCACAACCCTTTCCTGCCTTACCTCAACTCAAGCTGACTTCAAGTCTTCAGGCAGAGCTTAACTCTTTCAACCAATGGTCAATCAGGAAATTTTGAAATCTTCCTGTGAGCTGGAAGCCCCCTGATTCCAGATTGTCCTGCCTTTGGGGCTAAACCAATTATACCAAGCCAATGTATTGATTTATGTCTTTGACTATAACTTCTGCCTCCCTAAAATGTATAAAATCAAGCTGTAACCAACACCATAGGCATATGTTCTTAGGACCTCTTGAGTCTGTGCCATGGGCCATGGTCCTTAACCTTGGGGAAATAAACCTGTAAATTGAGGTTTATTTCAGATACTCAATTTAAAGATTTAATATATATAAAACAAATAATTTAACATATATAAAACATTTAGACTTTATAGCTATCATCTCATAGTTACTCAATAGCTATTTTTAAGTTTCATCACCTAGAAAAACTGTCTATTCTCTCCATTTCATGTACGAAAAATCCAGGATCCATGGATGTTATGTAACCTGTTCAAGGTCATAGAACACTTAGTGGCAAAGTCAGAGTTGCACTTTGTACAATATTACCTTTGCGTTTACACAGGTGTTAACTAATGACCTTATTTGTAGGCCATTTCCAAATCACATTGACTTCTCTCATAGAACTTCTATTCCCCTTACTTTTTCGCTCATTTTCTCATGCATTTTCATTTCTATTTATTGAAAAGACTGTGAGCTCTGTATGATGAGAATTACATTTATAGTGTGACCACATCTTTCATAGCTCCTGTTCTCATAGTATAAAAAATAATTACACCAGATACTTATCAAAAATGGAGAGGAAGATTTCATGCAAGACTATTGTAAGGGTCAAGACTTGCCATAGAAGAGAGAGATTGAATTTAATCCCCCTGCCAAAAAAAAAAAAAAAAAAAAAGCTGGAAGATTTTTAACCGCTTGGGTGAGCTAATGGAAAAGCATGATAGGATGTTATGAGGGAATTGTCTCCATTTGGTCAGGCTGTGTGTTTGTTTATTGTCATTTGTTGAAAAAAGCCTCCTACCCTCCAAGAGATGCAGGGAGACAGGGACTCTACCTTTTTTGACAATTATATTTCAATGGGATGGCTCACAAGTTCTTTAAAAAACATTCCTGGGTTGAAGATTTGTATCTCAAAGGAGAAGAGAAAAAGCAAGGGCAAGTTTTCTAAATTGAATGCTCTAAGTAAAGGGAGGTCAGGGACCTCTAGGTAGCAAGAAGCCTGTCTAAATTTCAGTTAGGCTGAGGAGAACATTAAGGACATCTTGGTCAATATGAAAATCAGGGTATCTTCACTAAATTTATTTTTTGGAATCAAAAATGATCTTAGTAAACTTCTGATTTTTGTAATGTGTTTGTTCAATTAATATTTTTCTGGGGAAAGGGATTACCAGGGAAATCGAAAAGAGTTCATAGTAAGTCAATGAGTTTAATGAATCATAACCAATCTCTTGTCCAGAGGGAAATAGACTTTTCAGGGCTACAACTGACAAGCAGTCAAATGGATTGCCTCTTTTATGTGTGTGCCGTCTTTGCCCATTATGGGATGAAAGTGCTCAAGAGCATTTACATGCTTGAAAAATAGCTAAGGAAAATATGTAAAATAAGAAATTAGCTGTTCAGATATAGATGTTTGGAGTGTTTCAAACTACATGGAAGTTTTAGCAGCTAGCACTCAAAAGAAGGGATACAGGCATTACACGTGGGTAAAAGAGCTGGTAATGATGAGTTGCTGGCCTGGCGCTGTCAGAGCACCTGGTGCTGTGAACAATCGAATGACTTCTAAAAATGACAGATAATCCCATGTACAAGGGTTATCATTTTTCTGTTAGATATATTTAAAGTGTTCACTAGGAAAATGTCTTGGTCTTAAATTTTAATTTTATATGGAGTATAAGTTTATATTAAAAAGTTTTTATAAAAAGTCCAGTAGATATTTATAGATAAGTAATCATTAGTAACCATATGTTAAATTCTTTTAAAGAGTTAATAGATTTTTAAAAAGAGAAAAAAATGATGACAGTAAGATTTCCAAGGGTTAACTAAAATTATCTGTTCTCTTAATTGATGGAAAGTCACCATCTGGAGCTGCCATATTTTCTGTAAAGATTTTTTTTTTCTTTTGGTGACACTATAAGAGAGGAAATGAGCATATAATTCCTGTTCTGATTGCAAGAAGGGAGCAGTCCAGACCTAATTAACTAAGGGGCTTAATGACATAATTTTAGAGTACATGTGTAGATCAGTCCCATTCTGTGCCTTTGCTCTAAAAGTACAGTAGCCAGCCATAGGCAGCATGAAGGCTTTGAATAGCAAATTTCCCAGTGGCAGTTGTAGGACAGAACATACACAAAAAGTTTTCCTGAAAACCAATATGCAAAGAGGATCAACAGGATAAATACCGGGCAAACTTGGAGTTACCATGGTGCAACTGTTCTTTATTTATTGATGATCATTTATGATGTATGTTTTTAAACATATATTATTATTTTATCATGTAGCAAAAGATTATATAATTTATAATGGCTAAAAGTTTCAGACACCACTGTTTACCTGGTACCAGCTATTTAAATTAAACATACGCTTTTAGGAGAGAATGAATAGCGTCTTCAATGGAGCAAGCTTTGAAAATTCAATTTTTGGTAATAGTATCTTCCAAAGAAAGAATAAGACTGCTGTCTAAAGCTATGTTACTAAAATCTCTAACAACTCAGAAGTGAGGGGTAACCTCTATCTAAATGACAATATGTATACTGACAAGGAACTCCAAAGTACGAAATCCCATTTTACTTGACATATCAGCAGCAACTTTTGACACAGTGGATGACTTTTTTTTTCCTGTGAAGCTGGAAGCATTCCTTACATGGCTTTCAAGAGTCTCCATTCCCCAGGTTTTTTTCCTATTATATTGGCCACTACTTCTTAGTCTTCTTTGTTGGTTCCTCTTCTTTTTCCCAACCTGAAAACGCTGAAAGTCACAGAGATTTATTTACACTCAGACATCCAGGACCATGACTTAAATGCCACGTGTATGCTGCTGAATCCCAAATTTATGTCTTCAGCCTTGTTTCTCCTTTCTTGAAGTCCAGACATGTATTTCCAATGGCCAGACTGACATTTCTTCTTCTCCATTGGAATGCTTAATATGTCATTTCAAACCGAAAGATTTCTGAACAGAATGTTTTGTTTCTCCTACCCCCAAACTTATATGTTTTTCTCCATCTCAGTGCATAGCACATTATTCACCCAATTGATCAGGACACAAACCTAAGAACAACTTTTCCCTCTCTTTTCTTAAACCCACATGCAATCTGTGAACAATATGTTCAAAGTATTGCAGAACCTGACCATTTTCCTCCACCTTTTCTACCACTACCCTAATATAATCTCATGTTTTTTAAATACATCAATAAATTTACTTTTTCTTGTACTCTAGACTTTCAAAAGTCTATTCTATATACATGGCGACCAACACATTTTGAAAATGTAACTCTGATGTTATTTCCCTTCTTTATTCTCTTCCCATTGCTTCTCATTACACTGAAATTCCTCCATGTGACTTATTTTACTATTTTTTTTTTTTTTGTAGAACAATAATTAAGAGTGTGAGAAACAGGGTCATAATTCTTAAATTTGAATTTAGGCTCTAGTGCAGAACTTTTGGCAAGTTGTTAAATCTCTCTGAGCCTCAGTGTCCTTGTTCACAAATGAACATGATACTAGTACTACTTCATAAGTTTCTTTTTATGAAAAATAAGATATTTGATAAATTTAAGAAGCATGTAAAATTGACAATTTTACTTTTTTGGTATAATTTTCAATGAACACAGAGTTCATATGTGTAGTAGTTCTTAGTGAGGGTTAAAAATTAGTTATGATAATGTTACCCATTTGAGTCTATGAGTTCCGTGAAGCGAATGACTGGGTTTTTCTTGTACATTCCGTATCCAGAGCCAACTACAGAGCTAACAGGTGTCAGGCATCAATTAGTAATTGCTGAAAGAATAAGTGAATGAATGACACTAATAAAATTGTCATCTATGTTTAGTCTCAGATATCTTTGCACTTTTGATCATCTGTTTTCCAACTGTTCATATACTTGCATTTGCCTAAGACCTGGAAATACCTTTCTTCAGAATCCATCCTTCCTATCACTGTATTTTCCCTTTGTGTTTATGCCCTTTTCCTACACTGTTAAACTCTTGAGCCAAAATCCAGACCACTTGCAGCTGCCAACTTTTCTTACAAAGTAAGTTGAACCCATCTTCAAGATTTTACAGCATTTCTCATGATCTCATCACATCAATTTATTGCCTTAAGCAAGATACTTATTTATTTTTTACTGAATAGTACTGGAAATGAGAAAAGAAAGTACGAAAGTATGTGTATATGTATATTTGCATCTGTGTGTGTTTGTGTGTCTGTGGTTTCTTCTGCCCTCAGAACTATTTGTGGAAAATCTAGCAAAGAGGAAATCCGTAGATGGCTTTTGGGTATCTATTTTGGTCCTGAAGTCACTGTTTCCTCCTAAAGGGCTATGGAATTTATTAATATTGTACCTAAAATATTTCTGGGTTTCTGCCTTCTGGACAAATAGTTGATTTACCCTTCATGATTTTCATGTGATTGTATGTAATCATGTGGTTGGTTCTGGCCAGTGAATTGTAAGTGGGATGATGTCTGTTGCTTCTGGGCCAAAATATTTAATTATTACTGCAACGCCTTTCAGAGATGTCTTTTCTCTCTAGCATAGTGATTAGCCTTATTAAAGATGGTGGCTCTTCCAATAAAAAGGATACTTGAGTGGCTACAATGAACACAGCCCTCAACCAGACTGTGGTGAAGGCTGTATATGTGAGAAATAAATTTAGTGTATGTAAAAAACTTTTGTTAGTTGTGCCACTAAGACTTGGAGTCCTTGTTATATCGATATAAACTGATAAACACATAAGTTGAATATTATTTTTGACTCCTCTTATTTTGCAATGAGAAAAGTAGACATGACAATATGTAATCTTCTCAAAAGTATAGTACAACGTTAAGTCTCAATCTCTGCTATCATACTGTTGCATATGAAGTGTCAATAGAAGGACATATACGTGGTCGTGGTCATGCTTGTGTTTCCATCATTCAAGATCATGGAATTTCAGAATCTAGTATAAGCTTCTCATTCAAAAAGTGTTTTACTTGTGGGAAAACTAAGATAAGAATAAAATACATTTAGATACAGCTATCTTTCTAATATTTAACAATAATACTGATATTTAAAATGAATCGAGTAACACCATCTCTCCATGGTGTCAAATTATTCATTTGGTTTAGTTAAAAAGAAGTCTAGTCAATTCAAACAGTTGATAATGTTAAAAAATAAAATGCCTGGCTACCTGATTGACCTGATTTCTGATTTCTCTGTGTCACTTAAATACTGTCTGGAGAAATGATAAGTGATAGTATTTCTATGTTTTGCCTTTCTTTTCTTTTCTTTTCTTTTTTTTTTTTTTTCTTTTTTTTTTTTTTTTTTGGGGCAGCAATGAGAGAGTATGCTATTCTCCAGGAATATTCATAGTGCATTTACCCTTCATCATTTTCTAGCCTCCTAGAGACTTTCCCTCTATAGTCCAATTACTAAGTCCTGTCAGAAAAAATAGCCTATAAAGTTGGGAAGAGAGGGGAGAAAAAGGAATGTAAAGCAAAGAAATCATCATTGAGTCTACCATTTAAATATGTAGTCATTAAAATAATACTGGTCTTAAAGTGAGTCTTAAAAGAGAGAAACAAACTGTAAGTGGTCTAAATTGCTTTCCTTTTCTTAACTTTTACAGGTGTGAAAATATCTTTTTGTTCAAAGGCAGTATTAACCTACTGGCTCCTAGTGACACTGATTAATTTCTTTTCACAGCATTGGTAAAACTGTCAATTCCATTACTCTCATTCATGTTTAGTCTAATATTTTCTACAGACTTTTTTGTGTAGCACTTAGAATTTAGAGGAAAACCAGGTGAACAAAAGAGAAAACTAGTTTCCTGTTAGTCCTTTCGAATAATTACTATTTTAAAGAATGAAATGTAGGAACAGTCCAGCTTTTGTATTGTAGAGATAGACATGGTAAATCTAGTTAATGCCAACTCTTCTGTCATCTCCCTTACCAATTATTATTTCCTGAGGATCCTTTCTCTGACTTCCTTGATTGGATGTATTCAAATCTGTGTACTCATTAATTCTTCATACAATTATCCTTCATAACATTTATTGTAATTGCTATTTTATATTAATTGATGACAGAGACAATATTAGACACTGCTCACCCAGCACATAGTACAGACCTGCCACCAAATAAAGTATTTAAAACAAATTTGCTTAAAGGAGGGCATATTTCAGTCTTCTGGTCTCTGTAGTGGCTAACTATTCAAGTCCACTGTTGTTAATAAACTTAGTTTGTCACACCCATGATCTAGAAAATAAACTGTTTTTCCATCAGTTTATATTCCCGATATTCTTACCTTAAATTGTTTCTCAATGCTATCACTCTATTTTTATTACTTATTCCAAGCATATACAAAGAGCTTCCTTCCATTACTTTTGGTTGGAATTGATTTCCTTTCAATCTGTTTTCTCGGAGAGTCAGAGACATCAGTTCTGCATCAAACATTATGATCAGTTCATAAATATAAGGAGTTTTAAAGACTTTATTTACATATACATAAATATTTATTAAGAAAACACCAAAGTTTAGTCTTTGCTTTGCACAGAAGGGGGTTAAAAATAATTTTATTTTTCCTTGGATGAATAGATACAGTGTATAAAGAAACAGGCCTTTTTATTATGGCTTAAGGTTATGGCTGCCATTGGAGGGTAAGTTGTCTCAAACACGAGGAGAATTTTTAATATACATGTGTTTGTTCTCTACTCTGGACGCTTCTCCCAGAACCATGGCTCTCCACGGTCCCACTAGACCTGGTGTGCAGCAGCATGTATAAAGAGCTTCCCAAAGTTAAGGGAAAAAATCATTCCCAACTATCTCAGGATGTCCCCTTCCCAGGGTTTTGGGTGAGACTGAAAATGTTAAGCTTTTAATCATGGCTTGGTCTTTCTGGTGATCAGCTCTCATCCAGGAGCCCAACAAAAGTCAAAAGACAACTCATTAGAACAAAAGATACTTTTATCACCAGAAAATTGTATTAGGAGCTCCATGTAAGGAACCACAGTCAAAGAGCAACTATTAGAACAATAGGTGTACCTGGCATCCTAATTGCTCATGAAATTACAAAGGTTTTAGTAGTTCTTTGCCAGGAACTGGTAGCAGAGAGCAAATATTACATTTTTTAGTATGTCACAATATAACAAACAATTCATATACTTCTAGAAGACCTAGAAATTTATTGGATTTATGTGTTTGAGATCAAAAGGTTGGAGGGTTGACGGCACTGCTGAGGGAATTCTTAATAAAATTAAGCAAGAGGTTTATGTTTGGAATTAAAGAATGTGAATTCAGGAGAAAGATACTTACTTTGAGGTAAAGACTATTAGGGTCAAAAAATTGCCATTGAGAACAGTGAGCAAGTATGTACTGGTTCCAGCATTTTATGCATCCAAAGACAATGGCTTTCAAGGAGAAATTCTGAAGGAAGAGGAAACACTCACCATGTCATTCTAGTGTTCCACGAGCATCGATGTGGTGTCAGAAGACTTGGGGATTTATGCCATCTTTATTATTAATTTGCTTTGTGACCTAGGGTGAGTCACTTAACTTCTGGAGATCTCAACTTCTATAATTGGATAACTTCTCACTCACATTTGTCTCTAATTCTTTGACTAACCCCCTTCGTGCCAACTCAAGAAGCAGACCTGAGTTGCTTCTGCCACAGCTATTCAATGACCCTGACCCTATTATAGCTATTTTATATCTTTTTGGACAGAGGATAAATGTCATATCAGCAAAACATATACAGACTGACAGCCATCAAAAATGTTGCAAAGGGCAATGTGTCAAAATTTCTAATTCCTGCCTCACTTGAAAGGTCACTGTTATTCTTTGAACCACTATATTGCTCATATTTGAGGAAAGAAATATACGCTGAATAACATTGCTACCAGTCCATAAGCACCAAACTCTGTTAATTAGGCTTCATCTCAACAGATATACCATAATTCATCTGGAAAACAAACCAGAAAAACATCTAAATTGTTTAGTGACTTCTTCCCATCATGAAAGGCAAACGCTGTCTTAACACCTTCCATGTATTTATTCCAATCAATTCATTCATGATTTTAATACTCAAATAGGTATTACATACATACTGTATGGTAATACCAAATTCTGAGAAAACAAAAGATTACGAAAATGGCTAAACTGATGCTCAGAGAGGTAAAACAGTTTGCCTAATGTCATATAGGATTTGAATTCATGATTATTTCATTATGAATATGTAAGTACAAGAATGTATGCTTTTAACCATTACTGTATACTTCTTCCCTTCCCTCAAAGAGCTTAATTTTAACTGAAATAGATCAACATAAAAACAAATATTAAAGAGAAATTTGATAAATACCATTTTAGAAGAAGGTACAAGAAACATAAGAGAAAATGACATAGCAGTGAAACTAATGTTTCCTATCTGTCTTGATGATATTATTATTGATTGTTAAGGGTGACAAGAAAGGAAAGACATGTCTAGCTAAGGAAAGTGCAGCTATAGAAATAATGAAGGGAAAACACTCAATGTATATTTTAAAAGTAAAAATTTTCATAGTTTGATGTAGTTTGACTTAACAGTACAGAGGCAAAGTGGAAGTGGTCCTGAAAAGGTAAATGAGTGGGAATCATAGAAGCTCTATGAGAAAGTCTGTATTCTGCGTCCAATTCATAATGTTTGCACAATCCTTCCATAAAACAGAAAAGAGAGAGATAAAGTAGAGGTCATATTGGTTCGTTCCCTCATTTTATGTTTTGCTTTGAAAATGACCTTTTTAAAATGAAAATAGATTGAGTCCTTCCCTTTTGTTCCCTCCCTCCCTCGCTCTCTTTTTTTCCTTTCTTTATTCTTTGAGTGTCTATGGAAAGATTATATTGAACAGTCTCAACTCACAGACATAACTGAAATCTATTTTGCTGTTTTAAGTTACAACCTAATGGAAACTGGCATGGAAAGCAGAAAATTTAATATTGCCAAATAACAATATTTCTATCCTTTACTAAGAAAATATTAATTCTATCCTTTCCAGTCTGTTCTAGTTTAAAGCTATTCCATATCTTGTAAATATTTAACCAAGTCTAGATGTTACTGTTTGCCACTGTCTAGTTCAGACCTTTCACAGAACTAGAATGAGGCTTATGCCAAGGAAATGGAACACTAATTCACTTTCCTCTCACTATCTCCCTTCCTGTTCCATCAAACTTCTCTCACTGTAGAAACAGCAGGAATATGTGTGTGTGATATGGAGGGGGACATGCATGGAGAAAGGATTATTATCTACTGAGTTAGAAAACTATGCCTCTAGGTCATTGTGACTTTTCTGCTGGCTCTGGAAGCTGGTGACTGCCCTACCAACTGGTCTTTGGCACTGACAGTGGACCAAAGTATTTGTGTTGTATTAGCTTGTCATTCAGTGCCCATGTGGCCCAAACAATTTCTAACATTGGAGACAGCACAGGACAATTCCACATTCTTCCTTTACTCATTCATTAATCCCTGTGTCTGCCCCAGAAACCAATTCTTGGCCCTATGATAAGCAGTCTCTGGGTGGACAGCCAGAAACTGCACTTCCTTTCCAAACCTGGCCTAGGCTGTGAGAAAACCTAGGAATCTCAGCCATGACTGTCTTGGATCCATAGAAATCCATACTGGAGTTCTTTCAACTCACTGTGACACTCTGCCCTTTCCCTAAGGTTCACTCATTCTCCCATAGTCCAGTGGCTCCAGGCATGGTGGTATATCATACCATTCAGAAAACATCCAATACACAGCTAGGAAGTAAGACATCTTTCTTATAAATATAATCACGTATTAAAAGGAATCATAGTGGCCCTCTGAGTGCCATGAGATGGAGAGGGGAAGTGATAGTACTCTGCTCAACAATTTCTGGTGTGCCAAGAAAACACTTTTTGTTTTAGCTTTTAGCCTATTTTACAACATTTGTGCTTAAAGTAATACATAAACAGATCTTGAAATTTGGTGCAAAGTATGAAGGTCTAGTAAAAGGTATAAGCCTCCCATTGAACCTGGCCATTTAAAATTTATCCTGTTTTCAACTGTGGGATCTTTTCACAGTAATGTCTACATAGTAGTTGACAACCCCAGAATTCTAGAAAGGAGTCCCAGGCAATGCCTTACATATTGTATATTATTTGCTGAAAACCTTGATAACTATATTAGAACCCATTCAGTTGTTACAGAACCCCAATGTATTAGTTTAAAAAAAAATAAAGTCACAAAAATGAATGTATTAGCTCCTATAACTGGGAAACTCAATTAAGCTGGCTTCAGGCAAAACTGGATTCAGAGTCCCTAACCACATTATCAGCATATTTCTTTCTATTTATTCTTCTTACCTTTCTATTGACTTTTTTCTTAGGTAGAAACACTTCACAGTCTAAGTGCCTACTATCAAGGGACATGATGATTTCCCAAGAATGCTAGCAAAATTCCCACAGAGGGATCATATTAACCTGTTTATGTCAGATTCTAGTCACACAACCAGCATTTGGATAGACAAATGTAGTTCTCTGACTAGCCTGGCCTGGGTTATTTGCCTAAACCTGAAGCCAGAAATAGGGTCAACTCCAATGTAAACTATTCAGCTGAGAAACAGCAGGGTATTGATCCAAAAAGAAGTTGGGATATCATTACAAACACATGAGAGAAGGCCTTCAGAGCAGGCAAAGATAAATATCTATCATTGAAATGTATATAGAGCCCAACTCAACCTACTCCAAAATGTAAAATATGCCTTATCCCTGGAAAACAGAAATCTGGGCATGGTGGTATATCCTGCAATTCATAAAACATCCAGTACTCAGCTAGGAAATGGGATATATTTCCTAAAACATAAATTGGGGAATTTCTGCTTTAGGCAACAGAAAATCAGTCAGTAACATTAGAGAACAATAAAAACAGTTATAAGTTTTAAATCTCTACTTTCTTCCACAG
Source organism: Cebus imitator (assembly GCF_001604975.1). Taxonomy (NCBI): domain Eukaryota; kingdom Metazoa; phylum Chordata; class Mammalia; order Primates; family Cebidae; genus Cebus; species Cebus imitator. Next base: position 8,810,417 of record NW_016107375.1, read on the forward strand.
TTTCATTTCTTCATTTTTTTTTTTCAGTCCTGTGATTAAAGTGGGCTCTGGAAACTGTCATAGAAACTAATTTTACTCTAGCAACTAATTAGGCTAACCTCCACTGAACTCCCAGCCATCACAGTTATGCAAAGAACTTCTGAAGAGTTATCACTTCACCCGCGAGGTACTCATGGCAACCTTGAACTTCTGCTGACTGATGGTTGGCTGGCTCAGACATCCAGAGAGCAGTTTATTGCTAGCCTACCTTGAGACCAGCACTTGGGCCTGCCATCCTGATTTAGATGATTTTGTTAGTGGTAACACCTCATCAAAATCTATCTTGGGTTAATACCAGTATTATTCTAACAAAATTATTCACAAAGGTAAATGTCCAAACTCAACTAGATCACTGAGGGTGAGGAGCAGTAATCTATAACATTTTTTGACTTAATGTTATAAGTCTCTGATAATGAAAAATCACTGCATCTTATTTTTAGTCTCATGAAATATATATATATATATCTATAATACATACATGCTATATACTATATTATACATTTTTTACTACATATATACATGTGTATACATATGTATTGTATTTGTTTTTGTGCTGCTGATAAAGACATATCTGAAACTGAAAACAAAAAGATTTAATTGGACTTACGGTTCCACATGGCTGAGGAGGCTTCAGAATTATGGTAGGAGGTAAAAGGCAATTCTTATAAGGTGGTGGCAAGAGAAAATGAGGAAGAGGAAATAGTGGGGATTCTGGGAGATAAAATTCAATTTGAGGTTTGGGTGGGGTCACAGCCAAACCACATCATTTCACCTCTGGCCCCTCCAAATCTCATATCCTTACATTTCAAAACCAATCGTGCCTTCCAAACACTCACCCTAAGTCTTAACTCATTTCAGCATTAACTGAAAAATCCACCACTCAAAGTCTCATCTGAGACAAGGCAAGTCCCTTCTATCTATGAGCCTGTAAAATCAAAAGCATGCTAGTTACTTCCTAGTTACAATGCGGGTATAGGCATTGGGTAAATACAGCCATTCCCAATGGGAGAAATTGGTCAAAACAAAGTGATTACAGGGCCCATGCAAACCCAAAGTCCAGCAGGGCAGTCAAATTTTAAAGCTCCAAAATGATGTCTTTGACTCTGGGTCTCACATCCAGGTCATGCTGATCCAAGAAGTGGGTTCCCATAGTCTTTGGCAGCTCTGCCCCTTGTGGCTTTGCAGGATACAGCCTCCTTCCCAGCTGCTTCCATTGGCTGGCATTGAGTGTCTGTGACTTTTCCAGGCACCCGGTGCAATCTGTCATTGGATCTACCAGTCTGGGGTCTGGAGGACCATGGCCCTCTTCTTACAGCTCCACTATGCAGTGCCCCAGTAGGGACTTCGTGTGGGGGCTCCAACTCCACACTTCTCTTCCTTACTGCCCTAGCAGAGGTTCTCCATGAGGGACCCACCCCTGCAGCAAACTTTTGCCTGGGCCTCCAGGCGTTTCCACACATCTTCTGAAATCTAGGTAGAGGTTCCCAAACCTCAATTATTGACCCGTGTGCACCTGCAGGCTCAACATCACATGGAAACTGCAAAGGCTTGGGGCTTCCATCCGCTGAAGCCACAGCACAAGCTCTAAGTTGGTCCTTTCAGTCACAGCTGGAGCAGCTGTCATCTTCTGAGCCCTTCAAACTGTTCCAATCTCTGCCTATTACCCAGTTCCAAAGTTGCTTCCACATTTTTGGGTATCTATTCAACACACTACTCTAATGATTCCAATTTACTATATTAGTTCATTTTCATGCCGCTAATAAAGACATACCCAAAACTGGGAACAAAAAAGAGGTTTAATTGGACTTATAGTTCCATATGGCTGGGGAGGCTTCAGAGTCATGCTGAGAGGTGAAACCCACTTCTTACCTGGTGGCGGCCAGAGAAAATGAGGAAGAAACAAAAGTGGAAACCCCTGTTAAACTCATCAGATCTCATGAGACTTATTCAGTTTCACAAGAATATCACAGGAAAGACTGGCCCTCATGATTCAGTTACCTCTCCCTGGATGCCTCTCAAAACACGTGGGAATTCTGGGAGATACAATTCAAGTTGAAATTTGGGTGGGGTCACAGCCAAACCATATCATGTATTATATGTGTCTATATAAAAATATGCAAGTAAACATTTATGCATCTATGTATATAAACATATGTTGTCTTTCCTATTAGTCTAAGGCGAGAGGTCACTGATATCGACACACTTTGTTCTTTCAGCCTCTCTGTTCTCCCTGGGCCTTGTGTTTTGCTTTTGTTCTCTCAGTATGTGAGGGCTGACCTAAGCAAAAAGTTGGCTGTCTTAAATATGGCAGGTCATCTATCAATCCCTTCCCAGGCTGTCGGAGTTTCTTTTAATTTCACTTGTAATTTTCCAGGGAGGTTTACAAAAGCCACAAACAGAATTTTAATGTTGTAAAATACTGTGGAGACAGTAAATATTTCCTATGTCATGAGGACAGGCTGTATGTCAACAAGTCTTAGAGAAGATAATGACATGTTCCAAGTTAAAGTTTATTGTTCTTAAATTGTCCATGAATTGAGTCATTTGCATTACTGCTCTGACATTCTCTCTACATATAGTTAAAGCTTAGGCTTTGGCATACATTTCTTGTTACTGAATGCTTGATTCTTAAAACATTTTTTTCTTCTTATGCAACCAAATATTAATTGCTTCTATAATTGCAAAATATTCACCCTACCAATTTGCAAATGCATGTATAATGCATTCCAAGCATCAGTTACAGAAACTAATGACAAAATTAATGGATATTCCAATCCCCATTGAGAAGAAAATATAGGCTCAGAGAAGCTTAGTGATGAAGGCTGTATTGAGTGCCTAAATATGAAGGCCTCAATAAGCCACAGTGACTTCTCAAGATAGCTTAGATAAATGGACTCTCAAATGTGTCAAATCAGCTGGCAAGTAAACACTACAAACCAAATAAGGCTGCATCACAAATTAGTTTTGTAAGTAAACTTTTAATTACTTATGCTAATACTTCATAGGTTTCTCAGAGATGGCACATGCTTAGTGAAATAAGAAGGTTAGCAGATGAAAGGATAAAATTAGTGATTTTGTGATGCTGTGACTTTGTGAATCCAATTCATTCAACAAATATTTATTAAAACTTTGCTATAGTTAAATTCTGAGGATAAAAAGTACACTTGATAGTTTCTTCCTCAAGAACTGCTATTTATGGGGGGAAAAGGACATCTAATCTATTAGGTACCTGAAAAAAATGTGTAAATAATGGATAAAGATAATGGCTCACCTCAAAGACAGTGGAGGTTAAACCTTTAAGAGAGTGGATATGTTCCTGGAAAATACATCTAGGTAGAGGTAATGATACATTCTAAAAAGTGCAAGTGCTTTAAAGTAGCTGGAGTGTACCATATGGAAGGTGGCAGGTGGTTAGCATCTGGGTGAATGTTAGTTCTACTCTTGGAACTGGGACATAGAAAGACTGATTCAGGAGGAAAGGATAGACAGGCATGGAGGGAGGCAAAGAAAAACAGGTGTAAGAAATCTTTAAAAGCTCGGAGTAGAAGTAACTTCAGTTACCCTCTAGACCTCTCCATTGGTCCTACAGATAAGAAAACTGGTATCCAAATCAGTGTAATCACAATGTTGCTTTGCAGAACACTAACTTAGTTTATCTCCTTTGGAATGAGATTCATATGTAACAGTTATTGCTGAGTTCTGTTGGTTTAATCTTCGCTGCAGCATTATTTATTTGATCCAGAGCATCTTCCTTGTCCTTCAACAATTTAGTGTCACTCACCTTAGACGCAGAAAAAGCAGATACACAGTCATGTGCTGCATAAGAACATTTTGGTCCGTGATGGGCTGCATCTACAATGGTGGTTTCATAAGATTATAGTGGAACTGAAAAATTCCTATCACTTCGTAATGTCTTGAAGATTCTGACCCTGTGTAGGTCTAGCCTGTTGCGTATGTTTGTGTCTTACCTTTTAACAAAAGTTTAAAAAGCAAAAATAAGTTTTAAATAGAAAAAACTTAAAATAGAGGAAAATATTTTGTACAACTATACAATGTGTTTGAATGTTAAGTTTTATTCCCAAAGTCAAAGATTTATAAAAAATAAAAAGTGGCCGGGCACAGTGGCTCATGCCTGTAATCCCAGCACTTTGGGAGGCCAAGGAGGGTGGATCATGAGGTCACGAGGTCAAGACCATCCTGGCCAACATGGTGAAACCCCATCTCTACTAAAAATACAAAAATTAGCTGGGTGTGATGGCACACACCTGTAATCCCAGCTACTCAGGAGGCTGAGGCAGGAGAATACCTTGAACCCAGGAGGCGGAGGTTGCAGTGAGCTGGGATCATGCCATTGCACTCCAGCCTGACTGTAACATTTTTGCTTTATAAACTTTTTATTTATATATATATATTTATTTATTTTTTTAAGAGTAATGATCTTGCAACCAAAATCGTTGATATTATTTGTTCTGCAAATCCTTATTTTTGGTCCCTATAAGAAGAAAGAAAGAACCACATACTCATTTTTCTTCTCTGTGTCATTTTTGTTGAAGATTCTGCAGGATGAAAACTGTCTTGTGAAAATAAGATAAAACAATCTTTTAAATATAATTCAGTGGCAAAACAATGAGTAGGAGACATGCTCTATATTTTCCATATTAGAAGAGTTACTGTACAGAGGAAGTGGGAGGAGTTTATTCTGGATGTGTTTCTAAAGGCCAGGCATAAGGCTAAAATTTATAAAATTAATGAAGAACGATTTACCTCTTAATATTATTAACTTCCTTCCAGTGAGAGCAATACATAAGTGGCCTGGAATTGGCTCATATGTGAATAAACTTATTTCTGGCAGTGTCTCTAATGTCAATAATTCCATGATTTCTTGGCTTACATCTCTACCAGGCAGCTTCTAAACCCTGCCTCCCCCATCTCAATGCATAGTTTGTACTTAAACAAATTACAGTTGGTCAAAGGAGCTAATACTTTTGCTGAATTAGGTGTCACTGAGAAAAACTAATTGCTGATCTCAAGAGCAAATTCATAGCTGGACATAGTGGTGAATGCCTATAATCCCAGCTTCTGGGGAGGCTGAGGCTTGAACCTGGGAGGGAGAGGTTGTACTAAACTAACACTGTGCCACTGCACCCCGGCCTGGGCAACAGTTAGACTCTGCCTCAAAAATAAAAATAACAATAATTTTTAAAAATTAAGAGCAAATTCAGGTTGCTTTGATAGTCACATATTATGAGAGGGGATTAACTAAGAATTGAAATTCCTAAAGAAAGAGTTGTGTTAATTGGGAGAAGAGAAGGACTTTATAAACAATTAGTTCAGCCGGGCGCGGTGGCTCAAGCCTGTAATCCCAGCACTTTGGGAGGCCGAGGCGGGTAGATCACGAGGTCAAGAGATCGAGACCATCCTGGTCAACATGGTGAAACCCCGTCTCTACTAAAAATACAAAAAATTAGCTGGGCATGGTGGTGCATGCCTGTAGTCCCAGCTACTCAGGAGGCTGAGGCAGGAGAATTGCCTGAACCCAGGAGGGGGAGGCTGTGGTGAGCCGAGATTGCGCCATTGCACTCCAGCCTGGGTAACAAGAGTGAAACTCCGACTCAAATTAGTTCATTAATAGTTAATATTAGGAAATAGGAGTCAAGTTTTCAAGTCAATCCGGCAATTTTTCCACTTGTAAGAGACATAGCGATAAAAGGAACACTGCTGTAATGTCCATGAAAGTTGCCCTCAGTAAAGAATAAGAAAAAATATTGCTTGTACTAACGGAGAAGTGATAAGAAGCAAATGCTTAGGGATTTCTTTATAAAAAAAAGAAAAAATATACCTAGTCTGGGAGATCAGCAAACACTTCTTGAAGTTGAGACTCGGAGTTACTTGAGAAAAGCCTTAAGGATTAACAGAATGTTGACTAGTGAAGAAATAAAGACAAGTCTAAGGAGAAAAGCTAAAGCGCTAAAAGTGGATAATGAAGGAAAACAAGGAATTTACAGGAATAGGCAGAAGAAAGATGTGGGAAAACAACAAGGAAACTGAAACAATATCTGTCTCTCAACAGATTGAAGAGAAAAACGATTCTAGCCTACATAGATTTAACATAACTGTGATTGCTTTTGCAAATGAAGACTTGTAATTTTAGCAAAATGCTTTTAGGTCTGATTCAATAAAATATGCCCAAAGGAAGAGCCCACCCCACTGAGGAAAGATATGGTAATAAAGTCAACTATGTAAGGATATCTGATCATAGGAGTCCCCAACCTCACCCTCTCTCATGGTGGTCATAAAAACAAGAATGAAACTTCTCATATCAGGATGCACGATTCATGCAGGGAGACAAGCCATGAGTTAAATAAATAAACAAGCAAAAAAGTCCCTATATAATTCCATTTAGTACATAATAAGCAAATGGCTTTCTGTATATTATATTAATCATGTCTCTTTTTAACCCCTTTTAAGGTGAGGACATTGAGTATTAGAGAGTATTTGTAATTCAATTAAGGACACTCAACTAGTAAGTGGCAGTGCTGGGACTAGAACCCAGGCCGTTTGATTTCAGCAACAATCCTCCTAAATATTTGGTTGTATTTTTTCATTGTATCTCAGTGAGACCTACTGTTTTGATTAACACAGCCTATGTTCTCTGCTGCTTCTGTGGAGGATAAAGCACAGATAATGTCAGTGAGCTGACAAGCCATTGCAGTGATAGTGTTGTTTGCCAGGTGCTCTGACATGACCAGAATCTGGAAGAGAAAACAGGTGTCACTGACTTAGAAATGCAGTCTCAGGCTACTGCTTCTTAACAAACTTGTCAAGATTACCCTCCTTACACTGGCATGCTGTGTGCCCAGCCATTGAGGCAGGTCATTTTGTTCACCTGAAGAATGATCAAGCAACTGGGCTTGGGAAGCAACAAATGAAAGGAGTTTCTAAGGCCACAGAGGGGTTTCTCACAACAGTTAAAAGCTGTCATCTGTGCAGCCACTTGAATCTACATATAATATCTCCAAAATCCAAGGGGATGGAGACTTGCAGATATATATTCTATTATCAAAGACACTCAGAGAATGTCAATGTAAATATATATCATTGTTATTGAGATGGAGTCTCGCTCTGTTTCCCAGGTCAGAGTGCAGGGGCACAATCTTGGCTCACTGCAATCTCCGCCTCCCAGGTTCAAGCGATTCACCTACCTCAGCCCCCTGAGTAACTGGGACGACAGGTGCTTGCCACCATGGGCCTGGCTAATTTTTTATTTTTTTATTTTTTAGTAGAGACAGGGATTTCACAATGTTGATCAGGCTGGTCTCGAACTTCTGACCTCATGATCTACCTGCCTCAACCTCCCAAAGTGCTGGGATTACAGGTGTGAGCCACCACGCCTGGCGTAAAAATATAAATCTTGATTTAACAAAGCAAGAGCCCCAGCTCTAGCTGTCTAAAGTCTTCTGCTACTTTCTGACTTAACTGGAAAAAATGGCAGCAGCCTCTAATACCTGCCTCCCCCATCTCAATGCAAGCCTAATTGGCCAGGAAGTCTCTTTGCTAAACCTTTTCTTTCATTTTACTCTTTATCAAAATGCTCTTGTCTTGTGCACCATCTCTTTAATCCCATTATCTTTGTATTCTAGACAAAGAGACAGGGTAACAAAAAGACAGTCCTGGGTTTTTAATGCCAATTCCAATATTGAAGAATTATATTATCTTGGAAATTTAGGTATTTCCAAACTGTTTTCATTTCTTTAGTTCATATAAGATGGAATTTGGAGTACATGATGCCCAGGAACAATTTTAGCTGTGAAATTCAAATTTTCTTCTGATGACGTGAGAAACTGACAGAAATGGTCATTTTACAGAGGAATGTGCAGTACGCAAGTGCCTACAGAAACTAGACAGTCATTAACAGAAATGTGGATGACACATAGGTAATGGCTTGATGGCCTGAAAGATGACCCTTCAGATTCTTGCAATCTTGAATCCTTTTGCATTTAGGATTGTATCACTCAGGGTTCCCCAGAGAAACAGAACCAATAGGATATATAGAGATATAATCAAAGAGATTTATTATTAAGGATTGAATCATGCTACTGCGAAGGTTGAGAAGCTCCACATCTGCCATCTGCAAGCCGGAGGCTTAGAAAAGCCATTTGTATCACTCCAGTCTAAGCCTGAAGGCTTGGGAACTGTAGGAGTTGATGATTTAAGTCTGGTCAGAGTCAGGGAGAGAATCAATGGGCACATAATTGTGGAAAGCATGAGTGAAGAGTCGAACTTCAGAATATTCAGAAAGGGTAATCAGATCAGGCATGGCGGCTCACACCTGTAATCCCAGCACTTTGGGCAGGCGGATCACTTGAGGTCAGGAGTTCAAGACCAGCCTGGTCAACATGGTGAAACCCCATCTCTACTGAAAATACAAAAAGAAAAAAAATTAGCCGGGCATGGTGGTACAGGCTTGTAATCCCAGCTACTTGGGAGGATGAGGCAGGAGAATTGCCTGAACCTGGGAGGCAAAGGTAGCAGGGAGCAGAGATTGCACTGTTGCACTCCAGCCTAGGCAACAGGAGCAAAACTCCACCTCAAAAAAAAAAAAAAAAAGGTAATCAAGAAAAATGTAAAAATCAAGAAAAGGAAGAAGCCATCAATTAAAGGATAAGAATTTAAAGAAGGGACTAGGCAATTTGTCAAACATTGCGGTTGGTAAAAATTGCTGGAAGCATCTTTTGGATTTGGCAGTAAGAATGGTACCTTTGCAAAAACCATGTTAGAAGAATGAAGTGGAATAGAATGCAGATTGTGAACATTAATGTACAAATCAGAAATGATTAAGAGAAACCAGTACATAAACCTACAATGTATTTTATTTTAAAATTGTACTTCCTTCTTTTTTCTAATTGCTTTCCCTCCCCAGCCCTATCCTTTCTCTGTTTAATGTTATGAAAAGGGAAGATGTAAGAAAATAAATGAACCGGGCACTAAAAATAGTTGAGACTTGAATATTTTTCTGAAACCAAAAGGGCTGTTATAGAAGAAGACTGAAAATATAGGAAAAAGGTGGGACGACTAATAGTGCAGGATTGAAATAGATTTTTTAGAAAAGGTTACTCAGCCCAGGTAGAGGTATAAAACTTGACAAGAATCAGTAACCTCTTTTTGCCTGAGAGGAGAAAGAGTATGATAAGATGTCTAATGATACAGACGAAATTCTAGGTACTAGTTCAGGATGTTAAAGTCGTTATTTTTGGATGCTTTTATTTTCTCGCTGAGGTGAAATAGGAGGGTGAGAGCATCTGCTTAAAATAAGGATGCGGTCAGAGACTTGGGACAAGAAATGAAGGATTTGAAGAACTAAATGAGAACTAGGAAAGGGAACTGGCTGATAATAAGTATAATGATTGACAAAAGCATTGATGGCTCTGCTAAGATTGAAATATAAATGCATAGCAGTGCCAATAAGCACAGGCACATATATTTTCAAAAAATGCCTGACTCCCTGTGTGTAAGATCAGAAAATGTGGAATATGGTTCAGTTTTGTTTTCTGTAGATGCCAGGGTTAGAACTTCTGTCAAATTTATTTTGCTCTAGTTCATCCTTCTTTTCATATCATGCTTTTCCCAAATACAATCCAAAAGATATATAGGTTGATAGTGAGCTTGAAGGAGGCTAAGATACCTCTGTGGAGCCAGCTTTCCTCTTGGCTTCATCAAAGTCATCTGCCACTGTGGTCCCCAGATTTCGTTCAAGAAGGCATGACGACCCAGTCTTCTTATTTTTCTGTGTGAAGATTCTGCAGGGCCATGGTTTAACCTGACAACAAATGTAATGAAGCGTTTTGAGACTTTAAATGAATTGTGTGGACGTGGTAATGGAAATAACTTAAAACCTTAAGCATTTCAAGTGACATTTCAGCTTTCAATTCCCCAGTTAATTCATAGAGAGTTTCTTCTGTTGTAATTGGTTAGTTCCTCTTTGGTCAACTTCCTATCCATTTATTCAGTCTCCATTCAGTGAAGAGATAGGAAATGTGTTTATTGAACGTGGTTCACATGCAAAGCATTGATGTATTGATGTCCCTTGCCTTCTTGGTCTTATATTCTGCAGTCTAAGATTAAGACTCCCTCTCTCAGGAAGCTGAGAACCACTAACACAGGGCTGGGTACTACTTGTAAATGCCACCACAGTGCTGTACATTGTGCTAACCATTGTCATTGATCTGAGATTTCCCTTTAATTTTTTTGTTTGTCTCAGTTGAAAACCAACTCCTCTGTTTATTATAACCTCAGATGTATTCCCATGTCCTGGGTGCCAGTGATGTCATCCACAAATAATGAGCCCTCTTAAGTGCCAGTCATTTAGCTGGAGATCAATACATCAATTGATCATATATACAATATAATGTCCCTTGCCTTCTTGGTCTTATATTCTGCAGGAGATCCAGACATTGTACAGTTATATAATTTGTTACTTAATTATAATTGTTTTATGTGTTACAAGTATAATACGTAAGGTTTTGTCTTCTGTTTTTACCTAATACACATTTATTAACATAATAGATTAAATAATAAAATATTTTCTGGTCTTTAAAGAGTACATTTTTAGGCCATGTGAAATTTAGCTATTCATAATAACCAATCCCCTGAAGGTTCAGAAGAACCATCAATTTAGTATACATCAAATACATACATTTATTTATTAGTGCAAACGTGCAGATATCTTTAGTCTTGCACATACATGTATGTATACTTACATGTGCATAGGTCCGCATTTATATATATTGCACATACTGCCCAATTTTATTGATTTCTATTTTTAATAAGGTATTTAAAAGCAATGTCTTTAGGGGAAAAATTCAAAAAAGAAGGCACATATTGCTGTTAGCAAAATATTTAGCATTAACCTTTTCTTTTTTCCCTTCATAGCAACTACTGGCTACCATGGCAACCTTTCCTCCCTGCACACTAGAGCTTCTGGGATGAAAAGCACAAGGCCTTTGAGACTTCAAATGTCTCCTGTACAAAGCAGTCTAAAACCCTTTACCCTAGAGCCATTACTATCCCGTGTCCCAGAATGACTGGCTACACCATTTAATTTATTATGTCCTGCTTTTCTCTCCATTCAATCAATATCTCTCCAGAACAGCAAGAGAGAGAAAACCTATTACATTTCCATAGTAGGCACTCAAGAAATAGGCTTTTTAAAAATTACTTATTTGATGGATTCCTAACAAATTTCATACAGATCTGAATAAATTAGACACTTAAACTCACTAATTTCTTCTGATTGTGCTCTTATTGACTTCTTCTCCCTTGTGCTCTGGTCTAAACCACATTAACTACTGATAATCCCACAAAAGTGCCATGATCACTTCTGCCTTAGGCCTTTCTTAGTCCCTTTACTGAGACTCCTTCCTGTTCCCCCAACATCCCACCCCTCCTCACCAACCTAAATAATTACTACATGCCGTTCAGGTCTAAGATTAAGACTCCCTCTCTCAGGAAGCTGAGAACCACTAACACAGGGCTGGGTACTCCTTGTAAATGCCACCACAGTGCTGTACATTGTGCTAACCATTGTCATTGATCTGAGATTTCCCTTTAATTTTTTCGTTTGTCTCAGTTGAAAACCAACTCCTCTGTTTATTATAACCTCAGATGTATTCCCATGTCCTGGGTGCCAGTGATGTCATCCACAAATAATGAGCCCTCTTAAGTGCCAGTCATTTAGCTGGAGATCAGGTACAGAGGTGAACAAAACAGACATTTTCAGCAATAACTAAGCTTATTTCATACCTGTGGTGTTGAAAAATACATATCAGCAAATTAGTGAGATGAATTCAGATAGTAATTTAGTGCCCTTCCAATCAAAAAAAAAAAAAAATTAATGAGATAGCATTAGTGGGGATGTGTGAGAATGCTTTTAAGAGTATGGTTAGGCAAAGTGTCTCAGTGGAGGTGATATTTCAGCGGGGACTTGAAAACAGCCAGGAGGAGACCTGTGGAGGAGCACATTTCAGGCAGAGGAAACAAAAACTACAAATAATTGAAGGCAGGAAGATAGTACTGGGCATGTATCGAATATGATGGGATATAGTTAATGAGGCAGAGTGGTATGAATCAGGCTTGGGGAAACAGAAATAATATGGAGAATTGGTAGGTCATGGTGAGAAGAAGAAAAACTTATAAACATGGATAAAATGTGGTCTGAAAAGAAGTTAAAATTTTTTCTGTCTTCTTTTCAGACATTGAACAAACCAACCAAAAATATTTACTGGGTGTACACTGTATACTAGGAACTATGTAAATGCCTTTCATGTAATAGCTCATTGAATCCTATTATCAATTCTATAAAGTAGAATTTTATGAGGAAATTAAATCACAGTCTAGGAAACGCCCTGAGAATTCACGGCTAAAAAGTGGTGTAGCCAGAATTTGGATCCTGGTAATCTGATTCCGGAACCTATACTCTTACCCAGTATAGCACAATCGTAGGCATTTGCTGAAGCCCACAATATAGCAAAAGTACAGTTGAGGGCAATATCCTGGCCTCTGAAATTTCAATTTTATGAACTCATTATAATGGACTCTGTGGTCTCCATTGACTGTTTATTTGGTGTCATTTTCATCATCATCCAAATTAAATATTTCATGAGCACCTGCCACTGCCAAGTAAGTGTGTGGCTTGCTGATTGTGTGGCACAATGAGGATTAAAATAACACAAAATATGGTTTCTGTCTAGCTCCCTTGCAGTTTAGTTGGTGAGATAAAGCAACTAAGGCCTATGAACTTCCGCCAAGGATGATAAGCTACACAGCAAAACAGTGGCCACTAAGGTCACCATAGACTGACTAGATTGGTCCGTGAAGCCTTGAGTAGGTCTGGAAGAGGTGAGAGAAAAGAAAAATGAAAGACTTTTTAGATGAGGGGGAAAAGCAATATGCAAAGGCATAAAAATATATGTTGAGGAATAATGGGCTCTATGGTGTAAAATGTGCTCCACATTCTAAAGAGACTTACAGATAAGCACACAACTAAATTGCCTCTGTTGACTCCTACCTTTCCCTTTCCCCAATCCACACCCCTTCCCAGTCTAAGAACTGAGGTGGAAATCTGAGTTTTTGATACCAAGACCAGGAGTTCTTTTCCTTCTCCCTACCACAAAGAAGGCAAGGGAGGATTCTTGCCCTGCTCTTTTATAGTACAAGAGAAGGAGGCTCCAACATAATCCCTCCTAAAGAGGGACCTGCTAAGAAGATACTGACATCTCTTCACCAGTTGAGTTTTTTGCTTAGTTTGCAGACTTGTTCACCCATCTAAAAAAGATAATTGGGGAAAAATAGCAGAGCAGATAGAGCACTCTTGGAAGGAACACCCTGTAAGCGCACTCTGATCTGTCAAGAATGGTTTTCCATATGTCAGTTACTGCAGCTAAGGATGGGACATCTTGCCAGTGCTTTGCTTTGTTTTGTTTTTCCCAAAAAGAGTTTGAGATGACATCTAAGCACTTAGCTTTAAATGGAAGATGATCTTTTTTAAAAAAAAGTTACTCTCATATTAAGCGTATAAATCAAGTTTAATAAAGCAAAAGTATTTTCACTAGAACTGGTTAAGAAAATTGGCAAGGCCATTCATATTATTAAAATTGATCAAAATTAATTATACAACTAAAGAAAACAAAAATAGAATAATTCAAGTTTGGGCCATTTTTCCTTCAAGTTAGCAAATAAGATATGTTGGTTACAAATTTCCCAGGAAATTTTGATTTCTGCTACTTTGATGATGTAGGCTGCATAATGAAAATTAATAACTTCATGGGAAAAAGGGAGTGAAACACTGACAAGAATGTATTAAACATATATAAAATAATCCCAAAGAGTTTGCTGTGTGCACTAAGCATTTTGCCAGCACCCAGTAGGTTGAACCACTAAGATTTTTGCTTGCAAAGCTTCTGTTGGAAGAGCCAGACCCATCTTTCTGCCAGTCTCCCTCACTCAAGGTTAGCAATTACAGCAAAACAGTGTCAGAGTTTCCTTTTGTGGTGTTAGCTTATTAGGCGACCACCATTACCCTGACTACCTTTCCAATAACTTAATTTAATTTAATGTATTGTATTTTCACCAAGCTCGGGTAAAAGATAAAAATATGCAGAGAGCTAAGAAGCTCCTGAAGTCAGCAGATTGTTGGGACTGAAAGTCTAATTGGCCAGGATGCTTGCCGTTTCCCGCTAGCAGCTGGGCTGCACTAGAACAGTCTCGGCCTGCCTTTTTGCCCCAGTGGTCTCATCAACCCCCCATGCAGCTGTGGCTGTGTTCTAATGCTTCCTCTGGCAGATGGGAAATGGCATTTCAGGGAGTACCTGGCATATTACATGGTGATCTCCTTCGGTGAAAAAGGTCATATATATTAAAATGATGGCACCCCTGGGTTACTGAAATTTTCTATTACTTGCATGAAACATTTTTCTTTATTCCTTCTTTTTTCCATTGCTTTCTAAGGCCTCCAGGTGGCACATTAAATTAAAAACGTTTTGTTTTTTCGCAATTGAGGGGCACTGTGGTATAATGATATCTGCATCAATTGCTTCCTACCCCTAAAATAATCTCTCTGCAACATTTCTTTCCCCTCTGTTTCTATATTTATTTAAAATTTAACTTTTCATGTAGATGCAATATAAAATATTGTGTGCCATTTGTTTACTATTTAAGAATTATCTTAAGTTGTAAAACCTCACATCAGAATAATCAACTAATACACAGAATCATAGCACAGGGAACTGAAAATACGCCTTGAGAGACAGCAAGAAAGAAGGGAAGCGATGCTTAATGGAAGATTGTAGAAACTGATGGACATTTTACTTAATTAGATGTGTGACCTTGAACCATTTCTTAATCACTGCTTAACCTTTCTGAACCTGAAACTCCTCATTTGAAAAATAAGAAAATTTAATTTCTTTCTACCATTGTGCTTCTTTCTTAGGAGTTACTATATCAAGTAGATGAATATTTATGCATATTCAATATTTAATTTTACTTAAAATTTAATTTTACTTAAAATTCAGATAGACAAGATATCTTATGCTAAAAGAATATGTTAATTACCTTAGTTTTCAATTCTAATATGGGAGCTGTTACTTCTTGTAATACATTCTAGTTCCAAACCAGTCAGGCTACCACTAGTGGACTGCTATGGTCCTAATAATTACTCCCTATGATGCTCTTGCAATATGGCCTTCAAATGAACCATAACAGTAAGCATAAAACCCAGAAATCTATAAAAATTAGTATGTGTTGGGCTTGGTTTTTTGACATGTTTGGACTCAAATTCTTGCATTAAATTTATGGCATACAAATTTCAAGGTCAAAGGTAGGAGTGACATGTATGGTTTGTCAATATTAGTATGAGACGAAATTTTCTTAAAGCATGAAAATGTATTTTCTTGGAACATGAAAAGTATGCTTTCACTTTTCTTAAAACATAAAAACTTTTTCTTAAAACATAAAAACTTTAGGTATTTTTCTTAAAACATAAAAACTTTAGGTTACTGATATAATTTTTAAGGAAATATAGAAAAGTAGTTTAATTTCCATTAGATATTATTATAGCAAATGTGAAAATTAATGTTATTCTTCCATTAGATATTATGGAATTAATATTTTGATAGTGAATCGAAAATGATATGCAACTACATTTTATGCTTTGAATTATGGGGTCCATGATTTCTACATTACTTATCAAAGTAATGAATAGACACAGTTTATGCTTCAGCCTGCTATAAAAAATGAAATATTTAGTTATATCATTTATTAAAGGTGCTGTTTTGCTGTATAATATTCCAGCAAAAACCTTTGCATGGGATTTGCTTGCTAATTTTAACTCAGATCGAGCTTGGTTATTAAACTGGACTTTTAATTGAATTTTGATGTCCTTAATTTATTAGTGATGCTTACATTTTAACTATTAGGAAATATTTTATAAATATGTGTTTGTATAAAATATGCATATGTGTGTGTATATGTATGTATATATATATATGTACTATATATACACACCTAAACATTTTTTTTTTAATGCTTAAAAATTTTATGGATTTAGCAAAAGACTTAACTTCAATCCCTCTCTACTTCTCTCCTTAAAGAAAAATTACCTTTCTATATTGGTGGAAATAACTCTCATACATCTTGGTCAAAAATAATCCAAAATGATAACTCAATGTCAGGGAACCATTGACAGCACTTTCATTTCTCTACTGATTTGGAATTATGTCCCAATAATACAAAAAGCTTCCATAGATACGCTGATCTTTTTCTAGGTTCTCTATTGTATTGTAATGAGACTATTTGTCTAACCCGTAACTAATGCCCCATTTTCCTGAACCAACCATTATAGCTTTTCAGACAGCCTTAATCAGGTGAGACCAATATTATTGTTACTATTCTTCTTCCTACCTCCTTCTTATTAGAATTCAAATATTTCTTTTCTATTTGTGCCTTTATTCTTCTCTATGAATTTTAGAATCCCTGTATGACATCCTATGATTCAAAGGTTTTCAGGGTTTGAATGTATTTTCACTAATTTGAAATGATTTATTGTCTTTATGATATTGAACCTTCACACCAAAAATACAAATCTATAATTTGTCATCTGATTGGTTAGATTTACGCAAAAATCCAAACTAGTGTAATAAGCAAAAGTTTTTCTTAATGTATTTGTTTGCATAGCCTAACCAGACCCAACTCATTTTTGTGACAAAGCATGATTTGATGTGATCTGAGTCTATTTGGAGATCTTATATATCCTATTTGCTGTAAATGTTGCAATATTTAGCTACAGAAATATTACTGTACTGGAGGACAAAATTATGCTCCATATTAAAAGGGAGTGCTGCATATTTTACAATGCATTTATTTCATTGGGTGTTTAACTGCAGTTTTATGTAAAATACACAAATTATAAGTATAGATCTTTATAAATTACAACAACATGAACTCACCTAAAATCACCATACTGGTTAATAATGGAAGATTATTAAAGGTGCCCAGAAAGCTTCCTTGTATGTCCTTCAAAAGGAATCTCTATATGACTCCTAACAATAAACAATAGATTTTCTGTTTTTAAACTCTAAAAATGTAATTGTGTAACATGTTAATGTAACAATAGAGAAAACTTAATGTGGGGTATATGGGAATTATATGTTGCCATATTCTGTAAACAGAAAACTGTACTTAAACATTTACTAACAATACTCCCTAGGTCTAATTTCTTTCACTCAGCAGTATTATGTTTGTAAGATTTATCTAAGTTGTATATAATATATATAAGTTGTATATCTAATAGTATGTCATTAATTTATATTGAACAGTATTGTATTAATACATAGCAAATTATTTATCAAGTCTCCTGGTAATAAGGTTTGTGTTGCTTTCAGTGTTTTTGCTTGCTTGTTTTTGCTATTGCAAATAATGTTACTGTAAACAATTTGCATATGCCTTTGTTGCTTATATCTACACATATTCATCAAAGAAGACTTCTGGTTATAGAGACTTAATTGTGGGAAAGATTTATATCACAAGTTTAATTTTTTTCTCTAGTGTATATAGGACAATTTAGAATTTCTTTTGAGTATAAGCTTTGAAAATTTTATTTTGGCAGAAATTACTCCACCTAAGATTTCTGATATAATGGGACAAACTTTATGTTCACATGCTGTCTTTTTTATGTTTGTAGTATCTGTAGTGATATACAGTATTTCATTCTTAAGATTATTTACAACTTATTTTTCTTTATCACCTTTAATCTGTCTTACCTGGGATTTATAAATTTTGACATCTTTATAAAAAATTTCTGTTGGATTTTTTCTTCTCTATTGCATAATTGTTTTGTATTTTATTTATAATTTCCTTCTTTTGCTTTCTTTAAATTAATTTGCTGAGCTTTCTGGTTACTTTTATGTAGTTGATGTTTTGATTATTAAATTTGAGTGTTTATGCTTTTTTAAAACATGCATGTAATGCTATAAGCATCGTGAATAAAGCGTTAGATAGTCCAAGTTTTCATACACTGCATTTTCATTAGCATTCAGTTTCAAATACTTTGAAAATGTTTCTATAATTTCTTTTTTGACCTATTGACTATTAAATGTATACTTTTTCTCAACTATTTGGCCATTTTGTAGAGGTTTTAAATTTCTAGATCAATTGTATTTATTTTGGGCTATGCTATGATTTTTATTCTTTTCAATGTTTTGAGACTCACTTTAGGATAAAGTCTGTTTCTTATAAATTTTCCAGGTTAACTTGAAGAGAATGTGACTTTTTCATTTGTTATCTATAGCATGTTGTATATGTCTATTGGATTGATTGTGTTTCTTTTGCTCAAATCTTCTGTATCCTTACTGAATATTTATCTACTTATTTTTTTCTTTATTTATTTTTATTTCAATAGGTTTTTGGGGAACAGTAGGTGTTTGGTTGCATTAATAAGTTCTTTTGGGGTAATTTCTGAGATTTTAGTGCATTCATCACCTGAGCAGTGTACATTGGACCCAATATGTAGTCTTTTATCCCCCTACCACCCTTTCCCCTGAGTCCCCAAAGTCCATTATATCATTCTTATGCCTTTGCATTATTACATCTTAAGTCCCACTTATGAGTGAGAATACACAATGTTTGATTTTCCATTCCTGAGTTTCTTCACTTAGAATAATGGTCTCCAGTTCCATCCCAGTTGCTGCAAATGTCTTATTTTTTCCCTTTTTATGGCCGAGTAGTATTACGTGTGGGTGTGTGTGGGGGGGGGTGGGGGTGTGTGTCACGATGTATTCAGTTGTTGATTTATGGTATCTATATATACCACCATTTATTTATCCACTTGTTATTTGGGCTGGTTTCATGATTTTGCAATTGAGAATTGTGCTGCTATAAACATGCATGTACAAGTATCTTTTTTGTATAATGACTTCTTTTCCTCTGGGTAGACACCCAGTAGTGGCATTGCGGGATCAACTTGTAGTTATACTGTTAGTTCTTTATGGAATCTCCACACTGTTTTATATAGTGTTTGCTCTAGTTTAAATTCCCACCAGCAGTGTAAAAGTGGTCCCTTTTTACCACATCCATGCTAATATCTATTATTGTTTGATTTTTTTATTAGGATCATTCTTGTAGATGTAGGTGGTATCATTTGGTTTTGATTTGCAATTCTCTAATCATTAGTGATAATAAGGATTTTTTCATATATTTTTTGGCCATTTGTATATTGTCTTTTGAGAACTGTCTATCCATGTCCTTAGCCCACTTTTTCATGCGATGTTTGTTTTTTTCTTGCAGATATCTTTGAGTTTCTCATAGATTCTGGATAATAGTCTTTTGTCAAACGTGTAGATTATGGAGATCTTCCTCCACTCTGTGGGTTTTCTGTTTACTCTGCTGATTGTTTCTTTTGCTGTGCAGAAATTTTTTAGCTTAATTAAGTCCCAAGTATTTATCTTCATTTTTGTTGCATTTGCTTTTGGGTTCTTGCTTATGAAGTCTTTGCCTAAGCCAATGTCTAGAAGGATTTTTCCAATGTTTTCTTCTATAATTTTTATGCTTTCAGGTGTTAAGTCCTTGATCCATCTTGAGTTGATTTTTGTAAAAGGCGAGAGATGAGAATACAGTTTCACTCTTCTACATGAGGCCTGCCAATTATCCCAACACCACTTGTTGAATTTATTTTGCAGCTATTGTAAAACAGATTGTGTTCTTGATTTGATTCTCAGCTTGGTCACTGTTGGTGTACAGCAGAGCTACTGATTTGTATATAAATTTTGTATACTGAAATTTGCTGAATTCATTTATCAGGTCTAGGAGCTTTTTGGATGAGCCTTTAGGTTTTCTAGGCATACAATTGTATCATCAGCAAACAGCAACAGTTTTAACAATTTGGATATCCTTTATTTGTTTCTTTTGTCTGACTGTTCTGCTTAAGACTTCCAGGACTACATTGAATAGAAGGAGTGAGAGTGGGCATCCTTGTCACATGCGCATTCTCAGGGGGAATGCTTTCAACTTTTCCCCATTCAGTACTACATTGGCTGTGGGTTTGTAATAGATAGCTTTTAGTACATGAAGGCAGGTCCCTTCTATGCCAATTTCGCTGAGGGTTTTAATTACAAGGGGTTGCTGGATTTTGTCAAATGCTTTTGTTTTTTTTTTTTTTAACATCTATTGAGATGATCATGTGATTTTTGTTTTAAATTCTGTTTATGTGGCGTATCACATTTATTGACTTGCGTATGTTAAACCATCTCTGGTATGAAACCCACTTGACTGCAGTGGATTTTCTTTTTGAAATGCTATTGGATTCAGGTAGCTAGTAATTTTTTACGGATTTTTGCATCTATATTCATCAAGGATGTTGGTCTTTAGTTTTCTTTTTTGTTATGTCCTTTCCTGGTTTTGGTATTAAGGTGATACTGGCTTTATAGAATGATTTTGGGAGGATTCCCTCTTTCCCTATCTTGTGGAGTCATGTTAGTAGGAGTTACCAGTTCTTTCAATTGCTGAGAGACACATTAAAATATCTCACGAAGCTTTTGGATTTTATTTTGTCAACTTTCAAAATTTACACTGAGACTATATTTTTAGTGCACAAGAATTAATTACTATAATATCTTCCTTTATCATTATTAAATATTTCCTTTTACTCAAATAATGCTGTATTTTTAGTTACTGTCTACTTTGATATTTAAACTGTACCTTAAAATATACCAACTTTTTTCATGTGTAAATTTCCATTCAAATTTCACTTTCTATGTCTTTATATAGAAGGTACTGCAACTGCAAGTGATTTTTGTAAAATCTGATTGGACAGTCTTTGTCTTTTAAAACTGGAGACTGTAATGCAGTTATGTTGAATTTGATCAATTCAATTCTTCCTTAAAATTCTTTTCCTTCCACTTTTGCCATGCTTCAATGTGAGTTGGGCATATGTCCTGCCTGACTGACTTTAGCTTTCTCCATGTGTCTTTTGGCCACTGGGATATAGGTAAAATAATTTCTGCCTCTTGTGCATCTGCACTATATTATGGGAATATCATTTCCCCTATAAGAGGGCTCTCATAGCCTGAGTCCTAAAATAAAAGGATAAGAGCAACACACCAGAACCCACCTGACAGTCTGGAGCAGAGCTGCCAAAAATCTACTCCTTAGCTGCTAAAAAGCAGTGTAGCAACAAAACAAAAAATATTTAATAAGCCACAAAGGCATTTAGGCTGTATTAATATAAGTATAACCTAATGAAAGCCAAAAAATATAGAAAATATTTCCAGAACTGTTGTGTTGCTATAAAAAGCATAAAATGAGCACCATTAGCTTCTGGTTGAGGGAAATTCTTCCAGATAACAGAAAAATAAATGGTAACCTACATTATGCACTGTCATACTGTTTGGTAAGATTATCACTTGTGATAATTTGAAAATCAGGGAAGTTACTTAATAAACATAACTTTGCCCAATTGCAGATAAGCCAGAATGTTATTAGCTTTAGTTCGTTATTTTCACTGCATTTCTTAAGTTATTTTAAGATAGAAATTTGCTTAAGATAGAAATTTGCTTTAAAAAAAGGGTATGTTTACCAGCAGGAATGGAAAAAAAAAAAGAGAATCCAGACATGTATAATCTTGTAGGGTAAAAATGTGACAAGTTACTCATCTCTGTTTAACAGCCACTAATGAAATCAATCTAGCACAGACTAGAGTGAATAACCTGTCTTTGGGAAAAGATAGACTTGATAGATTTTTATACCCCAGCTAAGCTACTTACTAACCATATGGTGTGGTGTATCAGTTTAAAAAGTTGATTTTTGCCCTGATTACAAACAACTGCAAAATGTCAACAGCTTTTTAAAAGAATAAAGCTTTTTTCTTAGTTATACCACATATCCAACATGCGTGAGCTGGGGGGTCTATTTATAATTCTGAGTCCTGGTAACTCAGGATTTCAGACAGATAATCTGGTAGGGCTTTATGGGAGCACTAACTTTTGAGTAGGATTGTTAGTACCAGCTACAGGGACATATAATCCACTATGCTAAAGTATGTACATAATTTATGTTTATATTTTTGCTAATATTTATTCAACCCTGGGTAATTTTGTTAATCATTCTTTAAACTCTTTCAATACTTCTAATGATGATGTAGACACCAAGAGCTATAGTAGATACCAAAGGAATGGTGAGTGAGACAGACATGGTCCTTGGCCTCAGTCAGTTTGTATGATCTCTAGAGATCCATTACAATAGCATGAACCACAGCATGGGTAGTAAGTGCCACCAAAGACTCATGGAGACTCAAACCTGCTCTGGAATACTTGGCTAGATAGAGACTTATTTTCCCATAATGGTGATGTTTGCTTTTTGTTTTCTTCTGAGAGATCATTTTTTTTTTAAATTTTATGACAACTTCATCTCTTCAACTTAAATGAAGGCTCTGGACTATAGTCACAACTAACATTTATAGAACTTTAAACACGTGCCCAGCATGTGCCTCTTTTAGATGACCTCACTTAATCCTAATAAAGAGGTTTTGAGGTAAGTATTAATATCTTATGTTGAGGAAATTGGGGGAAAAAGGTCAAGAAATGTACCCAAGTTTGCAAAGCTAAAATGTAGTTGAGCTGGTACTTGAAACAAACATATTTAATATAAAGCTATTCTTTGACCACTTTGCTATGTTGCTTTTTCGAATTCCAGAGAGCTGATTTCTAGTTCAATTTTTAATCAGTTTTAATCAGTCGTCCTTTCAAGGATTCTAATTTCTCATTTGTCCTTCAAATTATAGGATTCTCTCTTAAAACAAATTATCACATTTTTATATATTTTTAAATTTAACTGAGGTCCATAGCTCTAATAGAGAACATATTTTTAATTGAAGAGTCTTTCTCTTTCTGTCTTTTTAATATTATTTTTTTTCCTTAGGTTTCTACAGAAGAAGGCTTGAGTCTGGCCCAAGAATATAACTGCGGTTTTTTTGAGACCTCTGCGGCCCTCAGATTCTGTATTGATGATGCTTTTCATGGCTTAGTGAGGGAAATTCGCAAGAAGGAGTCCATGCCATCCTTGATGGAAAAGAAACTGAAGAGAAAAGACAGCCTGTGGAAGAAGCTTAAAGGCTCTTTGAAGAAGAAGAGAGAAAATATGACATGATAATCTCTGCTTTTGAGTTCCTCACTCGCTCTGAATTTCATCAGTTGGACAATTCCATATGTAGCATTCTGCTTCAATATTCTCTGTCTCTCTCTCTCTCTCTTTAAATATCTGCCTGTAGGTAAAAGCAAGATCTGCATAACTGTACCTCTTGAGATAGTTTTGTTTTGCCCTTAACAGTTGGATGGATTTTGTCAATCAGCTGGATATGCTGTTTAGTTTTTACAATATATTACTAAATAAAATTGACATTCCAATTGCCTCATTTCCTTTTAAAGAGGAGTCTAGCTTCATTTGGTATGCTGTCTGGTTATAAAGGAAATATGCAAAATTGCAGCCAGAATGATAAAAGGCTCAGGGGATCTGCCTTTGCCTGATAACACTCTGGTTGTTTGCATTTCAGGAATCTCAGTAAATAATGAAGAAGCTCAGGAAATAATTCAGAACAGAAATCTGCAGCCTGGTCTTTTTCTTAATTGTAGAAGTCATGGTGCTTCTTCTTGAATGCTCCAGAGATAAACCTTAAAGGAATTATTAATAATAGGAACTGGTTTGGGGTCATTGGAGAGCTGAATGAAATATCACCGCATTTACAGTGCTCTGTCTCAGTTAAGCTGTGGCAAAATTACCACAGCGAAGGCACTGGGCTGTGGCAAAAGGATGTCATCTCTGTAGTGGGAAGAGAGACGCTACTCTGAATTTGATGGTTCATATGCTCATAAAAGGATGCTTTGCGCCCCTCATTGAGGAGTCCCTCTTAGGGCTGCTTCACCTGCATCAGGACCATTTGCAGGGAATGAGGCTTGATAGCTCCAGAGACTCTATGAACTCCCTATATTGCTAAATTCTCCACTCTTCCCTTACATGAAATGCTACCAGAGGCTTTTCCCCTGTTTGTTTTACAATGGGTCATCATGTAAAATGAAATGGCCCATTCACTCATTTTTTTCCTATTGTGTGAATTGGTTTATTAAATTCAAGCTTGGAAAATACACTACCAGAGAGCAAAGTTCTGAATGTTTAATAGTCAAGCGTTAAGAGGAAAACCATAAAGCTAAGCATGGGATGGAATCCATCAAGCCCGTCTTCATGGGCTGAAGACAGATTTTAATCATTAATTAGGGAACAAGAGGGATGAGGGGCATGGTTATCATTCAATATTCAATCACTTCTTCTTCTTTATTCACAATGCTTCTGGTACTTGCTGAACTCTGAGAATGCAGAAATGAATCACTCAGACATGGGCCCTGACTCCCTGTAGCTTAACATTTACCTATGAGTGAGTTTCACTCCACTGAAAGAACAATGGCATTATAAATTCCAAGATGAGAAAAAGACATTTTACACAGTGATACAGTTACAGCTAAAAGAAAATTTAGGGATTATAATTTTTTAGATTTTGAACTGGAAATAGCCTCTCAGGATATTGTACTTGTGGGTCCTTTTACTGCTCGAGGCCAAGGCTGTTTCTCAAAACCACTTAGACTTCACTTTTGTTCTCTTAGAGCCTGGGATCAGAGGCCTCGTCATGTACTTATCTTCTGTTACTAACCACGGCCACTTCATCCCTGGGGTTTTACTCAAGCCACATCGTCCGTGGAGTGAGGCAGAAACTAACCAGTTTTCCCCATCTCATATTGCCATTAAAACCAGATCCACTGCACTTTTAATTGTAAAGGACTCATAATTAGGAGGAAAGCCAAAAATAAATAAATAAATAAATAAAATGAAGACAGCATAAAGATAGCAGGATTCTTATAGTCTCAGAACTGGTCGTTGTTTCCTCCTTTCGTTTACTTGGAACATTTAATTCTTTGCTTTTGTCCCATTAAATTGACATACTCACCTCCAGTACATTCTTCGCCTTTTGCAGCAAGAACGTACGGGAGGTGAGTGTGCCAATTTAATGGGACAAAAGCATTAAAGCTGGGAAGGCCCTGTGAATGCTGCCCTCCATCAGTGACTCTTCTTTTTGCCAAAAGATGCAATCTAGGAAACAATACCTGGCACCTATTTTCCAATGATGAGCCTGCATCTTTGAAAACCTGTTGACTGCCCTATACATAAATGATCGTCTTTAGCACATCTTCTGACACAATCTAATCTTCATAAATTTTCATTTTTATCTTTCATTGTCACCTCTTCTGCTTTTGGCTCTAGAGTTCTATAGCTCATTTCTCCTTTGTTCCATCTCTTTCTTTATGCTTCTAGAGTCCTGGTAAATATTTATGTAGCTTAGGAATTCTCAGTGAGGCTTGGATTGGAACAGATACCAAGTCCAATCATTTTATTCTATAGTAGAAAGGACGTCTGTAAATTATAACACACATGCTAAAAGAATATGAGATAATTATCACCAGCAGAGACAGAGGCAGATATTAAGCATTATTTTACACCAGTCTTCCTTTTGAAAGAATGAACCAAAAGAAAGTCTCCCCTAATAAAACCTAGGTATTTCTGCCCAAGGCCTATTGAATTACTCTTGTTTGTATAACACCAAAATGTCAAGATCTTGTTTCTAATCATATCCCTGAAAACTTCTCACCAGACCTAGGATGTCTAAGTAATTCCCCAAAGTTCGATAACTACAATGTGTATATACCTTCATTGCCAAGCAACTATCAAAAAGCTTTTATCCAATATGCATCAATGTTCACTGTAGGCCAATGTGTAGTCACCCAACACAATTTGTCAAATAGTAATTAAATGCCTACTATGTACCAAAAACTTTTCTGGATACTGCACGTGTGTGTGTGTGTATATGTGTGTGTATTTATTAAAAAGGTACTAGGAAACTCTGAATACAATCTCTGCCCCTCAGAAATGTATCATTTACCTATGTCCTATGTTAGGGTATTTCTTCATTGATTTATTTTATAGATACTCGTGATTAAATAATTTCTCAGATCAGAGACAAATGGAAGCCTAAGATATTTTTTTTTTTATTCAGGAAGCACTAGTTGAACCTGGAAACTTCTGTAGAAAATACCAGCAAGGAACAAACATGAGCAATTAGACTACACATCATTTGTATGATGCTCAGATGCACAAGGAACAGATACTGATTTATTTCTCTGTAACTTATCTGTTCTTTCTCATGAACCCCTGACTAATGGGGAGCTGGTGGCAGGAGGGACTACATTTTAGTTCATGCCAGTAATTTAGTGATAATCTGAGGCAATAATTTAAGACATTTCTTTAACCAATCTCTGCTGAGTGCAGCTGGGTCAGTGTTTGATTACTCAAAGTTATGCTCTGCTTATTCTCCCTTTCAAATTGCACCCAGGTTTAGGAGAAATGTGTGGGTTTAGTGACCTCATAGCAGTAGTTTCCTTCTCTTATTTTCTATGCCTTGTGGTTGCCCCTGTATCTTCTCTGATCTTTTAAAGCCCCGGTCTTATCTTATTCTGTTTGCTGGGGTGGTTAACTTTCAGATATGTCAGATGTTGGCAAGCGTGCCATGAAGAACAGAAGTCTCTACAGGAGTCAGTGAACTTGCCCCTGTTCCATGGGTCTCAAGATCCTTTCCAGCACAGTGACTTTATTCTGACCCAGGTCTTTCTAGTCCACCTCCTCCAGCACTTCTGCCTTCTTTTTGGATCCCTGGCATGACACAAATAGGGCAGTGGGATTCCCAAGTACTGCTTTGGTGAATCTGTTCTCTCTCTCCACACCCCTGTCTAGCCCATGTGCAGACGCCCCTAGGAATCCAGATTACTCCTAATATTCCTTGGCAAAGTGATACACAAGCACAGACCAATGGAAATGGAGGTTGTCTGTAAAGACTGAGTGTGTCCATGGCCATGAGGAAGTTTGTCAATAGCCCCAGTGTTCCCAAAGCAACCTCACACTATTATTTAGCCCAAAAGGCTTTGGGTGGGCATTAGGAAGAAGATACTGGTAAGTGACCTATTTGCTTGCTTGCTTGCCTGCTTTATGTATTGTTTATTTGTTTATTTATTTATTTATTTATTTTTATATAGAGAGGGCATTGCTCTGTTTTCTAGGCTGGAGTGCAATGTGCAATCATAGCTCACTGTAACCTCAAACTTTTCTTTTAAGTTTGACAAGATTGCACTTCTTCCAATAAGAAACAAAACAGAATTTAGTAGCCAAAGATGTGAAATGATGCCCTTTTGGGGGGGGGGGGACTTCTGTTCTTCCACTGAAGCACCAAATATATAATATATAGAGAAATATATATTTGTTTATATATTTAAAAAC
>NW_016107375.1:8838057-8848647 GCF_001604975.1 Cebus imitator
ATAGATAAGAGAGAAAGACAATGATGGGTCAATAAAACTTTAAATACATGGAAATATATTTAAATATTTTTTAAATGTAATGATCTGGCCAGGTGCAGTGGCTCATGCCTATGATCCCAGCACTTTAGGAGACCAAGTAGGGTGGATCACCTGAAGTCAGGAGTTCAAGACCAGCCTGGCCAACATGGCAAAACACCTCTCTACTAAAAATACAAAAATTAGCTGTAATTTGAGCATGGCAGTGCACATAGGTAATCGCAGCTACTTGGGAGGCTGAGGCAGGAAAATCCCAATCTCCCTCAGAGGCAGAGGTTGCCATGAGCCAAGATCATGCCATTGCACCCCAGCCTGGGTAACAAAGCAAGACTCCAACTCAGATAGATAGATAGATAGATAGATAGATAGATAGATAGATAGACAGACTGACAGATAGACCGATAGACAGACAGACAGACAGACAGATAGATATAGATATAGATAGATAGATAGATAGATAGATAGATAGATAGATAGATAGATAGATCGATCGATCTCCATTACATATGTAACATTTAAGACTAAGCTTCTGGACCATCTTTATGTAAAAAGTCATAGCTCTTCTGATTTGAGACTTTACATGATTTAAGGCTGAGCCCTAAAACCTACTTGGCCTAAATCCTCTATTTTCAGCTTATGTTTAAACCCTTCTACTTGGCTTGAAGTTTTTCCCTTAGAGTTTCTATTTGGGGTTAGACAGCAGAAGTACAGCCATTCTTTCAGGTCACCCATTCACCATTAAATGTAAATGTTAAGAAAGTAGTAAATTTAGCCATCTTATTAAAATATCAACAACATAAACATATTTGTCATATGATCTAGTGGCTATTTCTAAAAGCTGAGCAAAAGAGCCTATGGTGGAAGGATCAAAGAACACGTGAAATTTGAAAATGAGAAAGGAAATAAAGACCATGTGTCATTTTGGTGGTAATCGGTATAAATCATCTTCTGTACCTCAGACTTTGGACTTACAGGATAGAACAAAGTAACCAGAGGCCACAGGATATGAGGATTACTAAGAGGAATAAATGGATGATGAATGACAAAGCAGGATGTAAAGTAAGAATTTAATGGAAAACTCGCCTGGATTTACCATATTCTCCTTTTTTCATCCATCTGCTTTAGTCTAGTTCAACTTCTAATTCCCCATGATATATGAAACCTGGTGTATCTGTCTTCCTACAAAATTACAGGTCCAAGTTATTAATTTTTATGGACAAAACAGTATATTAATAAATCACCATTTCAGCCTTGTAAAAAACTGGTGCATAGTTTTAATGATAATGTCAATGTGTTTTGTATCCCATCCACTTTTTAAGTATTCCATAGAAATTAACCTTGTATCTTAAAGAAAAAGTTAAATTACATAACAAATAAACAGTGCTTCAGGAAACCACATGAATTATTACAACCCAGTCTTCCCCTGTAGATAGAGAAACTGACGACCCGAGGAAGAGAAAGTCTCGAGGCATGTGAGGTCAGTTAAGCTCCATCACCCTCACTCTTGAAGTACCCTTCACTGCCATTTAGGAACTTCATTATGCCAAAATCCAGTGTAAAAATGCCAGTGATGAAAATCTCAAGGAAGAGGCAAATGGGAAGAAAACGTGACAACTTTAGGCTTGAGTGAAACTTCAGACATCAACTTTTGCTAGAATGACTTTTGATTATTGTATTTTTCCATTTTAGTAAAATTTTAGTGAATATAATCTCAAAAGTAGATTTTTTAGTAAATGTAACCTCAAAGGAAAGAACATATTTTCCCTGCACACCTATTATGCCATTAAGATTATAACAATGATTTCTGCTGTGAACTGTCTGTGTTGCAATGTGAGCATTGTTCTGTCTTCCCTAGGGGTGTAATTAAAGCCATATGATAAATACATTTTAAAATATGCTTTATAGAACAGATCCATAGTGTCTCCTTAAAATCTAAAGTTCTTTAAAAATATGAGGGTCCTTTACCTTCCTTTCTAGATAAGACAAGACACTGAAAGCAATGCTATTGTAAGGCACTTCCTTCAGGGTAGTACATTAAACAAGGGGTGAAAGCATCAATTAAAAGAAGTTTGCCAAAGGTTTTGAATTTATTACTGGTGAGAAATGCTGGATTTTTAACAATTAGACTATATGTTTAAATGTAGAAGAGGTAAAGTGAGAAATAAAAGCACTGTTAATATGCCAGTACCCTGCAGATATTTAGAAGGATCAAAAAAACCCTATGAATTATAGACTCAAGAGCTTTCTGTTTGCATCACACCAGAATCATAGACTCTGTGACTTTGAGTCAGTCAAGCCCTTCACCTCTCTGAGCACTAAGCAGTCTCCATATAAAGTGGGAATGGGATTAGGATATAGAAAGATAGACATTCCCTGAATGTGTTAGCTTGGCTTCTGGAATGTATTGTATAATATACTATATAGCATATCTTCTGAATTCAATAGTATTTTATAGGTTAATAATAGAAATTACTTATATCATTTCAGTTATCAGTGGAAAGAAAGAGGGCCTCCATGGTAGTAAATATATGTTCTCAAATGTCAAACTAAAATGATAGATGAACCACAAATTCAGAAGCAGATAATTGGCTCACAGATCATTCAATATTCATTTATTCATGTATTCATTCAGTTACTTAATGAATGAATTCAGTTAACTCAGCATTGTTTGTTAACCCCTCAGTAATCAACACAGTGAACCAAACCATTCATCCATCTATTAAGAAAACATTTTCTGAGAACCTATTCTGTGTCAAGGACTGTGTTAAGCTTGGGGATAAAATTGTACTAAAATAGCCACGGTCCTTGCTCTCTTTGAGCTTATGGTTTAATCAGAGAAAGATGACAATGAAATAGTTATATTTGCAATTCTAAATTTGCGACTGCAGTCAATACAATAAAAGAGAGTTTGAGTATGTAAATATTGTCCATAATAGGAGAACTTGACCTAGTTGAGGTGGTCAGGGCTTCCCTGAATATAGGAGGATTGAGTTGTCATATAAAGAATGAACACAAATTATCTAGGCCAAGAGGAAAGGGAAGGAACTTAGGGGTTTCTGAGAGTAAGAACAGCAAGCGCATCATACCTGTGGCAACTGGGTGAATGGTTAGTAATGTAGAGCAATATTACAGGAATCAAAAGACCAAAAAAAGGTCTGTGACATGATGAAGCAGGAGGGAAAAGTTGGGGATAAGACCACGTGTGTCTATTTGAGTGAGGGTTATGAGTCTGGTCTTTATCCTGATAGAAACCAGAGGCCGTTAAAAGAATTTAAACAGTGGGGATAAAATAATAAGTATTTACCTTTATAACTGCTAATTCTGGCTCTGGAGAATTGTTTGGAAGGAGTAAAGAGTATGGAATGATTCCATTTTATTTTATTAGCAATTATGTCATCTATTACCTACACTTTACTCAGGGCTGAATAACAATTTTAAAGAATTGGCCACTCTTTAGAGAAATGTGATGCTATCATTTTTCACAGCAATGACAACACATTCTTTCTTTCTTCTTACAAAGAATTTTACAAAACACATCTCCAAACAGACCAGGTATTTTACTCAGGCCAAGAGCTCATCAGACTTACTTAAATTCTGTCTGGGAACGTACGGCTATTGTCCACAATTTGATTAGTTATTCTTACAGTTTCCTAACATGCTGGTTATCCAAAGATCAATCTTTTGCCTAGTATGACATTTGATTTCCATGACCCATCCCAAGACATTAAGGTCATGTTTTTGAGAATCAACACAATTGTAGGAACTGAGTGAGGTGAAATTATTTTGTTCTATTACGCTGTGCTGTGTATTGTTATGCTCTACTGTAATTGAGAAGCCAGTCAAGCTTGTAGAGATGAGGGAAGGAAAAGAAGAAATAAAGATATCAAACCACATTAAAAGAAAGAGGGTAAGTTTGATCAATGACTAGTGACAAGTGTTTTAGAAACAGAAGGTCAACAACCAATAAGAAATTAATGAGTTAACCAGTCACATCTGTGATAAACATAAGATTGTGGCATTTTAGTATTTTTACTCAAAGTTTTGCCTGATCTTATTTTTTTATCTCGGTAGAAGAAAGAAAAGGGAATAAATATTTCATTCCTTCATCACATTTTTTTGTCTTTATGTTTTCTCTTCTAGTTCTCTAATTTAGCATGGCCTAATATGTTGATATTTTCCAGGAGAACTGTAGCCCTTTAAAATTCTGACAGAAAACAGAAAACAAAAACCACCAAAATACAAGATTAAATGCACAGTCATGCCCACAAAGGGCAGGTTGTCATCCTATCATCTTTATGAAATGTGCAATTAAGTATTCCCTTCCTCAGCAGGTTTAAGGCTCCCACTTAGAATCTTAGGCTCTTCCTATTCCCTATTCCCATTTCCTTTACGATCTCTTGTCCAGGAAAAAGGGTTAAGTCACAGATTTTCTTTTCTTTTTTTTTTGAACAATACAATAGCACAGAAGCAGAGAGAAGGTTGGTGTTACTTCTTATCAGCTATTACATGAAGGCCAATGATGATATGTGTGACTCATTGCAAAAATTTTAGATAGAAAGCCAAAGTTATCAGCAGACATGTCTTGATGAAAAGATTTTGGGAGACTTCACTTTTCAGAACAGTATGGCATACACTTACTATTTCCCGATGCTCCCCTCTAAATACAAAATACCCTTAACATTCTTCATCCGATAAAGACAATAAAAACTGGAAGGAGGGAGCTGGCTAGGAACTTCAGGAACTGATTCATGACAACATAGTAAATCTCATGGGCTTTTTTATGGTCTCTCCTCTACCATCAGACTGAGTGCTGGAGAATTCTGCAGTCCAAATCACACATAAAAAAACAAACGAAAAGTCAGACATAAACAGAGAACATAGTGAGAAGGCAGCTATCTACAAGTCAAAGAGAGGTGCGTCAGAAGAAATCAAAACTAGTGATACTTTGATCTTGAACTTCTAACCTCCCAAATCGTGAGACCATATATTATGTTGGTCAAGCCACCTATCAAACCTAGTGATACTTTGATCTTGAACTTCTAACCTCCCAAATTGTGAGACCATATATTATGTTGGTTAAGCCACCTATTCTGTGGTATTTTCTTATGGCAGTGATGATAAATTCAATTATTTAAATGTAAATAGTCAAAATATACCAGTCAAAGTTCAGAGATTGGCAGAATGGATTTTTTTTAAAAAAAAACAAAACCTGTGCTGTTTATGAGAAACTCACTTAAAATATTAAAACATAGCTAAACTAATAGGAAAAGAATGGAAAAGTATGTAACAAACCTTAATCAAAAAGGCAGGACTGGCTATATTAATATTAAATAAAGTAGACATCAAAACTGAAAAAAAAGAAAAGAGGGAGTAAGAACATATAGCAATCCTGAGTGTGTATGATGTACTCAGCAACATAGATTCAAAATATAAAATATGTGACACAAAATCTGTTTGAAAGAAGAGATAGACAAATCTACCTTTAGAGTTAGTGACTTTAATATCTTACTCTCAGCAACTGATAGAACTACTAGATAGGAAATCAGTTAGAACATAGAAGGGTTTTGCAATGCTATCCACCAACAAGATCTAAATAACATTTATAGAACATTCAATCTGGCAACAGTAGAATACACATTATTTTCAAGTGCTCAGAGAGTATTCAGGATAGATCAGGATCACTTGAGCCTGGATAACAGAGTGGACTTTGTCTCAAAACAACAAAAGCAGCAGCAACAACAAAACATAGATTATATCCTGTTTTATAAAACAAATATTAATCAATATAAAAGAACTAAAATCACATAGAGTGTCAGTTTTCTGATCCCAATGTAATGAAACTAGAAATCAATAAAAGAAAGATAATAGGTATATCAACAAACACAAGATAATATGTGTTATATAAACAACACCTTCTACATAAGTCTCAGGGCAAGAAAGTCTCAAAAAAGTCAAATAATGCACTGAACTGAATAAAAATGAAAACAAAACATATCAAATTTTGTGTGGAAACGTAAAACAGTTGAGGGAAATTTATAGAACTGAATCCATGCATTAGAAAAGAGAAAATTTCTCAAATCAATAACTATGTCCCCCCACAAGAACACATAAAAATAAAAGCAAAATAAACACATCAGAGGCAGAGGAAAGTAATAACAAGGATACATGCAGAAATCTGAAACCAAAAATAGGAATATAGCAGAGAAACTTAATGAAGCAAAGGGCTGGTTGGTGATTCAGAAATAAATCAATAATATTGATAAACATCTAGTAAGATATAGGAGGATAAAGAGAGAAGACCTAAATCAGCAGTATCAGGCTTGATAGTGCATATCACAACAAATCCTGAATATATTAAAAAGATAAAGAAATGCTATAAACGACTTTACACTCATAAATTTGCCAATTTAGAGGAAATGGACCAATTTCTTAAAATTCACAAACTACTAAAACTTAACCAAGATGAAATAGACAAATTAAACCGTCCTATTCAAATTAAAGAAATTGAATTTATAATTTACAAGCTTTAGAAAAGAAAATCTCCAGGCTAGCACGTGTAATCCCAGCACATTGGGAAGCCAGGGCAGGAGAATCACTTGAGAACAGAAGCTCGAGATCAGCCCTGGGTAACATGAGGAGACCTCATCTCTACAAAAAAAAAAAAAAAAAAAAAAAAAAAGAAAAGTTTGCCAGGTTCGGTGGCATGCTCCTGTAAGTACCAACTACTACAAATGCTGAGGCAGGAGGATCGCTTGAGGCCAGAAAGCCGAGGTTGAAGTGAGCTAAAATATTTCCACTGTACTACAGCCTGGATGACAGAGTGACATTATGTCTCTAAAAAAGAGAAAATAAAAGAAAGAGTGAGGATTGCCAAAATATAAACAGCAATTAAAAAGTAAAATGGTCAAGATCATATAATTCTTTTTAACACAACACTATTAAGAAATATCTTAACAAAAAATGTGTCAAACTGTTGTATTTCCTGGTTATTTAAAAATATTGAGTAGAGAGTAAGTGGCAATGAATGGATACTGACACACTCACTCTTACCAGGGGTGTTGGGGAGGAAGATCTTGGGAAATATGACACAGAAGCAGATTCTGAAACAACAAAACAATCAGATAAACAAGGACTGGTATCCAAGTGACACCACAATTTCTGGACACTCGAGGCAAATTGAAAACTCTTGAGTCTAAGATAAAGAAACAAGATATCTCAGCAAGGTAACAAAACAGTAAAGAGAATCTGGAACAGGTAATACTTAGAAGTCAAGAGAGTAGGCAGTATTTCAGATGTTTGATTAGAGTAACTTTATTTGGCAACTAAATGCAAGATGGATTGAGATGAGAAAACAGTGATAGTTAGATGATAATTTGACAGGTACCAGCTATAGCTATAATCTTGGTACAAAGTTGGGCAAATGTGGTCAAGAGTGATAGTATGGAAGTGAGGAGGAAAAACTATCTGTGTAGACTTTTCAGTTGTGCCTTTTTCTCTGAGCACAAGACTGCACAGGGCATGGCTTTTGGAAAAGGCTGCTTCACGAGCTAGGGCATGGCAAAATAATAAAATCAGCGTTCCTGGGGACTTCTCTCTTTCCTCCATTTTGTGTGTTTTCTACATCGTTTAATACTACTGAACATGCCCTTCATTTTGTTATTTCAAAACTGCCTATCACTTTATGCTCACTGGTTTCCGAATGAATGATTTTAAACAACCAGATAAGCAGTGAAATGTTAAGCAAGTTACAATCTCTCTGAGCTCTGGGCTTCTCATTTCTTAATCTGTAACATGCGAATAACAGTGAAGCCTATTTCACAAATTGTTATAAAGAATAAATGAGAGTATGCACATTAAAATACATCACAGGGTCTTATACAGTGAATAATCAATGAGTAAGTAATTAAATGAATAAACATATTGTGTTGTTGAAATAACACAACTATGCTCTGGGCTTTGCCTGGAAAAGACAGGGTAGTCAGGCCAGGTGTCGTGGCTCATGCCTGTAATCTCAGCACTTTGGGAGGCCAAGGCAGACAGATTACTTAAGATCAAGTGTTCAAGACCAGCCGGGACAACATAGTGAAACCCTGTCTCTATCAAAAATACAAAAAATAGCCAGGCTTGGTGGTATGTGCCTGTAATTCCAGCTACTTGGGAGGTTGAGGCAGAAGAACAGCTTGAACCTGGGAGGTGGAGGTTGCAGTGAGCCAAGATTGTGTCACTGCACTCCAGTCTGGATGACAGAGCAAGACTCTGTTTCAAAAAATAAAAAAAAATGAAAAGGAAAAGATGGGACAATCTTATGATAACTGTACTGATATATACTTTAGCAGAGAATATAAAAATTCATTTAGAAAACATTTGCCTTCTACCTTCTAGAAGCTGATCAGCAGGGGTATCTCAGATAAAACAAAATGAAGATAATTTATGACCCTTAAAATAGGGAGAAAAAGAAACTCTTTTTTTGCCTTTCCATTCTAGAAAGAAAGTTAAGAAGGATCATTCTCCCACTAAGGCTTTAGACTACAGGAAGGAACCACTGTTAAAACCTCACGGTCAGAAAAAGGAGAATAAAGTATTTGAAGATAATAAGGTACATCCTAGTCCACTGAAAGTCAGGTCATTATCTCCTGTGTCTCTTCTTAATCAAGTCACTGAACTTTAAGTAAATCAAAGTCTGAATTTTTTCCACTGATATTATCACATCAGTATGCCTATTGAATGCCTTATAGTTCGACTAATATTCAATAACACAACTTTACAATTTCCCAAATGTAGAACAGCTAACGAGTTTGAAACCAAATGTTCGTGTGATATAGACAATTATATTTCAATTGATCAAAGAAATGAAGTCTAGAAATCTTTGATAAGCACTGCTTAAATGTTTAAGCAGGCATATTTCAGAGAATATGAGATAAAACAAAACATAATGGAAGGGAAATGGATTGGAAAGAGTATCTCAATTTCAAATAAATTGTATTTTAACCAAATTCAAAATTTTACTCAACTGCAAAAGTAACAAACTTATATCTTCAAAGAAAAATCTAAAGGTTCCACATTATTAAAAAGAGAAAATAGAAAACAACGTATTTACGTGTAGGTCAGCCTTTTTAAATGTCCATCTTAAGTATGGAAATTTAATTTACACTGAAATGTTAATTCAAGACCAATGATTTACTTTGCAAAGAGATTCTTCAATTTTATTTATATCCACTTTAGTAAATGTAGCCCTGGCCCTGACCCCACACATTTAAAAGAGTTTTATATTTGGAGAAACTAACAGCCCTGAAAAGCATACACAATGCCAAGGAGTAAATACAAGAAAACACAGAAGAGAAAGAAGGTCAAATGTCCAAAGCTGGATTAATAGCATTAATGTTAAAATCATAAGACTTGTAGATCAATAGGAAGACAAATGGCTAAGGGAAAAGACAGAAAGAATGAAAGCAAAACAGCTTTATAATATATAAAGAATTAACTGTAAAAGGGTAGCTAAAATAATTTTGAAGGCATAAGAAATGAACTTAAAACAGCAGAATCAAATATTATTAGTTCCTTGTTCAAAATCACTTAAGACTTCTCATCACTGCAAAGCTTTGATGCAGATCCTAAATTCTACATAACCAGGCCCCCGACTACCTCTTTTACCTTTTCTTCTAGACTTTTATGTCTACTTACAAAACCTCACAAGATATTTCTAACTGAATTCAATTCAACAAACATTTTCTTTACCTTCCCTATCAATTGAAATATTTTCAGCTTTGAGTAACAGAAAACCCAACTCAGAAGGATTTAAACCACACAAGGGCCTTGTTACTGCTTATATCGAAGAGTGAAACAAGGTAGGATTGCTTCAGGGTGGCTCTGAGTTAGTTAATTCAGTAACTTGAATGTGTCTGGAAGGACTCATACTTTTGAACTTTTATTCTGCCTTTCTTAGTGTTTGGCTAGCTTTCTCTCAGTTACAAGACAGCTGTGGCATCACGTTTCCCCATATCCATGTCCATAAGAAAGCAAAAGGACTATCCTTCGCTGTTACTTTAAGAGCTAAGCAGCCTCCCCAGAAGCCACATCTGCAGACTCACCCTTACATCTCATTGATCAGAATTAAGTTACATGACATTGGTTTGAGGAACATTATTACAATGATTAATTTAGACAAATAGAGATTTGTCTTCTGGTTCAGACTTTTGTAAAGAGCATAGTTCCCTGTAGAAGAGAGTGATTAGTTGACAAAATCAAGGTCATCTTAGCAAGGAGGTGTGGGGGAGGAAAGTGGGGAGTATGTCTCCAAAGTAGGCCCCAGACACAAGCTGCAACACCCTCTATATGTCAGGTATATGCCTGCTAGACCCCATGAGAAGGTAAAGACACAAATCATCATTTGAAATTCAGGAAATTGGATCTCAAATGCAAAACTTTCCCATTTGACTTTGTGCATGAGTGTTAAGGTGAGCCTCTTGCGAATATCAGCTAGGGTGTTTCTAAATTTTATTTTCTTTTTTTCTATTTTTTTACTGACACATTATAATTGTGCATATTTATGTGGGA
>NW_016107375.1:8848822-8866967 GCF_001604975.1 Cebus imitator
CGGGGTTTCACCGTGTTGACCAGGATGGTCTCGATCTCTTGACCTCGTGATCCACCCGCCTCGGCCTCCCAAAGTGCTGGGATTACAGGCGTGAGCCACCGCGCCCGGCCAATGTGGGAAAATTTGATTTTTTTTTTTTAATTTAAGTTCTGGGATACATGTGCAGAACACGTAGTTTTGTTAAATATGCATACACGTGCCATGGTGGTTTGATGCACCTATCAACTGGTCATTTAGGTTTTAAACCCCTCATCCATTAAGTATTTGTCCTAATGCTCTTTCTCCCCTTGCCCCCCACCCACCAACAGGCCAAGGTGTGTTATGTTCCCCTCTCTGTCTCCTTGTGTTATGGTTCAACTCCCACTTATGAGTGATGAGTAAGAACATGCAGTATTTGGTTTTCTGTTCCTATGTTAGTTTGCTGAGAATGATGGCTTCCAGCTTCATCTATGTCCCTGCAAAGGACATGAACTCATATTTTTATGGCTGTATAGTATTCCATGGTGTATATATATGCCACATTTTCTTTATTCAGTCTATCATTTATGGGCATTTGGGTTGGTTCCAAGTCTTTGCTATTATAAATAATGCTGCAGTAAACATATGTTTGTATGTGTCTTTACAGAAGAATGATTTATAATCCTTTGGGCATATACCCAGTAATTGGATTGCTGGGTCAAATGGTATTTCTGGTTCTAGATCCTTGAGAAATCGCCACACTATCTTCCACAATGGTTGAACTAATTTATACTCCCACCAACAGTGTAAAAGCATTTCTATTTCTCCATGGCCTTGCCAGCATCTGTTGTTTCCTGACTTTTTAATAATTGCCATTCTAACTGTCATGAGGTGGTATCTCATTGTGGTTTTGATTTGCAATTCTCTAATGACCAGTGATGATGAACTTTTTTACATGTTTGTTGGCCGTGTAAATGTCTTCTTTTCAGAAGTGTCAGTTCATATCTTTTGCCCACTTTTTGATGAGGTTATTCGATTTTCCTTGTAAATTTGTTTAAGTTCTTCATAGATTCTGGATATTAGCCCTTTGTCAGATGGATACATTGCAAAAAATGTTATCCCATTCTGTACATTGCCTGTTCACCCTGATGATAATTTCTTTTGCTGTGTAGAAGCTCTTCAGTTCAATTAGATCACATTTGTCAATTTTGGCTTTTGTTGCAATTGTGTTTGGTGTTTTAGTCATGAAGTCTTTGCCCGTGCCTATGTCCTGAATGGTATTGTCTAGGTTTACTTCTAGGGTTTTATAGTTTTTGGTTTTAAATTTAAGTCTTTAATCCATCTCGAGTTAATTTTTGTATAAAGTATAAGGAAGGGGTCTCACTTCTCTTTTCTGCATATGACTAGCCAGTTTTCACAGCACCATTTATTAAATAAGGAATCCTGTCCCCGCTGCTTGTTTTTGTCAGCTTTGTCAAAGATCAGATGGTTGTGGATGTCTGGTGTTATTTCTGAGGCCTTTGTTCTGTTCCATTGGTCTGTATATCTGTTTTGGTACCAGTACCATGCTGTTTTGGTTATTGCAGCCTTGTAGTATAGTTTGAAGTTAGGTAGCATGATGCCTCCAGCTTTGTTCATTTTGCTTAGGATTGTCTTGGCTATATGCGTTCCTTTTTGTTTCATATGAAACTTAAAGTAGCTTTTTTTCTAATTCTTTGAAGAAAGTCCAGGGTAGCTTGATGGGAATAGCACTGAATCTACAAATTACTTTGAGCATTATGGCCATTTTCACGATATTGATTCTCCCTATCCATGAACATGGAATTTATTTCCATTTGTTTGTGTCCACTCTTATTTCCTTGAACAGCGGTTTATAGTTCTCCTTGAAGAGATCCTTCATGTCCCTTGTAAGTTCTATTCCTAGGTATTTTATTCTCTTTGTAGCAACTGTGAATGGTAGTTCATTCATGATTTGGCTCTCTGCTGTCTATTGGTGGTGTCTAGGAATACTTGTAATTTTTGCACATTGATTTTGTATCCTGAGACTTTGCTAAAGTTGCTTATCAGTTTAAAGAGTTTTTGGGCTGAGACAATGGGGTTTTCTAAATATATAATCATGTCATCTGCCAACAAACACAATTTTATTTTCTCTCTTCCTACCTGAATACCCTTTATTTCTTTCTCTTGCCTGATTGCCTGGCCAGAACTTTTAATGCTATGTTGAATAGGAGTGGTGAGAGAGGGCATCCTTGTCTTGTGCCAGTTTTCAAAGAAAACACTTCCAGCTTTTGCCCATTCAGTATGATACTGGCTATGAGTTTCTCATAAATAACTTACTATTTTGAGATATGTTCCATCAGTTCCTGGTTTATTGAGAGTCTTTAGCATGAATGAATGTTGTATTTTATCAAAGGCCTTTTCTGCATCTATTGAGATAATCATGTTGTTTTTGTCATTGGTTCTGTTTATGTGATAGATTACGTTTATTGATTTGTATATGTTGAACGAGCCTTGCATCCCAGGGATGAAGCCTACTTGATCATGGTGAATTCGCTTTTTTGAACTTTATTTCTTATCTCTTTATAGATCCAGAGCAACAAAGAATTCCTCTACCATTCAGAGAATTACCTATAAATGATCATTTCCTACTGTACTAAATATGCAATGTGCTGCTAATACACAGAGGAAACCAGTGAGGTCTATGTGTACACACCGTTTTTTTAATATATAAAAAATGTTGTTTTGATTTTTTCTGTTCCCCAATTTTCCAATTAGTCTGTATCTATGTGTTCTACATAGTCTGAACTTTTTAATTTTTTGATATTTTTATCAAACATAAGAGTGCAGACATCTCTTAGATATACTGATTTCTTTTAAATATTTAAATAGTCATTTCTCAAAAAAAGACATACGAATGGCAAACAGGCATATGAAAAGGTGGTCAACATCACTGGTCACCAAAGAAATACAAATCAAAACTACAATGAGTTATTATCTCACCTCAGTTAAAATGGCTTATATCTAAAAGGCAGTAATTTAAACTTTTGATATAGAGAAAATAAGATGTTAATTGTTTTGCAAAGAGAAAAATGTATATGACAGGACTGATATATCTAAGTCATAGTAGATATGTTATTGAAAAGTGGCATGCATAAATTCATTTTCTAAAACTTGCAAAGTGAAAAATGTCCTCCAAAGAGTTTGTGTGTGTAAAATGTTCAGGTATACTTTAAATTATGCATAGTTAATGTAATGTATGTACAAATTAATGTCATTCCTTTTTCACTAAACTCTTTATAAACATGATTCTTAATGACTACAGAAGAGTCTATCATATGTAAGTACTATATATTACTTAATAATTCATCTGATTTTAGACATTTAATTTGTTTCTGGGTTTTCAATATTAGGAATACCACAGCAATGACATATTTATACACAATTTTTGTCTACCTTTCAAATTATTTCCTCAAGATTTTAGGGCAAATTATTTAAAGTGTCAAATTATTTTCCAGGAAGGTTATAGTAATTTATACTTCCCAAAAGGTGCTATGAATAATGATATATTTCAGCTGTGAGTACAGCTAGAACTTGCTACAGGGCAAGATGTAAAACATCACTAATTTACTTTTTAAGATTTACTTTCTTATTATTCTGGTCTCAGATTGGGGAGGTTTTTTATTGCTTTTGCCCCTTTGTTCACAAGCCCATTATCACTGAAAAATTAACCTCCCTAAATTTCTAAGACCAGTGGGATTGTACAGGGACTGACATTCACACAAATACAGACATAAACTCGTACACACCTTTGCTTTCTGTCCAAATCTTCTCCTGTTCTCAGGTTAAACCTCTCCTAACTCTTCACTCTCATAACCAGACATCCCCTCTCTAGTAAGTCAGACTTCAGCAGACTCCAATCTTAATGGAAAGTTTATCTTTATGACATTTAGGCTATGCTCCCTGGATCTTCCACAAACTGCCTTGTCTGAGATCTCACATTGTGGAAACTTTGAGTCTTCAAGATAATCTGCATGTTAGAATTAATAATGGCA
Source organism: Cebus imitator (assembly GCF_001604975.1). NCBI lineage: Eukaryota > Metazoa > Chordata > Mammalia > Primates > Cebidae > Cebus > Cebus imitator. The sequence goes on from NW_016107375.1 coordinate 8,852,833, forward strand.
ATGCAAATCATAAAATTAAGCTAGCTAACAGGGCAGAGATCCAAAGTCCGTCTGTAAACTTTCCATCTTCTAGCCAGTGTATCTGCATCTCCGTCCCCTTTTCACCATCTCTATCCATATTCATTGCTTCTTTGTTGTTCACTCTTACTGTACCTCCTGCCTTGTGATAGCCAAGAATTCCCAAGCCCCTAACCTAATTCTCAATTAAAATATAGCCTAGATATCTACGTCTGGTCTCCTGAACGCACCTGAAGTATAGGCACACAATGACTGTTCTTTGAAATTTAAGCAAAAATAAATTTAATTGTAAAATCAATATGTATTATTACAAAAAATTATGACACAAAAATGTAAAAAAAATAAAAGTCATCTATAATCCCTATTATCACAAAAAATTACAATTAACACTTTGGTGTATGATTTTTCAAGTCTACATTTGGTATATTTTTTAAATGATTTCTTTATAAAAAGAAAATTGTACCCACTATTCTCTCTGGTGAATTCCTTGTATTCTCTGATATATATCATAAATTTGTTTCTGTAGACATTCTTAAATTTTTATAGTATCCATTTCAATAACTGCAATATATTAATGGCTTACCAGTATCCCATCATTTGGATGTAATATACTTTATCCAAACCAATTTTCTATTGTGAAGATCTAGTGATGTTTCTACATTTTATGATTACAAATAGAGTTACAGTGAATAAACCTGCCATTTTCAACAGACAGGCATAGAAGAGTGATGAAGAGAGCCTTGGGGCTTCTCAGGAGACATAAACTCTCACCATGGCTCTGTCACTCTCCACAGGTACAGCTGTAAAAATCCATGGAAACTCAGTGGTCTTCAGCTTTCCTATCTACTAAATAAAATGTGTTACTAAATGATCTCTTAGTTACCTTTAGTGTAAGGATGATGATTCAACATTGGGCAAATCATTTATTGATATGCTTTGCTAGTCTTCCATTAATCCTGCCTGCTTGACTCTGTGTACTCCTAGTCACCTATGCTGCTCACTAAAGTGCCTGGATTAGTTTCCTTTGGCTACTGTAACAAGTTACAACAAACTCAGTGGCTTAAAACACAGAAATTTATTCTCACACAGTTCTGGAGCCTATAAATTGGAAATCAGGGTGTCAGCAGAGCCATGCCCTCACCAAAGCTTCCTGTTCCAGTTTCTCCTGGCTCCAGGAATTCTTTGGCTTGTCACATTACTCCGGTCTCTGCCTCAGTAGGCAAATTGCTTTATTTTCTTCGTCTCAAAACTCCTTCTGCCTCTGTTCTACAATTTTACATGTTATGGGTGTTAGGGCCAACTTGGGTCATCCAACATAAGATCTTATTATAAACAACGTCATTGACTGAATATTTGTGCCCTCCTGCCCTCAGAAGTCATTTGTTGAAATCCTGATACTCATTGTGAAGGTATTAGAAGATGGGGTCTTTAGAAGTTAATTAGGTCGTTAGGATAGACGCCTCATGAATGAAATTAGTGCCTGGCTTAGTCTGTTCAGGCTTCTTTAATAAAATATATAGATTAGGCAGCTTTTAAACAACAGAAATTTGCATCTCACATGTCTGGAGGATGAGAAGTCCAAAGCAGGGCTCCAGAATATTCGGCATCTGGTAGGGGTCTGTTTCTTTGTAGATGTTATATTTTAACTGCATCTTCGCATGGTGGAAGAGGCAAGGCAACTCTACAGGCTTTTTTTTTTTTTAAATAATGGCACAAATCCCATCTATTAGGGCTTCACAAACATTTAGACCATATCTGTGTCCTTAGAAAAAGAGGCACAGAAGCTTGCTTCTCCTTGTTCTGTCCTCTGCCATGTGAAGACACGCGGGAGGATGGCCTGTGCAAACCAGGAAGAATGCCCTCATCAGACGTGGTTCTGCACGTGATTTGATCTGGGACGTTCTAGTCCCCAGATTTGCGTAAAATGAGTTTCTGTTGTTTAAGCCACCCAATCTATGGTATTCCGCTACAGCAGCTCAAACTGAGACATACAAAAATATTTACTTTTGCAATAAGATAATAATCAGGGGTCCTGAAGATTAGCACATGCACCTATCTTTCACAGAGTTACCATTCGGCCCAATGCAGTACTCATTATGCACTATTTCTTTCTGAGTTGTGCTCCATGCTTGGGACCAACTGCAAACATCTATCAGGCTTTACCAAAAATAACCCTCGGAGGAATCACTAAGTTGACATTCTTCAAGGTAAATGATTTATTTCATTAAAATTTTGCATTTAAGTATTCATCATTAATAGGGATGCCTATGTCAAAAGAATTACCAATAGGCTGACAGTTACATGTAAGGTGAGCAGTGGTATGTGACAAAGAATGGAGCTAGAGAGACTGGAAGGGTCTACCTTAGGAAAGGTGTTTTATGTAATGCCAAGTGAATTGGATTGTATTGTGAAGGATATAGGGAAGCTTCCAGAAAAATGCAGTACTATGGAAAATGGGTTGAAATGGACAAGACTAAGAGCAAAAAGTCCAGTTGGGAGGCTATTTCAGCAAGTTAATGACTAAATGGAGAGTAACTGAATTAAGCAAGGCATGAAAAAGATGGAAATGAGAAAAACCTTAGTGATTGATTAGAAGTGAGAATTGTTGGCCCCTCAATTCATCTGTTTTAAAAGTAGCTCCTAATAGTAATTTGGTTAATTTCCTTTCATATGCGCTATTTCACATGGTTAATAGCCATACGTAATAATAACAGTTATGTTTTGTGTTGCCACAAGGCAGGATGATTATCTGATCGTCAATCATCCATCCCATAATCCATTTGGCGCTGTATCATAGGCAGTGGCCTGCGAAGCCCTCCGAGGACCCTGCCAAGAAGAGCAGTTGGCGATGGCACAAGTGAGTGAGTGTAGAGTGGTTCACAAGGAGAAACAGCATCGGCAGTTTAGCAGGGATTGGCGAAGACAGGCGTGTCAAAATCTTGTTCCAAGTCATTTGGTTCCCTTTGCTTCTTACAAACCTCAGTGCTGTTATATGTAGGGTCCTATGAGCCTAAGGCTAGAATGAGTCCTAGAAGCATACTGTAGGAGATTTTCCTTCTTTCTTTCAAAGAGCTACAAGTGCTCTTTCCTGCAATGCCAGACAGCAGGATCGAGTTATTCATACAGCGGACATGATTATTGCCAATAAACAACAAACCATTAAAGACTTTAAAGCAGGAAGGGACAAGAGAAACTCAAACATGACCCTCTCCCTTCTTCTTTTTTATTTTTGCTTTTTATAAATGTAGAAGATAAGATCCAGAGAGAACTTATTTGAATAAAGTAACAAATCTTAGTAGGTAGCAATGCTAAGATTTAAATCTAAGTTCTCCTATTACAAGCATATTTTCTTTTCTAGTACTAGAGATGTACTTGGTTTTACCTAGTCACTAAGCTAAGTAGAGGCCTGCAGTTAGGCCTAGATTAATAGTAACAGATGTGGAAATACTTTCAGATATATCAGTAACTGAATTTTGTATCATAAAAATATTTGACATTTCTCTAGGCTTTGGTTTTCTCTATGTAAAAAACAGGAATAGTGACCCTTATCAACTTCCTTGTTGTGAATATCAAATGAGAGAATAAATATGAGGTAAAAATAATATAGGTGTGAGGTGCAGTGGCTCACACCTATACTCCCAGCACTTTGAGAGGCCAAGGTGGGAGGATCACCTGAGGCTAGGCGTTCAAAACCAGCCTAGAAAACATAGTGAGACTCCATCTCTATCAAAAATATTTTTTAAAAATAACCATGTGTGGTGATATGTGCTTGTGGTCCCACCTACTTAGGAGGCTGCTGAAGCAGGAGGATTGCTTAAACCCAGGAAGTCAAGACGGCACTGAGCTGTGGTCATGCCAGTGCACTTCAGCCTGGGTGATAGAGCGAGAGAACTTGTCTCAAAATCAAGTAAAAAAGTTATCTGAGGGATAATCTGGTATCACATTCTTTAGATTCATGTAATCTGTCAAGAGCTTTATGTGAACACCAAAGCAAGATGACAGCACTGTATGATGAAATGGACAGAAACACAAAGAGGCAATTACTATTACAGAAGAAACATGCAATCAGGGCACAGATTGTGATAGATTGATTTGGATATTCTAATTCTTATGTATAATTATCCCTGATAAGCAAGATATTTTAGGAAAGAAACAGGAAGGAAAAATGTTTATAAAGTATTTATAGGAATGAAGTGGAATGAGCAGAATTGGAAGAAAACACAAAGAGCAGAGTTGCAAGAATGATATTCATTTTTACAACTACACTTACAACTATACCCACAGATAGAGAGACTTAGGCATGTACATAAACAACTTCACGCAGTTCAGGGTCATCCTGAAGTTGGTCTATACATTTCTAGACAAACAAACTTCTACCGTGCTCAAGAGATTAGCTAGAATTTTTAAGTAATCTGGTAATAATTTATCTAAGTAATAGAGAAGGAAAAACTCTAAGATCAAAATGAGCATGTTAATACCATGATATAACACAGTGTAACATAACAACAACCACAAATCTGTGAGCTAGTTTTAAGGTAAATGCTAATAATTCTATCCATTTGTAATAGAGCACATTCCATCCCATGAGATAGTTGGTAACTTAGGTTAAAACATTGGTTAAAGCAGTATATTAAAAAATCCACACATGCCTAACATATTTTAATTAATATACACATATATCACATTTATCTACACACCTTTGATGTATTCTGTAGATTTTCTTCTAAAAGAAGATCTATGGATTGGCCTGAAGCCTTAAAGATACTTGCAAAGTAATCTGGTTGCAAAATTATTTTAGAATTTTAAATTCTTTTAGAATTGTATTGCCCATGGCCATATATATGTGTGTGTGTGAGCACAAGTGTGTATATGAACACACATGGACATGCACATCTGTAAAATCTGCAAATGGGCAAAAATATGCAGCATATTGCTTGTGAAAGCAGTTGTATGTAGTAAAAGAATAAAGAAAAGCAAGAAATTATTCACTATAAAATTCCAAATTGTTTCATATAAGGAGGAAGTAGAAAAGTCAAAAATACTGTAGTATCCCAAGATGGAGGCAATTACTTTCAAATTGTATATAGATTTGATATACATTTTACTTTCAAATTGTATGTAGATTTGATATACATTTTGTGTGTATGATATATTTCATAGTACAAAATGTTTATGAAGTAAATAGAAAATTCAGAGAAAAAAATTTTGTAATGAAAAATCTTAAAGCAGTTTGGCTACAAAGAGAAGATGATAAATAGTATGTTGGTTAAGAAGACACATCTAAAATCAAATGCAAATCTGGTTCTTGTCACTCATTGAGTTAAACCCTTCAGTGGTTTCCCATTGTCTTCCCTGACACCATAAGCTAGGATAGGTTCCTCTGGTCTATCCTTTCAAAGTCCCTAATTCGACAAGTGTAACTGTGAGTTACTTAACATATTTAAGTGTGCAGTCAGTCTACGTTTTCCACCTGAAACTACATGTATGCTCTATGAGCACAGAGTCTACGACTGCATTCTTCTCTCTATATACTTTTAAGGATGCTCTGTGTGTATTATTAGCTTCTCAACCAATGCTGGCATATTGAGTGAATTAACAACAACGACAAAAACCCTCTAAGTTCCAGAGCCTAGATAATCTGAATATAGACTCACGGTATCATGGGATGAAACTCTCTTAGTACCTTCTATATACCTCTCTCCACAATACCTCATATATATCTGGCTGTAAGCAGGAATGAGAAAACTGCCTATACCATGTGACTAGGGTTAACTGTGAATTATTTTCCCCCACCTGAAATATAACTTATTGTGATTTTATCCTCCACAAATTTTATTTTTGAGTTATACTTTTGAGTTAGTGTTTTGCCTTTTATGAAATGTACAGGAAGTTATTGTAAGCTATTAATTGGTAAACTGTTGATAAACACTGTTAAACTACTAGATCATTTTCAGTCTGACAGCTTCTATGAGCATCTTTCTAAAGCTATGAAAAATAGGCAAGCCATGGTGGAAGTGTAGATATTTGCTTAGGCAAGGCTTTCATATATTGGACAACAAATTAGTAAAAAGGGGAGGAAAGGCTGAGTAAGAAAATGATAAGAGTAATTTTTATCTATTTTTTAATTATAAGAAACTTGATCTTGATTATATAAACACAAATGGACAATGAGATTAAGATGGCAGAAAGGAGGCAGGACCAGCTTGCAGATCCCACTTGGATAAAAAAAAAAATATGATTTTTTGACATCCAAGTTTTTGCATTCTGGACCAAGAATTCAGGCATTCTAGAACCATAATGCCTGAATAGTAACCCTGGATCAGATTCTCAGAAGTTAAGTGAGCATGGTCAAATACTTGAATTGTATAATTGTTACTTACTGGAACCTCGCAGAGCTGTTATTAGCTTTGAATGAAGTATGTGTCTAATGTATTTAATAAAATGGCTATTACATAGATGTTCAGTAAATATGTTATCATTACAATAATAATTGTATTAATGATCTTTAATGTGGATAAGTGGGACCAAATCTGGGCAAGTTCTAATTGCACAGAAAACACAGGTATAACACAGAGATCCAAAGAAGTCAGATCCACAATACAGATGGCAGTGGCCATCAGAGAAATTTCAAAAATGACAGTGTGAAGCCAGCAACTAAAATAAGAGTCCACTTCTCTGAAAGCTTTTAACTGGCCCATAGATAGAGCCATAAGGCTCTCACCAGTGAGACCACAGAGAATTAGTTCAGTCTTAGAATGATTTGTAGTTAGAAGGTAAAATGAAAAGAATACTAAATGGAAATCTGCAAAAGGCTTATGAGTCCTGACTCCAGCGTCCTGAGTCACTCTGAGAAAATAAACCATTAAGACTTATTTTCCTTATTTATATTTCAAAAATGGCAGGAAAATACCAACTCAAACATCTTCTGTTATTATTTTCATTTTTTTCATCTGACTATTCTGTTAGTTTATTGTGTATTTATATCACAGACCAATGGATTATTTATATTAGGCTCTAAAAATACTTGAAAATAGCTCTTTAGGAACCCCAGATTAAAAATGACTAGATGAGATCATTCCCATGCTCTCTTTTAGCTCTAGAAAAATTTATGATTTTAATATATTCTATCAATATACCTTTGTGGCTACTAAACAGCACAATTTGCTAGGGACAAAAACATTTATACTTTGCTTTTTATTATCATATATAAATATATATACATTTTTAAGGTAATCACAGCTAGTGGCATAAATGTAACTAGGATGTAAAATAAACCTTTTACTACCTTTCAAATGGTCATTTTTTTTCCTCTTTGTTTCTCACACTAGCACATAAGCTTTCAGTTTTCTCAGTAACCAGAAAACAAAGTAGTTTTTGTATGAATACACTAGGCTTTTATGTGAATCATTAAATTCACATGTCAGACTTCTCAAGTTGTAAAATCAAAGGAAAGAGACCAAATCAGATATTTTGAAAAGTCAATTTTATTTGGCTGAAAAGAAAATGCCTTCTTATTATAAAGACCAGAAAGGTACCTAATGACTGGAGTACTAAAAATTCAGGCTCTTTGTCTACCTTCAGATTAAACCTAAATAAAAGATGAGTGATATATAAGGAAAGTGTGACTTTCAGAATTCAGAATTGAAAGGGAATTTAAATATACTAACTTGAAATAAAGGTGAAGAAACTCAGCTCAACTAGTTCACTGGCTTGATGTGTTGTATAGTTAGATCACATCTAACTATAAAGTCTAATATTCTCATTACTCTTAGTAGGAACAGAAAAATTACTCAATAGAGATCTTAAGAATATGGTAAATATCCACCTGCCTGGGGTCATCTGAGTTTCAGACATTAGAAAAAAATTTAGAAGTCATATTATTTTTTTAAAACTATTTGAAAGCTTAACATCAGGCTTGATTCAACAAACACATATGGTGTTCCTTATAGTTTTGGGCTATATGTAAGGCACTTCAGGAAAGACAGAGAAAATAAACCATCTCTGCATAAAATTATTAGAAAGAATTATAATGCAATAAATATAATGCCCTTAGAGAAGAAGAAAAAAGTACAATCAGTTTTTTAAAAAGAAGAGATCTTATCTGAATTAAACACAATGATCTATGAATAATGAGGAAGAGAATAACAATGAAAATGATAAGAAACAGTTATTTAATGTCTACACATTAAGCACCGTTAAGTGTTTTCACATACACTCTCTGATTTAATCTATATATTAGTTCTTTAATGTAGGAAAATATGACCCACATCTTTTAGAAGTGAGAATGTTATGTGCCTGAGATCACACAACTTTAATGAGCAGAGCTAGAACTCAAACTCCATTTCAGACAGCTGCATTTCAGACAGACTCAGTATGTTTAAACTTGAAGACACACTGCAAAAGAGATGCGCTTTGACATCTGAATAGTTTGGAGGAGAGGGTTGTATTTATTTATTTATTTATTTATTTATTTTAATGCAAGGAAAAACCACATACCAAGACTCAGCATCATAAAAGCATAATTCTATCAAAAAGTCTAGTTCCAGTTAGACTGCAACTCAGGGAATACATGTAGAAATGTTGTGTAAAATGTTGTGTTGTGTTTGAAATAAATAGGTTATACACTTTGGAGATCAGACTTGGAAATGTGTGTTTACTTTGTAGCAAATGGAGATACCAAAGAAATGGAAGACATCTTTGAGAGGGACTATGGTTAACTTTGGCATTAATCCTGCATAATAAATTATTTCAAAACTGGATGAATATATATATATATAACTTCCTATTTTCTGTAGGTCAGGAATCTGCAAGTGGCTTAGATAGATGATTTATATTGAAAGTTTCTCATGAGATTGCAGTCAAGTTGTCATCTGGGTCTGCAATCTCTACTGAAAGCTTGATTGGAAAACAGGTCAGTTCTAAGCTTAATTAAGTGGCTGCTGGTAGATAGACTTCAGTTTCCTGCTGGATGTTGGACTGAGGGCTTCAGTTCATCACTGGACTTTGGCCAGAGACAAATTCAGTACCTCATCACATGGACCTCACTGTAGTTTAGCATTTGGCATAGAAGCTGTCATCCCTTAGAACAGGTGATGAGAAACAAAGTGAGAGAGAAAGAGAGAGAGAGAGAGAGAGACTGAGACTTCGCCTTTTATAATAAAAAGAGACATACCATAAATCCTGCCCTATTCTATTCTTGAAGGTAAGAGTATCAAATAATTTTTGGACTTAATTTTCAAATCACCACAAGCTCCCTATACACACTTTTATATTAGATGAATAATAACCATCCAAGACTCTCATTTGTCTATTACATTCTTAACTATCTTTGATGGTAGCCCTTTTCCCTGAGATTAAAACATTCCTGCTTCAAAAGCTTAGGCCATGTTTTCCTTGCTCATGTACTTGAAAAAAATCCTGTATGCACTATATAAGTACTTGCTGTCCTTAAAAAAAGTGGTTAGTTCACATCTTAGCTTTCTTATCTCTAGAATGAAAACATTCTAGGAAAAGTAAGAATTAGAGAATTGTGGCTCTGGAAAAGTTAAGGGATCATCTGCTCTCAATAAGATTGCTTAAATCAGATCAGCAAGATATTTAGACACTAGAGATTTTCTAATGTTTCATTTCATGAAAGAAGATAGGAAAGTGCAAAGACATATTACGATTTACCTAATCCATGATAACAGTAGCTGACTAGATATTAGAATCTGCATCTGTTTCAATTTTATCAGATTGTCATTTCATGTGCTCTTTGACCACTGATTTCTTTCCTCATCTTTCTCAATTCTAAAATATTTTAAATTTAATCTATGACTCCTATAATTCCTACTGTGTAATTTTTGGTGAGGGCAATGGTGGTGGAAACAGCTCAATATTGAATAGAAATGATAGCACAACTATACTTTGATTTGGTGCATACATCCACAGTCTGGATTTCAACATGAGTATCATATCTTATGTAACCTTTGCTCTGAAGAACATGGCAGGGGATGGAAGAGAGGATAGTGGCTGAAAATGAAAGGTTAGCATGTCGGAAGGCTTCTGGAATTCTCTCAGAATGAAATCTGAGAACTACTTAGAAGGTTTTAAGGAACAAATAGTGATGGAGGCCAAAGTTCATTAGTCAGAATTTTGGGATGTTGTCAAAAAGTTGAGTAACATAGAAATATTTTAAGAGGCGAGATAGCTTAGGTCAGGTATCTTGCCCAAAACGAGGCAAGCAGTATAAAATCTATTCAGGCTTGGGCTAGACAAGGTTTTACTTTGTTTTAAGAGAAAGAATCTTCTTCCTCTTTTCTGCACCCTGTCCTCCCTCAAGCTCCACATAAGGACTAAGCTCTCATACCTCCCCACACACACCAGGACATTATATTTTCCCTAGCTTGACATTGACAAGCCTCTTGGTCTATTCCATAACGACTAAGCCTTCCATTTAACATCTCTGGCATAGAGACCTTTGCGTTTTGTTTATTACTGAATCCCCGTGCTAAGACAGTGCCTAGATTATAGCAGGAGCTCAATAATGGATGTTAAGTCATGGAAAGCCTGCAGGGGCTTTGTCTACATAATGACAGAGGTCAGTAAGGCACTCACTTATTACCAACTTTTCCACAATTATCTCCCTGCCTTTATTTTAAACAATTATTTTTTGTTTTTTGGTTTTTTTTTTTTGAGACGGAGTTTCACTCACGTTATCCAGGCTGGAGTGCAATGGTGCGATCTCGGTTCACCACAACCTCTGCCTCCTGGGTTCAGGCAATTCTCCTGCCTCAGCCTCCTGAGGAGCTGGGATTACAGGCACGCACCACCATGCCCAGCTAATTTTTTGTATTTTTAGTAGAGACGGGGTTTTACCGTGTTGACCAGGATGGTCTCGATCTCTTGACCTCGTGATCCACCCGCCTCGGCCTCCCAAAGTGCTGGGATTACAGGCTTGAGCCACTGCGCCCGGCCTGTTTTTTGTTTTAAGTAACCCTGACAGACAGATGCAATTCTACTTAAAATCAAAAACAATTCCTTTTATGACTGATAATCGTTTGAGGCATATCAAAGATCGTTCAAAATATTTGGAAATAATGTGGCTCAGAGCTAAGAATTACTGATTCAAATATTTCTAGAGCTATAACTAGTGTTTGAAGGGATTTTAAAGACTGCTTTGCTTTGCTTTTCTCCGTAGTTTTGAAAATAAAGAGCCTGAAGCACATAAAGTCTAGGTGATTTGTCCAGTGATCCTCAGGTAATTAATGAAATGGTAAAGATCAGAACCTAGGTTTGTTGAAAACCTGTTCATTGTTTTTGCCATTTCACTTATTATACACCCCAACATTTCCGTTTCTTTGTGAAGCAAGTGAAATAATCCTTAAAGGTTGATATGTTTATAAACAAGAGAGATAAAAATATGAAGAGTCAACAATTGTGGAGTGGTTGACTAAATAGTGTCACTCAGAGGGAAAACATACCATGCTTAAGACATTTTTCTATCTCAAGGTAAAGAAAAACTGAAATTTCAAGAGGGATCACCAATTGTTTCACAGTTATAGTTACTAGACGTCATTACTTGTGAATCAGGAGGCCCTGAATATGTCTTAAAGTAGGGGAAGATATACAAAGAAGAGATGATATCTGATACTTTTCTACAGAACTATGTAAAGCTTTTTCTACATCACAAGTAGGGAAAGCTGTGTGAATTATCTGCCTTAGGAAAAAAGTGCCTTTTATAAAATGGATTTAGATTTGTCCTTGATGTGAGAATTATTATTTGTATTCTGTGGGTGTGTCCATGTGCCTAAATGTATCCAGGTGAACTTTCAGCTAATTTTTTCCCACTTGAAGACTGGAGAAATATGAGAAAAGCAGAGGCTTATGTTTTCACACTGGCAAAGATCTCACAGTGTACCAGATGTGGGCCCTCACTACCCTGAGGCAGAGCTGGTCTTCCGAGAAACATACACTGGCCTTTCTTCACCTGAACCTTCAAACCACTTTGAAGTATTTCTGAAAATAAACAGCACAGCTGTGGGAAATACGATGTCTGAAGGTGACACAGGAGTTAAGAAGAAATTACCTAGGCAGATAGTGAGGTTGTGGAAATCCTCAGTAAGGTTTTCCTTTTAAAGAAAAGCAGCCCAAATCATTTTCTAACATACAGCAGCATGTAAAGTTGAGCCGCAGACATAGACAAGCTAGCTTGGAGCTTGCACAGGTGAATGCTGGCAGGAACTAGGGCCACCTTCCCTTCTCTTTGTCAGTACAGTAAGGAGCACACAAGATGGCACTGGCCAAGGGAAAAGTTCATTTGCATAATAAGATTAGGGTGGGGTTGCCCTTATGCAAATGTCACACCTAATCAAACCAATCTATCAGCCCTACAGGATCAGACGCCACCTCCTCAAACCTGACTACAAAATCCAGCACGTTCACCACCAGTCAGCCTTTTTCTGCTGGAAGTCTCTTCTCTCTCACTAGAGAGAAAACTGTTCTTCTTTCTCTTTCTTTCTCTTCTTTTTTCCTATTAAACCTCTGCCCCTAAACTCGTGTGTGTCTGAGTCCTAAACTTTCCTGGCACCAGACAAATCCTGGGTATTTACCCCAGACAGCTGTAGCCACATCCAAGGTACTGTGTTCTTTTGGGGAAGTAGCAGGGTTAGAGAGAGTGTTTTTAAGACAGCGTAGCAAATCAGAGCAATGGTGGATGCAGAAAGCTTTTAATTTTTCCTCAGATTCAAGGAATGGCTTTATTCAGCATCCAGGCTCTTTTCCACCCTACCTCTTGTGCCCTGAGTCTTAATCACCTCTGGTCATTCTCTGTCCTTTAGGAAAATGTATTGTACACACATGCACAGTCTTCCTTGTCTAGTGTTTAGGAAAATTTGTACATAGGGCCATGTATGGGTATACCTTTCTCTGCATGACCCCTTTGGTGAGGTCAGCACAGTGGTGGCTAAACTGGATCGAGGGAACCTGCCCTGGATTGCCAGTATTGAGCCTCTGCAGAGAAAACAGTGGCACCTAGAGGGTGGAAAGCATGTGCAAAAATCATGCGCAAAGTGGACCGAGTCAGGCACAGTCGTCTGGCAAACACTCCTTGGCACAAATGCCTGCCAGAAGAAGGTGACTCATGAAAGAGATGAGGTTAATATATAGGGTTACATAATAGACTCCAATTTTCACAACTGTTAAGTGGGGAGAAAAGCAAGACATGCAACTGTATACATAGTATAATGACAACGTAAGTGTAATGTGCTGTCTCTCTGTTGATATGTACACATATGCACCTAGACACAAAAAATATATATAAATAACAGGTAATTTTTTATACATATAATTATATATAAATATGATTATAATTATATGACATATAAAATCATTTTATACATGTCTCATGTCTCACATATGTGTTACACATGTGTATAAAGTGGTTTTATATATGTCATATATAATTATAATCAAAAATACAAATAAGTATATAAATACAATATGCCAATAATAAAAATTTAGAACTTATTACTTCAGAATTTTAACAGTGGGGTTATATATTCAAAACTTAATATTACAAAGTATTTTAATGTCAGTGTTATCTAAATTTTCTATAATTGGTATCTATTTCTTTTGCATTTAGAAGAAAAAATAATATTTTAAATATTGACTATTGTCTGTATTCACATAGCCACCTAGATAGTAGCATCTTCAGGGAAAACTTGAGAATATCTGAAGACCTTATCCATCATAAATTCCCACTTGATTGCATTAAAACCAGCCTGAGCTACCTGACAAAAGTAAAATGCCATTAAAATGCAGTAATTAAATCTAGCCTCACACTAGAGTATCATAAAGTTTATTTGGCTAATTCTTTTTAGCTAGATTATTTCAGGAGAAACTAAATGATAATTAAAGAAATAGCTATTATTAATCCTCAATCCAGTTTCTATTCCACTGAGGTCTCAGCTCATCCCCAAGACCTTTCATCTGACAGCGTGTGATGCTGCTGCCCAACTGCAATACAGAAAACCTGCCAATTCAAGGGCTCAGTTTTCCAAGTTACAATGCCATGAAGGTTTCTTGTTTATGGCTCTTGCCTATTGTTGCTCTTTCTTTTTTTTTTTTTTTTTTTTTTT
>NW_016107375.1:8867184-8872841 GCF_001604975.1 Cebus imitator
CCGCCTCGGCCTCCCAAAGTGCTGGGATTACAGGCTTGAGCCACCGCGCCCGGCCCTGTTGCTCTTTCTTTATTTATTAACTGTATCTCTCACTGGCACTTTCTCAGATGTCATCTTTCTCTGTATTCCTAGTGCTGTTTATGCTGCCAGCTATACAATGATTTCAGATATCAACTATCTCATAAGTATCAAGGTCATGGGCTCCTACTTGGCAGAAGTTCTGTTTCATGTCTTTGGTCTTTGTAGAAATGCCATGCCTTCCAGGTAATCTGTTACTTCATTACTTCAGGTAACCTCTTATTTCTCCAAGTACTTGATATGGGGCTGTCATACAGCAAACACTACATCATGGTCTGTGTTACGGCTACTAATGCCACCAACTTTGAGATAACAAGCACTTGAGTGAGGGAGTGAAAAGAGCACTGATTTGAGAAGCAGATAATGTGATTTATATCTAGGCTACCACATCTATTAACTGAGTGACTTTGAGGAAGTCATTTTGCCTAGATAGCCTTGGTTTGATTGTTTTATGTATCTCCAGAATTTATTCTGGAAGCTCAAAAAGGTAATGTACACAAAACCACTTGCTAAACTACAAAGTACTTAAAGGTATATGGAATAGGTCTGCGCCATTTTCCATACTTGAAGTATACTTGACTACGCTTTTGGCCTCCAGAACAAGGCATGGTGCCTACTGAGTACTCCCATTAGTATTGCAAGTTAAATTAATAATTAATCCATAAGAAATTCATGCAACATTGACCAAACAAAAAGTTTGAGAACAATTCTATCTTGGAACTCCTTTTAAAAGATGAGATTTTTTTTCAACTTTCTTAAAAAATAATGTTTGATGTGTCTCCTGTGCCTTACACCCATTTATTCTTATTACTGGCTTAGGGAAGCCCACTGCATTCATGGACAGATTGCTTCTGTCTCAGATGTCTTCCATTTACAACCAGTCCCCATGCATCCCCATATTTCTTATTGATGGCTTTTAAAAAGCAAGCCAGCCCTTTATCCCAGCACAGCCACCGTGGTTCTCCTTTTAGATCTTGTTCATCTGTTTACAAGGCAACAAAACGGACATAAACATCCTTGGTACAGCTCAGTGGTGGAAAAATACGACAGTAATAATCTTGGTTTTCAGGCAAGTAATGAATGGTATATCTATATCCCTGAAGAGAGAATATTAGAAATGATTACAACATCCAGCTGCCGAATGACCCAACTTGCATAAATGATGCTGACAAGAACTAGGAGAAAAATGTATTTTGCAGTGTTAATTAGTTTTCAAATGGTGATAACAGCTAAGATGATAATAGAGCAAGAATAGGAATAAAATAATATCTATTCCCATGTTGGAATATTCATATTTTTTTAAATACTTTAAGTGGGGGGTTACATGTGCATATCATGCAGGTTTGTTACATAGGTATGCATGTGCCACAGTGGTTTGCTGCACCCATCACCCCATCATCTATTAGGTATTTCTCCTAATGCTATCCTTCCCCTAGCCCTCCACCCCCCAACAGGCCCCCGGTGTGTGACGTTCTCCTCCCTGTGTCCATGGTTTTCATTGTTCAACTCCCACTTATGAGTGAGAACATGCGACATTTGGTGTTCTGTTCTTGTGTTAGTTTGCTGAGAATGATGGTTTCCAGCTTCACCCATGTCTCTGCAAAGGACATGAACTCATGGCATTTATGGCTGCATAGTATTCCATGGTATATATGTGCCACATTTCCTTTATCCAGTCTATTATTGATGGGCATTTGGATTGGTTCCAAGTCTGTTATTGTGAATAGTGCCACAATAAACATATGTGTGCATGTGTTGTTATAATAGAATGATTCATAATCCCTTGAGTATATACCCAGTAATGGGATCGCTAGGTCAAATTTTATTTCTAGTTCACATTTCTATATCTTACCGAATTCTCATAAAAATTCCTTCAGGTATGCAGGGTATTGATTTTTAGGCCAAGCAGTAAATGAGAAAATTGAGGTACCAAATAACTTGTTCATGCTTTCTTTGTGATGTGTGAAGTTTATGTAATGATGTGTAGTGAGTCCTATGGTCCAGTACTATATTAAAAAGAAGGTTTCTTCCCTCAGGTAGCCTGTGTTTTAGTAAGCGGGAATTGATGCCCAAATAAATAGCATGCAGGATATTCAGATCTTTGCTGGAAAGGAAGATAGACAGAAGGGCTTCTCTCAGAGAGGGTGGTCAAGAAAGTTCTCTCGGCCGGGCGTGGTGGCTCATGCCTATAATCCCAGCACTTTGGGAGGCTGAGGCAGGTGGATCACGAGGTCAAGAGATCGAGACCATCCTGGTCAACACAGTGAAACCCCGTCTCTACTAAAAATATACAAATTAGCTGGGCATGGTGGCACTCGTCTGTAGTCCCAGCTATTTGGGAGGCTGAGGCAGGAGAATTGCTTGAACCCAGGGGGCGGAGGTTGTGGTGAGCTGAGATTGCGCCATTGCACTCCAGCCTGGGTAACAAAAAGGAAACTCCATCTCAGAAAAAAAAAAGAAAAAAAAAGAAAGTTCTCTCTGAGAGGCAAGTCTTCAACATGAGATGGGAGAAGGAGAAGATAGTCAATAGGAAAGATTTTGAAAAATAATTCCAGGAAAAGGAAATTATAAGCAAAAAGCCTGTGAGACAACAAAGCGCTTGATGCTCCGTAAAAAGAAATAGAAATCTGCATGGTTAGAATATAGTAACAATGAAGAAAAATGCACATTAAGCTGAAATACACAGGCAGGTGCCAGATTATGCAATATTTATAGGCTATGATAAGAGTTACTATGGTAATTTATTATTAACCATCTAGAAAACTGGCAAAATCCTATTTAACCATGATATATTTTTATTAGATAATACTGTCTTCTGAATTTTTACACTTAATTTTCTCATCCTGTCTATAACGGATTGGGAATAAAACTTACACAAACCTCAAAACAACTGAATAATTGTTTACCCTTTTCTATTTTTCTGGAAAATACTATTTAAGTTAGGAAATCTCTATTTCTTTAAAAGCTTTGTAGAAGATGCGTCAAAACTATTTAGGCCAAGAATTTTTATATTTGGGCTAGGAAGAAAAGTGGCTTTATAAATATAAAATTTTACCATCAGTAAAAGTTATTAGCCAATTCGTTATTTTAGAAATTATTTTTGCTTGTAGTTTGTAATTTATTTTTCTGGGAAATTTATTGTCAATTATTATGTTTTACATTTTATTATACTCAACCTACTTTTTAAAATTATGTTTTACTTACATCTGTTTTTTGATTTTTATTTCTCTTGCCAAAAAGTTATCTATTTAAGACTAAGATAACTAAGAGATCTTTTCAAAGAAGCAGTTTATTATTTTCTTCCTATCTTTTTAGTTTATTTTTGTTCTCTCCCTTGAGTGCATATGACGTAGCACTAACCACGTAAAAAGATATAGCTTCATGTCATCATTTTAATGGCTGCATAATACCTCACTAAACTTATTTAACATGGTTGTAATAATTTCTCTAATAAATATTTTTCAGTTTTATCTATTGTAAATTATTCTGAACACTTGTTATATTATTCTATTAAGACAATTTCTTGCAAGTTGATTTAGAAAATCAGAATATATACATTTCAGCTTTTAATGCATGTTACCAAAAATTTCTCTAGAAATACTGAACAAATAACACTCTCCCCAATATACAAAGAAGTGCTTAAGCTCCTATTTCTTCTCACATTTTCTAGGGCTGTGAATCTTTGGTTATCTCAAAACAAAAGAAAACATCCTGCTATTGTCATCCATCTTACCCAGCACAAAATGTAAGTTCCTTCAAATACTTCCAAGGCTGTATATAATCTGTCCTCTCTCCCCACTCTCTAAACACATGCTAACTTTTTCTCCTCTGTTTCTCTCTTCTTTCACTGGGATTTACTCCAGCCACACTAGATCCCTCATTGTTCCTTACCCTAAGCAAGTGTCTACCTAGGGTTTTTGTACTAACTGCTCCACCTAACTAGAATGTCCTTCCCCAGGAAGCTAATGTGAATATATATGTTTGTATTCACATTTTTTATGTCACTTTTTCTAGGAGGACTTCCCTGAAAACTCAATCTTTTTAAAGCACTCTACTTCCTAACTATATCTACACTGTAATGTTATAGCTCACCTAGAAATAGCAATTTGAACTCATGATTTGAAAAAAATACATCCTTACTATTATAACAAAATTGACAAAGAGCTATTCTCTTATCCAAAGATGATATATACAGTAAGAATATAGAATTTTGTTTCTAATATAATTTCAACTAAAAGAGTACTGAGTTCATAGGGGAAATAGCTCACTTCCATGTGTGAGGTAGGAATAGTAGAAGGAGTGCATGGTATATCTTATGCAAGAAAAGTAGAAGATTTTCAATGATCATTTGTTCATGTCAAAAGAACAAAGGTGCTAGCTTGCAGAAGGTTCCATTGAAAAATGTTGTGATGATGTGAACATCAAAAAGATAATAATGATTTCGCTGATTGAAATGTATGGAATCAGTGAAAAGTAATTCATTCCTAAGTTTCCTTAAATTCAAGAAAAATAATATGCAAGATATAAAATTACCTCTTATGTCTATGTAACACAAAAACTTTGCATTTAATTAAATCTTTAGAATTAACTTTCAATTTATAAGAGATACAAGGATAAAGAAAACATCAAATGATACCACAAGCAAGTAGTCACAAAAATCCAAAATGACCAATTTACTGGTCAATTAGCAGAATGACATTGCATTAAAGACTGTTGAAAATTGAAAAAGAAAAAATCTTATTGTATATAGCAAAATGTAATGTACAATTTGAGTTGGATTATGATTGGAACAGACGAGCAGCAAAGGACATCTTTGGATAGAAGGAGGCATTTTATTAGTTATTAGGTTGTGGAGGAATTATTACTAATGTTGCTAAGTTGATTCTATCGTTTTAGCCATGTAAAAAGACTTATTTTTTGGAAAACACTCTGAAATATTTAGGTATGAACTGTTACTATGATTGTTCAATTGGCTTAAAATTTATTTAAAATACATTGGCATAAGCAATAGTGAGTATGTGTGGAAAGGGAAGGTTGGTGTTTGCTTTGATCTATATAGCAATATCGTCAATTGATTTGTTGACCACAAATAATGATACATCTTCACTTTTGGCTTTTGATAAATATATCATAACACTCAACCGTATGACATTTTAGCTAAAATGTATAATATTTGTTGTGCATCAAGTTAGTTAGAATAATGAATCCTAGAACTATCTTTGCACTAGTAAAATTAGCAACCTATTAATTAGAATAAACATGTAAAACTTGTAAGTTTGGTTAAAATAATGGTGGTTCCATATATAGACTATCTAAAACATTGATACAGTCTGTACTGTCGGCTACATAGAGTATAAGAATCTACATGCCGGGCGCGGTGGCTCACGCCTGTAATCCCAGCACTTTGGGAGGCCGAGGCGGGTGGATCACGAGGTCAACAGATCGAGACCATCCTGGTCAAAATGGTGAAACCCCGTCTCTACTAAAAATACAAAAAATTAGCTGGGCATGGTGGCGCGTGCCTGTAATCCCAGCTACTCAGGAGGCTGAGGCAGGAGAATTGCCTGAACCCAGGAGGC
>NW_016107375.1:8872921-8892402 GCF_001604975.1 Cebus imitator
AATCTACTCAGTTCTTCATTGTTCATGACTCACATCCACTCTCTAGGCTTGATTCCTTATTGACCTGTGTCTAGAAACTGGCTCTTGGTAGCTATCATGGTCAGCTGGAATTTGCTCCTAATGTATTGTCACATTTACTCTACGTTCACTTTTCTTGAAAAGGGCTATTGGAACCCACAAAGAACCAAATCTGAGATTTTATCCTGGCTAAAAAAGAGGTTATAGGCTTACTTTGTGTCTCTTTGCTAATAAAATGCTTATTCATGTGAGGTTGCATTTCCCCATAGTTGTGAGAGAAGAAAGGTATGCTATTAAATTATGCATCACTATTTATAAAAAAAATTTATATTTATAAATTTTTACCAAAAAGACTGTGCTATTTTTCATAACTCAATTATTCGGGTCAGTCAGTCTTCCTCAACAATTAATAAAAAAATGTTTTTGGCTGGGTGCAGTGGCTCATGCCTGTAATTCCAGCACTTTGGGAGGCCGAGGTGGGTAGATCATCTGAGATTAGGAGTTCAAGACTAACCTGGCCAGCATGGTGAAACCCCATCTCTACTAAAAATACAAAAATTAGCCAGGTGTGGTGGCACATGCCTGTAATCCCAGCTAATCAGAAGGCTGAGGCAGGAGAATAGCTTGAACCTGGGAGACGGGAATTACAGTGAGCTGAGGTTGTATCACTGCACTCCAGCCTAGGTGACAGAGTCAGACTCTGTCTCATAAAAATAAACAAATAAAATAAAAAATAAAAAATATCTTCATGTATTCAGGAGCATGCACACACACACACACACACACACACAAATATGCTATCATCATCACATTATTATTTCTCTTTCTGTATTAGTTCTTACCTCTTATGTGCTCTATAAATTTGTACAAAAAGTATAAAATATTGGGGTGAAACAAACAGAATTATGGCATAACATGGATGTCCTCTTTTTACCTTCCAGGATGACAATACTTGATTATAAAAGGGGGTCAAGTGAGTATAGCTTAAATGAAATATTCATATTCAATACTATTACTGACATTAAGTACCACAAATACAGGTTCAATAACATAATACCCCATGTCTACAAAAAATAAAAATATTAGCAGCGTATGGTGGTGTATACCTGTAGTACCAACTACTTGAGAGGATGAGGTGGGAAGATCACTTGAGTCCAGGTGTTCAAGGCTGCAGGGAGCTGTGATCATGCCACTCCACTTCATTCTGGGTGGCAGAATGACTGAGACTGTATCTCAAAAAAATTGTATGTATGTATTTTTATTATAGTGTGTATGTGTATACATACACATAACATAAATACACATACACTAAATAACATAAATATATATACACACACACACTAAATAACATAAATACAAACCATACATTAACTTCAAAAATAAATATGGCACTTTTCCCTACCTCCTTCTTCTTTTCTCCTCCTCTTTCCCTTCCTCTTCATCTGGGTAATATTTTCTGAAAAGTATGCCAGAGTGGACGTCATGAAGCTTGCCTAGTACTGAACTTTTTGCTGTGTGGCTCTTAAACTGTTCATATACAGGGGAGAACTAGCAAATACATAAAAACTTTGACAATGATTCATCTAGACTCCTCATTATACACACATGAAAAGGTGAATACTAGACTAAACCCTGTGATATTGGGTTGAAATTAGGGGAATGGGGTGAACTTATGTTTTGACAGACAGACAACTAGATAAATAGATAGAAACAAATATATGTATGTGTTTATGTGTGTCTGTTTGATTTCTAAACACTATTCTCTATTTTAAAAGAAGAAGAAGAAGAAGAAAAATGTTTATAAATAGCCTTTCCGCACCCCAGTTGATATGTTTGAATCAGAATCCAAACCACGTCTACGTACCTTAATTTGTTGGTAAATCTTTTAAGTCTCTTTTTATTTATTTATTTATTTTTTATTTTTTTATTTTTTTTTATTATTTTTTATTTTTTTATTTTATTTTATTTTTTTCCCATTTATTTATTTTATTGTATTACAGTTTACTATTAATAAATTACTATTGATTTTTAAAGATATGATAATGGTATTGTGGTTCTGCTTTAAAAATAGAGTTCTTATCTCTATTTGAAAATTTGAAAAAAAATTTGCAGATGGAAGTTATATGATAATTGTGATTTACTTAAAAATAATAGGTGGAGGTCCAGAGGGAATGAAGGAGTATAAAAGGAAAAAGATTGGCCATAATTTTGATAATTGTTGAAGCTGGGTTATGTCTAACATAGGGTTCATTATTCTATTCTTTCTACTTTTATATATGTTTGAAAATGTCCACAATAAAAAGTTTTTGTTTTTAAAAAGTAAGGTTCTGAACCATCCCCTCTCCTTAATGTCTTCTCCCTGCTGTAGTTTAAGTGCAGGGAGGAGGGTACTTGCCCTCTAGCCTGTGAGCCCAATTCTGTGGCAGTAGGGTGGGGTTGGGGGCAGTTAGCAGGAAAGCAACGCAGAGCAGCGCAGAGCCAACCAGCAGAGGGTTGGGCATGGCTACTACAGGTCTGACTGGCTTTTTACATGCACTAACTACCTGGGAATGTGGCTTTAATAAGAAGCAAGATAATCAGACAAGACTGAATACATGCCTCAGGTAGGGTCCAGCAGGGCCTGACAGGCTTCTGCTTTCCCCCAACCGCAATGACCATTTAACCTCAAACTAATAAGTGCCCAGTACCCATCCCCTGCAAGGTGAGGGGAGACAGGAGTGATCATGCATAGACAGAGCTCTGCTGAAATGTCTGAAAGTCAATAAAGAATGCTATTTTGTCAGGCTGTTTCTTTTCTTTCCATTTAATTTCTGGCCTGCAAATCTTAAAAAAACACTTTAATTTTAAAAAAATAGTTGTTCTTTTTTTTGAGAGAGAGTCTCCCTGTGTCACCCAGGCTGGAGTGTAGTGGCATGATCTCAGCTCACTGCAACCTCCACCTCCCTGGTTCAACCAAGTCCCCTGCCTCAGCCTCCCAAGTAGCTGAGATTACAGGCACATGCCACCACACCTGGCTAATTTTTTTGAATTTTTGTAGAGACGAGGTTTCACCATGGGATTTTGAACTCCTGACCTCAGGCAATCCACCCACCTCGGCCTCCCAAAGTTCTGGGATTACAGGCATGAGCCACCATGTCCGGCCCAAATATTTGTTCTTAATTATGAAGGTAGTAAATATTCATTGAAGAAATTTTTTTTTTTTTTTTTNAAGAAGAAGAAAAATGAAAGGTCCTTGGAGATATAGCTGACTCCAAAACTGAGGCAAAAAACAAAACAAAACAAAACAAAACAAAACAACACCAGCAGATTAACCCAAAAGAAATGGTACAAGATAGTAGGAAAGTACTCAGAAAATCATGGTCACATACATAAAAGACAAAGGATCCATTTTGAAAGGGGCTGTTCTTGGCTAAAATGAAAATAAATTTAGCATTCAAAATAAAACCTCATGTATGTGTATACATAAAAACTTCATATATATGAGGTTGCATTTTATACATATATGTGTGTGTGTATGTATACACATATATATTAAAAAAAAGTTTTACATGATAGGAACCCATCATACAATTCTGATATCAATAAATGAATAAAAATGAATAAATGAAGAAGGGACAGCTCTACTTTATAGTGTAAGCCCTAGTGTCTACTCATAAAATATCACTTATTAATAAAGAATTTATTATACTTATTATTAATTAACTTTATAGTGGGGAAACCAGGCAGACACTATGTTAACCAAGTAATAAAAGTTAATATCCCCGGTAATGGAACAAATGGACATCATGTGCTTTCTGATACAATGCAATGAAGAAAACATAGCGTCACTTGTAATAAGCTGCTGCCTCTCTCAAATTTGTATGTTTATGTATAAGTTATACATAAATTATGAGGAAACCGACTCAAATCTGAATTGAAGAAAATTCTACGTAGTATCAGGCCTATACTCTTTAAAAACATCAAAGCCATGAAAGACAAAGACAGGCAATATTCAAGTTTGAAGGAGATTAAAAGCTTACGACAACTAAATGCAACACATGATTCAGGAGATTGTAAATATAATTCAGAAAATTGGCAAAGTTTGAAAGGGGCCAGTTGAGAAGATGGTAACACTGGGTTGGTAATTTTCTGATTTTGATGGTTGTACTCTCATTATGAAGAAAATGTCTTTTTTGCAAATATACATTGAAGCACTGATGGCTAACTGTGTCTTGCCTATAGCTCACTCTCACATGGTAGAGAAAACACTAAGGCAAGTCTGGTAGATGTTAACGATTAGGAAAACTATGTATAGGGCATATAGAGGCTCTTTGTTCCATTGCAAATTTTCTGTGAATTTGAAATTCTTTTAAAATAAGTGGTTAAAATTAAGAATATTGCTAGAACAATCTGTTTTATAAGAATTGCAGAAGCACTCGTCACTTTCTAAGTAATCTGGGATCTCTGATGAAGCTAAAATGGAATTCTTATAAAAACCTTCTGCTGTTACTGCTCTTTCAGCCACATAAATATCAATAATTGTAAATTACTATTTGTTAATACAAAGTTATACTCTAAACGCTTACTCTAATGCCTTCCAAAATTACGTAAAACTTAACTCATCAATAAATCCCATATAAATACAGGATAAATTACTCTGTTATTTTAAATCTAAATTAGATGCATTTAAATAGGTTAAATGTAGAATATAGAAGTATACCTAAGAAAGAGAGAATTCATTAGCTAGCCATGTTTTTCCTTTTTGTCTATTTCTTTAAAAATTAACAAAGCTAAAGACACACCAAAAAATGTATGTTTGCTCACCTGTATTTTTACTTCTGTAACCATCCCCAAAGGGCACATAAGAAACAAAGTAGATTAGAATCTTCTCTTTAGTCATTTGTCATCAATTGCAATATCTCCTTCTCTCAAAAACTCATAGCAAACTTCTTCCCAGAGCAAAACTGATAATCGCCAGATTATAAATTTTTTAAAGTTGTATCAAGTTATGTAGGTACAAAGAAATGTGAAGAAAAACATGTCTCAGCTTAGAACTGAGGCTGAGTTTGGATTCCCACTGTGCTTGCTCTATGGCATCTGTCAAGGTTGAGCTGGCTATAATTTCAAAATATGGATAAATCAAACTCAGGATACCTTCCTAGGGCAAGTAGTAAAATGTCAGCTCACTGTAACCGAAGCTGTCTTTTTACATTCAAGTTCATTACTTATGAGATTTCATGTTGTTGTTGTTAAGTGGTGGCGAACTGCAGTACAAAGGTTGCAAAGAAAAAGTGTTTCTTTCTTTGAGATTTCACAGCAATTTTCACGCCACACACACACAGCTCTTTCTATGTTGTATTTTGTTAAGGGTAAACATACCTGTCACCTCAATAGGAATGAGCATTTATTGAGGAAATAAATTATGTCTTGTTTATCTTAGTATTTCTAGAATTTTGTACATGTCTGATACACATAGGCACTTAATAAACATTTGTAGAGATGAATGCAAGATACTTGTTCCCTATGGAGACAGACAAAACTTAAACACCAAATTTCAAGAGAATAGAATGCCCAAGAAAAACAATAAAATCATAAAAATAGCTTTATAACAAAGTAGATAGAGCTCTGACCTTTTATTTGCAGTTTTCTCTAGTGGGTTTTGTCCTTAATAAAAATTACCAGGTTAAATTAAACAGGAAATATGAGGAAGATGCTCAGAGGTTATGTGACATGTCAAAGAAAGATGCTAAGTGGGTATGTCTGGTCTCCCTCCCTGAAAATGTTCATTAATCCTTTTTTTATTTTAATCCCAGGAGGACAAATTAGAATTTATAACGGGAATGAATTAGAGACACATTGCCTGTAGCTAACCTACAACTGCAACTAAATGTGTATCTACTCAAAATTCAAGATGACTATTCCTTGTTCTGTGCTTTTTTTTCTCCCAAAGGCCAAGGCCTGTGAAGATACTGCTGCTTCATAGACAAATGTGCACACCCAAGGCTTTCTTTGCTGTTCTCTGCAGATAAGAAAGCTTTTTATATTAAATAAAACCAAAGCTGCTGGCAAATTTTACACTTGGGTCATTTGCCTCAATTAGCTGAGGAAAAAAAGAAACTAAAATTAATGTTTCTAGGAGCTTATCATTTTTAAACTATGAAGCCAGATTTTATTTTTTTCAGGGAATTAAAACCATTTATAAGAATTCTGGGGGGTGGGGGCGGGGAGGGCAAGTTACATGCAATTAATTTATTTGGCAAGGTGAAGCCTTCCATTTATATCAGCCTACCATCACATTTTTTATATTCCAATAGACAAATATTTAAGAACACATGAAAAAGACAAGGTTTTGGCTTAATCACCCATGAACTATAGCATGTATGAGACCAAAGAAGGACCCATTTCAGAATTACCATTGATTTTTTAAGAAATGGTTAATTTTAAAGTTTTCATTTCTTTTCATGAAAAACATGTTGTACTATCATAAAAGACTTCATTATAGAATATCTATAACTTTTTCAACTTAATTCCATTTTCTTAGTTGTCTTTTAAACCTCACATGTTAACCACTTAGCAAACTCCTACATGGTGATAAAAATAATTGCTGAAAGAAATCAATTATAAAAGTATTGTGGAAAAATCCTATAGATAAATTTTTTCTAACTCCTGGTGTAGGCTTTTCTGTGGGTCTTTCACAATCCCTAGTGATAACGTCCACAGCATGCCTCTCTTCTTAGTGGGGAGATGATGACAGTCTCATCTCACAAGGATTCTCTAGCTCATAACCATCTCTAAGATTCTTGGTTTTTCTTGCAACAATTTCATTTTATTTTCTAATTCATTATTCAGTGTCTTTCCTGAAATCTCAGTTCTAGGTGTTCCCAAGTTTTCCTTGGTTTGTGACCACATCACTTCAGTGTCTGCCTCTGTGATGATTTTGCCTTCTCTCTCTCTCTCTTTCTCTTTTATGTCTGTGCCTTCATCTCCTCTGGGTTTCTAAAATATTCCTTTGCCTCTGCCTTATGAAGGAACTCATCACTGGATTTAAAGCAAATAGGTAATCCTAGATAACCCCTACCTATAAAGATCCTTGACTTAATCATCTTTACCCATAAAAGGTACTATTCACTTTTTTACCATATAGATAATATTCACAAAGTCTGGGTATTAGGTTGAAGATACATCCTTCAGAGGACTACGTTTCATCCCCTGAAACGTTGATACCAAAACTGGATGAATCCATTATTATAATGAAAACTATAAACCAAAATCACCATGAAATTAACTAAAAAATTTCAAAGAAAATTTTATAATTTGAATATAACAATATGTAAAAAGTATATTATTATTAAAAGGTAGTAAGATTTATCCTGGAAATGCAAGGTTGGTTGAAATATGAAAATGTATGTACCTATGCAACAATCCTGCATGATCTGCACATGTACCCCAGAACCTAAAGTACCTAAATAAAAAAAAAAGAAATATGAAAATCAGTCAATACAACTTGCCATATTAATAGATTTACTAAGAAAAATTTTATGATTGTCTTAATAAACACGGAAAAAGCATTTGACGAATATCAGTATCTATTCCTGAGAAACCCACTTAGCAAACCAGAAATGTAAGAAAAAATTCTCAACCTGATAAAGGGCACATACAAAAATATCAACACTGAACATCATACTTCATAATGTAAAGTAAATACTTTCCCCTAACATCAGAAACAAGACAAGGTTGTTCACTCTCCTTACTTCTATTCAGTGATGTACTGGAGGCTTGAATCTGTGCAAAAAGGTAGAAAAAAGAAATGGAAGGAAACAGGAATGAAACCAAGGAAGTGAAACTCTCTTTGTTCACACAAAATATTATTTATCTATTTAGAAACCTGTTTATCTAGTATCTATCTATTCACATACCATATCTATCTATTTGGAATCTATTAAAAAACTGCAAGAACCAATAAGTAAATTTGGAAAATTTTCAGAATACAAGATAGCTACATAAAAATTCAATTGCCTTTCTATATACTGACAATAAGCAATCAAAACTTGAAACTTAAAAGTAAAACAATGTATAATAAATTCAAAGTATTTGAAACATTTAGAGAAAAATGTAACAAAATATGTAAAAATCCTTCATGTTGAAGATTATAAAACATTACTGATATAAATTAAGAAAATCTAAATAAGTGAAGCTACCTTCCCTATAAGTCAGAAGACTCAATATTGCTAAGATAGTAAATAGTCTCCATATTGACCTGTAAAGTCAACATATTCCTAATCAATATTCTAGCAGACATTTCCTGTACAAATTGTGACACAATGATTCTAAAATTCATATAAAATGAAAAGGACTTAGAATATTTCTTAAAAATTTTTAAATAGAAGAATAAACTTTGAGGTCTAACATCACTTGATTTCAAGAATTTAAGATTGTGTGATACTTGCGTTAAGAGAGAAAAATAGATAAATGAAACAGAATGGAAAATTCAGAGACAGACCTATGTATATATGTACAACTGATTTTTAAAATAACTCTGTAAATTTAGAAGAGAATACTTTTTTCAACAAACGATACTAGAATAATGAAACATTCCTCGCAAAAAAAAAAAAGAACTTCAATCTATACCTTGAAAACTTTGCAAGAATTAAATAAGATGATCATAGATGTAAATATAAAAAGTAAAATAAAATTTGAGAAGAAAACAAGACAATATTCTGTGATGTGGATTAAGCAGAGTTGTTAGATAAGACACCAGCAGACAAGACATAAAATAACAATCCAATAAATTGGTCTCCTTTGAAAGATATTGGTAAAAGGATAACAAGATAAGGTACAGATTGGGAGAATACACATGCAAAGCATATATCTGATTTAAAAAATATCTCTTATTGGGGATATATAAAGTTCACTCTAAATTCAATTATAAGGACACAAACAACCCAGTTTGAAAAAATTGCCCAGGATTTAACAGTCACTGTATCAAGAAAGATACATGCATGGCAAATAAACTTATGTAAAAATGTTTATTAGCCAGGCTAATAATGTACATGCTTGTAATCCCAGATACTCAGGAGGCTGAGGCAGGAGAATCACTTAAACCCAGAGCTAAAATCATGCCACTGCACTCCCGCCTGGGAAACAA
Organism: Cebus imitator; assembly: GCF_001604975.1. Lineage (NCBI taxonomy): Eukaryota > Metazoa > Chordata > Mammalia > Primates > Cebidae > Cebus > Cebus imitator. The sequence continues at coordinate 8,882,064 of NW_016107375.1, forward strand.
GAGCAAAACTCCATCTCAAAACAAAAATAAATGTTCAGTATAATTACTTACAAAGAAATAAAGATTGAAACTACAATAAATACAGCTATATATCTATTAGAATGGGAAAAACTAAAAAAAAAAAAAAATACCATACCAACTTTGACAAAAAAAGAGTAAAAGCCTGCTGGTCAGAATGTAACATGTGGCTACTAGGGAATTCAAACATCTGCTCTTGGGATTTACCCAATAGGAAAAAAAGCACATTATACAAAGATGTTTGCATGTTCATAGCAGCTTTATTAGTGATAGTCAAAATATGGAAACAACCCAAGAGTCATGAACAAATGAATGCATAAACAAGATGTGGTAAATCTATGTAATGGTATATTATTCAGCAACATAAAATATAACTATTAATATATACTACAACATAAATAAATCCAAAAAAATACACTGAGTGAAAGAAGCCAAGAAATTCCCTCACAGGAGTATATACTATATATATTGTGCAATTTTATTGATATAAATATCTTGAAGATTAAATCTAATCAATAGCAAAGTAAGTGGGATTGCCTGGGGATATGGAAGGTTCTAAATGAAGAGACTGCAATAGAACACAAAGAAATTTGTTGAATTAATGGTGAGTTTGCTATCTTAATTGAGATGCTGTTTCACAGATGTATAGACACATCAAAGTGTACTTACTAAAGTGTACATTTCAAATGGGAGTAGTTTGTTGTATGACAATTATACTTCAATACAACTGTTAAAAAAGAATAATCATATAGAGAGCTTTGGTATGCTCAGCCCTTCTTTCATTCAGGTCTCCAAGCCAAACATGATCCACAGACTTAAATTAGCAGCTCAACATCAATGAATAGTAAACTTTCCTTTTTTAGATCTTCTACTACACAAATGATGAAGTTCTCATCTGACCAGGAGAAATTTCATGAGGCTTCTTTAAAAGCAAATTTTATTATTTTAAAAACCCTGAATATTTTATCACACTTCTGGTAATAAAGTATCCTCTATTTTATCAAACTATGATATTGATAGGTAGTATGTATAGTTATATTTATTTACATAAAGTTATATATTGAACTTGGCAAATAATATCATCAAGCTTATGTAAGTCCCTGAAAAAGTTACTTATTCATGACTTTCCAAAGTCTGAGGACCACTGTCCTAAAGCAGTTATTCACTTTATTTGGCATTGTATATTTTATGCTCTTCACTGCCATGAGTCTTCTGCCAAGGAGAAAAAGAGGTGGGAGGGAGAGGGAAAGAGAAAGCCCAAAATTTTATCTCTCTGGAGTAAATGCAATAGAATGGAAAATAAAAGGAAGAATAACTCCACTCATTAGAAAACATGAGCCATTCAATATCTACAATCTTCTGACCCACAAAATTAGCAACTCTTTAATTTTTTATGGTGGGGGCAAGTGGAAAGAAGTTAAGTGAAAGTTTTATATCCTCATAACAGATTTTAATGATTGACTGCCTAGCCAAAGGAAGATTTATTTATGTGCCAGTCCTTGCTTGAAGTCTCCATCCTCTTTCCTAACCTGGTAAACTGAATTAAACAAAAGGGAAACTAATGACAATGTATTCCTAAACTGCTGAATCTTTACTCAGGCCTCACTTCACCTTACCTCTGAAGACCAAAAGTTACTTCTACTACTGAATTACCAAATTACCCTCCCAGATCTTACCATTAAGAAGGCCATGACAAACGGCCTGAGAAATAGGAGAGCATGAGAGTGGACACTTATTCCTCCAAACACAGTCCTCTCTGCCTCCACCACCACTGCCGTCTGGAAAACAGTGAGTGTCTGATGTTTACTGAGGCTCTTAAGAGGGTGGAGAAGAAGAAAAGGGAATGTGAAACTCATCCAAGGTTTTAGGAAACAAATTGGAAGTACTAAATGAAAATAAAGAAATATAACTCAGGTATGCTCTTCAGCATACCTCTGGCCGTGTATTCATTCCAACCAATTGGAACCCTTTGTTGGAAAAGTAAAGGGTGCGATGTGCGATGTTGTTTCCTTTCATTTCTCTCCACCTCTGCTTCCTACACTCACTCCAGGACTCTAAGTTACCTCTTCTGCTAATCTCTCCACAGGCAGCCTCCACAAATGGACTGTTCCCCAGTTAAACATGTCTCAGATATGGAAAAAAACCAACATTGTCATGTTAGTTGAAGGTTGCAATTCATCTTTCACTAGAAAAGCAAAGAAAGAGAAGCATTGATAGGCACATATTTTGGAGCACAGATTTTTTTATCCTACCTTAACTCAGCCTGGACACAGATGGGATGGCTGTCACCAGGCACGGGGCACAGTGCCAGACCCCTTTGCACTTGGGCTGACACAAATCTCTTTTGCTCCATTCTTTGGACATTTATTTCTCTCTTTTAATTCTTTCCTTAGGTGCTTCTTACTCCAGTGGTAAAATGAAGGCGTGGATAACTAATAAATTCAGACGGGGCAAGTTACAGTGTCACTTCCTTGGCACATTGATACAAGTTTCTGATCCTAGAACATCCTCTTTCCATGTAAGGTAAAGAGAGCTTTTCCTTAACTATAAATAGGAAGTTTGGAGAGCCAAGTTAATTTATATTGCACAAACTGTTTTTATCTAATGCAATCGAGTGAAGAGATACTTGGAATCCATGTTGATTATGTAAATTGCGTATGAATGCCTTGACAGAGTTTGTAGGCAAGCAATCTTTTCTCATAAAAAGGAAGTCTTTATAGTTTGCTCTTTCTTTTTTTCCTAGAACTACCTACAGAATCAACTGGGAACAGAGCCACACCCTCCTTTTTATTTTCTCAAACACGAAACCTTTGATTCTTTTCAGAATAAAAGTTGGCAAAGCAAACTGAGCGAAAAAGCTTGAGAAAAGCACAGCCAAGCAAGTTCAAGGTAAGTATAGCAAACACGAACATCCCCAGCTTATTCCAAGAGAAGAGTTTCTTTCCATAGTCTATACCCTGCAAGGTCTGAACTGCCAAATGTAAGGATTTGGATTTCATCTGTGAGAAATAAATAACTTTTTTAAGGGTTATAAATTGGAGACAGATATGATAAATTTGGAGATCGAAGAAGATGAATCTGGAAGCAGTGTACAGATGGACCCTGGAGAGAAGGGAGTGGGTTAAAGTGTTTCCGCATTTCACAAAAGCCCTCTAGCCTTCCCCATTAGTATGAATTCTTTAGCAGTTGGCCAGGTGCCACTTGCAGGAGGCCTATAATTGTCCTGCCTTCCCTACCCAGCATCTAAGGGTGCATCGTTCTGACAGCACATATCCCCACAGGGAATTAGGCAGAGGAAAATATATCTATCCGCATGCGTGTATATATTCACATTATAATACACTCTATCTTGAGAGTGAGCATTTTATAGTATATAAAATGTATATTAAGTTGCATTTCAATGACAAATGGCATCCAGGTTGTCAAATGATTTAATAGAAGATGTCCTCATTAATTCAGCTCTGTATCTCTGTGTTCATAGCCCATCTACACTCCTGGTGTGCTTTTGGCAGCTTTATTTACTTAATGCTACTTTCCCAAGTGTCAATATTCCTCCTACAAAAATGAGCTTCTCAAAAGTCCTTCAAAAGTACTTTACTGTTATTGCCTCAAAACCATATTCTCATTTAATAACATCTCTTTTTTCTCAGTCACTTCCCTTGAATTTCCCATCTTCAACTCTGCATATTTGTTGAAGAAAGGTAACTTTTTTAGGGTGGGCTCTGGTCCACTTTGGGGATATGTGCCTTAGGATACTGGCTTCACACTCTAAGGAGCATCAAAACTTGGTCCCTTTCCTCAAATCTCTCTCCTCCTGGTCAGCTAAAGTGCCTAAAATAGCCACTAAAACATATCCTAAACGTTGGATACTGGCTCAAGCCAGTTTGTGTCTAATTCTTGGGCTCTTTTTGGAGGCAATAAGAGCTTACTGAACTATGCGATGCTCTGTGACAGCTCCACTCAGAACCCTGCAATCAGAATTACACTGACAACTAAATTATAGACCACATTTTGCCAAATAAACAATGTTTATTAAAAAAAAAAAACCTTTATTTGTAAGCAGGCACAAACTATTTCCTCTTCATGTTCTGTGAATTTGCAGTTCTTCCACTCCTTTGTGATGCTCTATCAGCTTGTCTGAAAGATCCACACAACACACACATTCTTCCAAATGTATGACTCCTTCACTCTTAACCATCATCATCATCATCATCAGGTAACTCTCCATTTTCACAAACCAATGGCAGGATCGCATAGTCTCCAGTTCCTTCCCTAACATAGAGACTACTCTTCTGACTGAATTTCTATGCCTTAGTTTTAAACAGTGGAAGCGATTCTTTATTTTTTGGTCAATTCATATACTTTGAATACCTTGCAATTTTACCAGTTAACACCTATTTTTATTATTTACCAATATAATTACAAAAGAGCTAATTTATTTAATAAAAATGTTTCTACCACTCACAAATGTACCTTGCATAAAGTGAGGTCAATATACCATGGCATAGCTGCTTCTAGAATTTGGACTTTTTCATATATTGCTGTCTACCACCCCTGCAGTGTGGATTCTTGGTGAGGCTAACTGGTCCTGCAGCCAAAGCCTAAACTACTGATAATAGACATAGTATCTCACTGTCCATGCAAGAGCATTTTTTTGTTTTTGAATATTTTGTAAGTTTTATATATCTAGGGGGTACAAGTGCAGATTCTTACATGTATATATTGAGTAGTGGTGACAGTGAGCATTGCACCCAACAGGTAATTTTTCCAACCTCATCTCTCTTCCACCCTCCCACCTTTTGTAGTGTCCAATGTCTAATATTCCATTCTGTGAGTCCATGTATACCCAGTATTTAGCTCTGACTTATAAATAAGAACATCAAGTATTTGACTCTGTCTCTGAGTTATTTTCCTTAGGACAATGGCCTCCATTTCACAGGATCCATGTTGGTGCAAAAGACGTTATTATTTTTTTTTTAGACAGGTGGCTTAATTTTATCAAACTCCGTGCCAATTCTTTTAACCCTCAAAGCTAAATAAACCCCTTATGTGACCTAAACAATAGCTTTCCCTTTCCTTTTCTTTCCTCTTTTTTCTTCTTGTCTGGGGCAGGGCAGCCACATAAGTCATTATTTAAAAAAAAAAAAAAAACGTGTTGAAAGTGGCCTTAAAATAGTTGTAATGTTACACCTGAATGCAAATCTCCCCTCTTTACAAAAGTCCATCATAAAAACCCAACAATGAAATCAAAACTGTAAAAGCAGTAGAGAAGGAGGAGCACTCTCTATCCTGCTTTTCCATGGATATTTTTTAACATATTGTCCCTCACCATATTTTTTAGCATAGTGTCATAACTCTGCTGATTTTACATTTATAAATGTTTTTAGAGCACATTTTAACTCAGTTTTATATATAATGTTCAAATTTTCAGGGCCCACATGTTTTATCAGTTTATTTTTTATTTTTTTTTTAATTTATTTTATACTTTAAGTTCTGGGTTACATGTGCAGATCGTGAAGGTTGGCTAAATAGGTGGACGCGTGCCATGCTGGTTTGCTGCATCCATACCCCGGTCATCTACATTAGGTATTTATCCTACTGCAACCCCTCCTCAATCCTCCCACCCTTTGCTATCCCTCCCCAAGCCCACAAATCCGCAACAGGCCCTGGTTTGTGATTCTCCCCTCCCTGTGTCCATGTGTTCTCATTGTTCAACACCTGCTTATGAGTGAGAATATGCAGTGTTTGGTTTTCTGTTTTGGTGTCAGCTTGCTGAGACTGATGGTTCCCAGCTTCATCCATATCCCCGCAAAGGACATGAACTCATCCTTTCTAATGGCTGCATCATATTCCATGGTGTATATGTGCCACATTTTCTTTATCCAGTCTATCATTGATTTACATTTGGATTGATTCCAAGTCTTTGCTATTGTAAACAGTGTCACAATAAATATACATGTGTATGTATCTTTATAATGGAATGTTTTATAATCCTTTGGGTATAAGCCCAGTAATGGAATTTCTGGGTCAAATGGTATTTCTATTTTTAGATCCTTGAGGAATCGCCACACTGTCTTCTGCAATGGTTGAACTAATTTACACTCCCACCAACAGTTCTAGGTCCTTGAGGAATCACCACATTGTCTTCCACAATGGTTGAACTAATTTACACTCCCACCAACAGTTCTAGGTCCTTGAGGAATCACCACACTGTCTTCCACAATGGTTGAACTAATTTACACTCCCACCAACAGTGTAAAAGCATCTGTTGTCTCCTGATTTTTTAATGATTGCCAGTCTAACTGGTATGAGATGCTATCTTAACATGGTTTTGATTTGCATTTATCTAATGACCATAAAGTACGTTGATGCAAAAATCCTCAATAAAATACTGGCAAACCAAATCCAACATCACATCAAAAAGCTTATCCATTACAATCAAGTAGGCTTCATCCCTGGGATTCAAGGTTGGTTCAACATATGCAAATCTATAAACATAATCCATCACATAAACAGAACCAAAGACAAAAACTACACGATTATCTCAATAAATGCAGAGAAGGACTTCGACAAAATTCAACAGCACTTTATGCTAAAAACCATCAATAAACTAGGTATTGATGGAACGTATCTCAAAATAATAAAAGCTATTTATGACAAACCCACAGCCAATATCATACTAAATGGGCAAAAACTGGAACCATTCCCTTTGAAAACTGGCACAAGACAAGGATGCCTTCTCTCACCACTCCTATTCAACATGTATTGGAAGTCTGGCCAGGGCAATCAGGCAAGTAAAGGAAATAAGGAGTATTCAATTAAGAAAAGAGGAAGTCAGATTGTCTCTATTTGCAGACAACATGATTGTATATTTGGAAGACCCCATCGTCTCAGCCCCAAATCTCCTTAGCTGATAAGCAACTTCAGCAAAGTCTCAGGATACAAAATCGATGTGCAAAAATATGTTTCCTGTTTTCTAAGGAAACAGTTGAGTAATAGTTTTGCTATTCTTTTAACTTAATTAGGTCTTTCATAAGGTTAGTGACTTCTGATAGGCAGAGGTAAGAAGTCTGAAGCCTGATTACTTTGTCTCAAAGTGAAGAAAATGACGTCTTTTTTTTTTTTTTTTTTTTTTTTTTTTTTTTTTTTTTTTTTTTTTTTCTGAGACGGAGTTTCGCTCTTGTTACCCAGGCTAGAGTGCAATGGCACGATCTCGGCTCACCGCAACCTCCGCCTCCTGGGTTCAGGCAATTCTCCTGCCTCAGCCTCCTGAGTAGCTGGGATTACAGGCACGCGCCACCATGCCCAGCTAATGTTTTTTGTATTTTTAGTAGAGACGGGGTTTCACCATGTTGACCAGGATGGTCTCGATCTCTTGACCTCGTGATCCACCCGCCTTGGCCTCCCAAAGTGCTGGGATTACAGGCTTGAGCCACCATGCCCGGCCGAAAATGAGGTCTTGAACCAAATAAATAGGTAGTAAAAGTAAATTAAAAACATGAAAACATTATTTTGAAAGATGCATGTTGAGTAGTATTATTTTCCACCCCTGGCTGGTCTACCCTGTAGAAACTCTGCTCCTTATTGTATATCTTTCTTAATAGTTTCTTATATATCTGTCTAGTGTATCTTTATGCAAATGAAAACAAACGTAAATACACGTTGTTACTCCTCTCATATGCTTATACATGAAAGGCAGAACCTCTTTTGGAACTTGCTTTTTGTCCTTGTTAGTACAGAAAGTTTTCTCATTGTTGTTTTCTAAAAACTTTTATTTGAAGTTCAAAGTTATATGTGCAGGTTCAATATACAGATAAACTTGTGTCATAGGGGTTTATTGTACAGATTATTTAATCACCCAGGCTAAGCCTAGTAGCCATTTGTTATTTTTCCTGATACTCTCCCTCCTCCCACCCTCCACCCTCCAATTGGCCCCAGTGTGTATTGTTCCCTTCTATGTGTCCATGCGTTCTCATCACTTAGCTCCTAGTTATAAGTGAGAACATCCGGTATTTGTTTTTTGATCTTGTGTTAGTTTGCTAAGGATAATGGCCTCCATCTTCATTTATGTTCCTGCAAAGGACATCTCTTTTTTTTTTTTTATGGCTGCATAGCATTCCATTTATAAGAAACTTACTCAAATTTACAGGAAAAAACAACAACTCCATTAAAAGGTAGGCAAAGGAAATGAACACTTTTCAAAAGAAGACATATGTCAATCAACAATTATGTGAAAAAAAAAACAACATTACTGATCATTAGAGGAATGCAAATCAAAACAATGAGAAACCATCTCATACCAGTTAGAATGGTTTTTATTAAAAACTCAAAAAATAACTGATGCTGATGAGTTTGTGGAGAAAAAAGAACATATATACATTGTTAATGGGAGTGTAAATTAGTTCATCTGTTGTGGAAGAGAGTGTGGTGATCCCTCAAAGACAAACAAACTGAAATATCATTCAACCTAGCCATCCCATTACTGTGTACATACCTAAAGGAATATAAACTGTTCTATTATAATGACAAATACACACATATGTTCACTGTAGCACTATTCACAATAACAATGGTATGGATTCAACCTAAATGCCCAACAGTGATAAACTAGATGAAGAAAATCGTGTACATATACACCATTTTTAAAAATAACTGAGTAGTATTTTGTGGTATACGTATATCGCTTTTTTAATCCAATGCTGTCTTGATGGACAAAAGTTGATTCCATGTCTTAGCTATTGTGAATAGTGCTGTGATCAATGTAAAAATGTAGGTACTTTCTTGATACAATTTCTTTCCTTTTAGGTATATACCCAGTAGGGAAATTGCTGATTGAATACTAGTTCCATTTTTAGTTATTTGACAAATCTCATTTTTGTAGCAGTTGTACTAAATTACAGTCCTATAACAGTGTATAAGCATTCCCTTTTTTTCACATCCTTGCCAACATATGTTGCTTTTGACTTTTTCATAACAGCCATTCTGACTGGTATATAATGGTAACTCATTGTGGTTTTAATTTGCATTTCTCTTATAATTAGTGATGTTGAATTTTTTTTATGTTTCTTGGTCATTTACATATTTTCTTTTTATCAATATCTGTTTATGTCCTTTGCCCACTTTTTAATGAAGTTTGTTTTTGTTTGTTTCTTGTTGAGCTGTTTGAGTTCCTTGTAGATTCTGGTCAGATGCATAGGTTGCAAATACTTTTCCCATTCCATTGGTTGTCATTTACTCTGTTGATTGCTTCTTTGCTATGCAGAAGACTTTTAGTTTAATTAAGCCCCACTTGTCTATTTTTGTTCAGTTGCCATCACTTGTGAGATCTTCATCATAAATTATTTGCCTACGCCAATGGCAAGAAATGTTTTCCCTAAATTTTCTTCTATAATTTTTATAATTTTAAGTTTTACTTGTAGGTCTTTAATTCATGTTGTGTTGATTTCTGTATATAGTGAAAGATATGGATCCAGCTTCATTCTCATTCATATGGCTATATAATTTTCTAGGCAACATTGATTGAATAGGGTGCTTTTCTTTTGGGTATATTTTTGCTGATTTGTTGAAGATCAGTTGGCTCTAGGTATGTGGCTTTATTTCTGGGTTATTTGTTCTGTTCCATTCATCTATGTGTCTATTTTTATACCAGTACTATTCTGTTTTGATTATTGCCTTATGGTATAATTTGAAGTCAGGTAATGTGATGCTTCTGGGTTTGTTCATTTTGTTTAAGACTATTTTGGCTATTCATGCTCATTTTTGTTTCTATATATTAATTTTAAAAATCACATTTTTCTAATTGTCTAAAAAATGACAGTGGTAATTTGATAGAAATTGCACTGAATCTGTAAATTGCTTTGGGTAGCATAAGTTTAACAATATTAATTCTTCTAATAAGTGAAAATGGGATGTTTTCCTTTTTGTGTTGTCTAAAATTTCTTCCATCAGTGTTTTGTAATCCTCCTTATTGAGATATTTCCCCACTCTTGGTTAAATATATTACTATGTTTTTTGGGGTCTTTTGCTTTTCTTTTTTTTTTTTTTGTTTGTTTGTTTTTGTTTTTGTTTTTGTTTCAGTGGGGGAAGTTTTCTGTAGCTTTGTGAATGTGACTGACTTCCTGATTTAGTTCCAGGCTAGATTATTTTTGGTGTATAGAAATGCTACAAATTCCTATTTGTTAATTTTGTGCCCTGTAACTTCATTGAATTTATTTATCAAACCTAAGAGTATCATGGTGGAGTCTTTAGGATTTTCTAAATGTAACATCAAATTGTCAGCAAACAGGGATAATTTGACTTCATCTTTTTTTTTTTTTTTTTT
>NW_016107375.1:8892657-8901302 GCF_001604975.1 Cebus imitator
AGTAGAGACGGGGTTTCACCATGTTGACCAGGATGGTCTCAATCTCTTGACCTCGTGATCCACCCGCCTCGGCCTCCCAAAGTGCTGGGATTACAGGCTTGAGCCACCACGCCTGATTACCTGCCAAGAACTCCAGTGCTACATTGAATAGAAGTGGTGAAAGTGGGCATCTTAGCCTTGTTCCAGTTTTTAGAGGGAATGTTTTCAACTTTTTTCCATTAAGTATGATGTTGACTGTGGATTTGTCATATATTGCCTTTATTATGTTGAAGTACTAACCATCTATCCCTAGTTTGTTAAGGATTTTTATTATAAAGTAATGCTAAATTTTATTACATGCTTTTTTTGCATCTATTGAAATAATCTGTGATTTTTATACTTAATTTTGCTTATGCGATATATCACACTTATTGATTTGTGTATGCTGAACCATCACTGAATCCCTGGGATAAGAGCCACTTGATTAGAGTGCACCATCATTTTGATGTGCTGTTGGATTCGATTTGCTAGTATTTAGTTGAGGTCTTTCATCTATATTCATCAGGGATAAGGGGACACTGGCCTCGTAGAATGAGCAAGGGAGAACCACTTTCTCCTCAGTTTTGTGGAAAAGTTTCAGGAAGACTGGTAGTAGTTCTTTATTGCATCTTTGGCAGAATTTCACCGTAAATCCTCTTGGTCCTGAGCTTTGTTGTTTTTGGTAGATTTTTAAATTACTGTTTCAATCTCACTCTTCATTATTTGTCTGTGTAAGAGTTCTCCTCTTTCCTGGTTTAATCTTGGAAGATTGTATGCTTCTAGGAATTTATCAGTTTCCTCTAGGTTTTCTGTTTTGTGAGCATATAGTTATTTATAATAGTCTCTGATGATCTTTTATATGTCTGTGGTATCAGTTACAGTATCTCCTTTTTCATTAATGATTTTGTTTATTTGGATCTCCTCTCTTGTCTATGCTACTTACTTGAAAAGAAACCTGCTGTCTCTGGCCACAGGCCCAAGGCACAATTTTGAGAGTTTAACACTGGACTGCATCCCACACTTGGGCCAACTTCAAAAAATTAGAAAATGAACTGAGGACATTAATGAGAAATTTACCAAGGATATAGGTATATTACAAAGCAAAAGCAGAAATTCTAAATCTAAAAATCTATTGAAGGAAATACTAAATATATTTGAAAGCTTCAATAACAGACTAGATCAAGCAGAAGAAAGAATCTCAGAACTTAAAGATAGGTCTTATGAAATAATCCAGTAAGAGAAAGATAACAACAAAAAAGAATAAAAGGAAATGCACAAAGCCTTTAAGATGTCTGAGACTACATAAAGTTACTGAAATTAGAAATTATTGATATTCCTGATGGGAAAGAAAGATTATTTAAGAAGTTAGAAAACCTGTTTAAGAAAGTAATTAATGAAAACTTCCCACATCTAGCAAGAGAGTCAGACATCCAGTTACAGCAGGCCCAGCAATCCTCAGAAAAATACATTGTATAAAGGGCTTCATCATGGCATATTGTATTCAGAATGTTTAAAGTCAAAGTTAAAAAAACTAAATTAATTAGCAAAAGAAGAGTGACTAATCACCTTTAAAGGAGATCCCATTAGACTAACTGCAGACATTTCAGCAGAAACGTTACAGGCCAGAGATTATGAAATATCTGCTTACTTCATTCCTTCATGCTACGGGGAATAACAATATGTTCAAAGGAGCTGTGGGCTAAGAAGTCCTTGTACATTGAGTTGAAATACACACACATACACACACACACACACCCTGGCTAACAGCTTAATGACAGTGCCTTTCCCTTTCCTCATCTCCTCTGTTTTGTAAAGAGGTAAGAAAAGAAGGATCTCTAAGCTTTGTTTATAGAGTTCACCTTTTCCCTGACTTGCTGCCAGCTGAACTCCAGGGTGGCAAGTCAGCAATCCCATCAGTCTTCATTGTATCAGAAGACTGATTATGTAATTAGAATGAACCAAGCATTTTAGGAACCAAGTGACAGAAACTGGTGAAAGCGTCTAAAAATAACTTTTAGTTTGTATTGCATGCGATTTCCAGATCATATTTAGAAATTGTCTATTCTGCATGAGATCCTGTCTGAAAGTCAGACATTTCACTTCTCTGGACCTGAGAGAATAGATCTGGTATTGCTCCCTTGCAATTAGGGACAAAACCCCCAATGTCCATGGCCTTCAGCAGTACACCATTCCAGCAAATGGCAAGGATGGTCAAACCTATTTTATACCTCCTACAGGATAAAGAGTAGGGAAACTCTGTTAAAATTTCACCATCTTCCTCCTCCTGTTATACCTTCATATGTTTGTTAGCTGCATAAATGTCTTCTTTTGAAAAGTGTCTGTTCATATGCTTTGCCCACTTTTTGATGAGGTTGTTTGCCTTTTTCTTGTAAATTTAAGTTCTTTGTATATTCTGGATATTAGCCCTTTGTCAGATGGATAGATTGCAAAACTTTTTTCCCATTCTGTTGGTTCCTTTGGCAAAACCCTATTAAAACTTTTGTTTTTCTCTCTTTTTTATTTTCTCATCAAAGGCACAAATCTCCACCCAAATCGCTTAGGGAACTTATATTTTGAAGGGCAGATGATCTCAATTTCTAAAGGAAGAAGTTTTAAGCAGAAGATACTTAAATGTTATTCATTCATAGTACACTATACACAATTTGGGGAGAATAAACAGCAACTTTTTTCCAATAATGGTCATAGTTTATTGATCTTGTTGTTCTAGGGAGATGGAAAAGCACCCACAAAGCAAATTCTCTAAAGTTTTGGCCAAAGTGAGCTTTCCCCAAACTTTCCCTATCACACTTATGGCAGTGATGTTTGTGTCTCTCCCTAATTAAATCTGCCTCACTATGTGCAATTTGATCTGCTCTTTCACCATCACTTTTAGGGATTGTTTCCTTTAGATATAAGTGTTTTTATCCTTTTCAGATATGTTTATATTTTAAAGGAATCTTCAAATTTTAGCAATGCCCTGGAACACAATACTGGGGCTTATAGCTTTTCAGTGTTGTTGTTGTAGTCAAGTTTTAAGCTTCTTAATGTTTTTTGCTTAGTTTAAGCACATATAGATTTGGGGGCTTGCTGAATCCTCATTTTTTATCATTCACTCCACAGTAGAATTCTGTGTTATCATTTATCATGGTACTGGAGGCATACTCCTGGAATGATACTTGAAGGCCACTTTAGTCCAGAAATGCTCAAATGGGTGATTACATCTAAAACATAAAAGAGTAGTACTAGTTTATTATATATCTTTCAACTGAATTCCTCCAAGGAGACAGCACCATGCATTCAGCTCTGCTTCCTAAGGAGAAGATCCCATTTCTTAGGATTCTTAGTAACTCTGAATCCCCATGGTTGAATTTATTTTAGTCTTCTATAGTTATGTCCACTGAAAAAAGGAAACTTTATGCTAAGCCCAAACCTATAACTTGCACATTATAATTACAGTCAAGTTAACATAACCAGCTACCACTATCCAGTGCTGTCTATCTTGATGTGTACCAGTTTTGTCTAGCTTGATATGTATTTCATCTGACAACATTAGTTCTATCACTTCTCCTAACTAAATTTTATTTTTATAAAGTAAGTTATGGAACTCTTGTTTTTGTCACATCTGGGAAAAAAACACCTTACGTACGTTTCTGGAATTTCTCTGTAAGTGCTTACTCTGAAACCAATAACTCAAATTTTTCAACTTCTATTGACAAAATCTATATGTATCTTACCTATTTGTCTTTGCACTCATATGTAGCTTCAAGAACCTAAAAACTGTGATTAGTGAAACAATATGTAGTACTTAGTAGGATCTATAAGTGTCTGTCTTGAAGTTTGACTCAAGAAGCCCACCAAAGTCTTCATTGACTTGCCACATTGACTCTTGACAGGTTTAAAAAAGGAGAGGGCCTTGTTTCTATATTGTTTACAAAATGTCCCTTCTCGGATTTATTTTCTAACAGAGTTCAAGCCAAGGCTTGAAACCCATTGGTTAGTATATTTTTAAATTTATGTTCTAAGTGCAGCTACTACCTTTTCCACTGGTTGTTAAGGATTACCTGCTTTGCCAATTACTAACTTTGTGATATTGTTGTATCATATCTAGGGTTACCAGATTTAGAAAATAAAAATGCAGAGCACCCAGCTAAATTTGAATATAGATAAGTATGCAAAATTTGAGACATATTTAAACTTAAAAAAAAATCTGAAATTCAAATGTAACTGGATGCCCTGTACTTCTTCTGCCAACATTAGTTCTATCACTTCCCCTAACTAAATTTTATTTTTCTCATCTCTAAAAACATTGCCTCATGTGAACTGCTGTACACATTAAATGTGTGCCTGGCTCAGAAAGCATTTTGTAATCTGTGATTAGTTGTTTTTATCATTGTCATTATTGCATTATTCACCTATCTACTTATCCAACCTTCATTTCAATAGGACTTACATGCAATCTACTTCCAAATGGATCATTTAAATTTTTTAATATTAACAAAATACTTATTTTTTAAAGGGGGCCCAATATTGCTCTATGTTGCTTTTTAAGACAGCATTTTTAAATTGTGTTTTGGGGTCTATGGTATGAGAACATTTTCCTTTCAGTTCCTCCTGGCGTTGATGGATTGCCTACATCTGTTATACAAACAATCATGGTGAAACAGCAGGAAATGTTGTTCCAACTTGACTTTACTCCGTGAAATATCTAAGCATATGGTGAGGTGGCAAGAGTATGGTCCCAGGGTGGGAATTTTGAGAGACAGAGGGAGCCTACATTTTTACATCTCTCAGTTGGATCTGTGGAGCCTTCATTAGCAAAATAATCTTAGAAAAAGGTACCAAAATAGCTGAATTTACTCTCTCACCCAACCATACCTAAGATAAATGAACATAGGAAGTCTTAAATGCTACAAATCAGAAAAATACATTTTAAAAAATATATTTTAAACATATTTTAAAATAAGGATTCATGTTTTGAGAGAATAGAATGAAAGACACATAATAGGGAAAAAAATCTAGAACGGTTGGCTTTAAGCAAAGTACTAAGCAAAGTTCCACACTCCAGACATTTTTCAGATTTCAACCTAAAACAATGAAAACACTTCACATAACCGTTGAAGGTCTAGATAGAAATAAGAAAACTTAATTATTAGTATGTGAGTCATTCGTAGTTTAATATGCCCTTAGCAGATAGAGTCTTCTTTGCAAAATTATGCAAATATGTCTGTTCCAAAGAAAAGAGAAAGATTGAGCATCCTGTCCAGATAGACACACCATGAATTTGTCAACCATACAGCTCCTGGGACATACTAATAACCAGCAATCTTGATTACCAATAACAGCAGTCCAACTCAAGCTAATGAGACACTGGATTGCCTCATAAAATCAGTCCATCTGTAAGAACGTCAGTGTTATACCTGGTTTCTGGGAGAAGTAGTACCAGGAATTCACTCAATGCTGCTACTCTCAGTGTCCTTCTCATCTCTAATTCTTTCTGCATGTTAGCCTCATTCTCTACTATTGTAGACATCTAGTATTTCTTGAAATTGTAGAAACAAGGCTGTTAAAAGCACCAGAGTTCTACTTGAGAGAAGACTGACTATGATAATTATGCTTTAAAAATCCTATGGAAAAACTCTGGCCCTTTTTCAATAAACCGTGACTAGCAGAAAAGTTTTATATTTAGGCACCCATTTCTGTACTAGAAAATTATAGTTGGTATATGGTTTCAATTTTATAACAGAAAAGACATCTTTAGAGATATCACAAAGGCTGAGTGAAGAAAGAAATTTCCAGAAAGATATTTCTTTCACAGAAAATGGGAAGCAACACTGAGCAGGCAAACCGATAGGTATTCACTGCAGAAAATTGACAGATATTAAATTAATATCAGACACAAAAGTAAATTACAATTCTGGTATGCTCTCAGTTATAACACAGAAGCTTCTTACAAGGTTGGAAAATGCCTTTTTGAGGAAGTGTCATTTAACTTGAAGATGAGAGAAGAGTGGATAACAAAAAGTATTCCTGCCAAAGATACAGTGTATGAGACGGTCTTAAGGGAGAAAAGTACTAATTGCTTTAAAAAACAGCAACAACACAAGGGTCTCTGTGGGTTGGGAATAATGAAAACATACCGAACAACTGGAAGTCATGCCAGCGTGGGAAAAAAGGTGTTCGTTGGAAGCCAAGTTAATGATTTTGTATTTTTTTTTCCTCAAGTGTAATGGGTACTGATTAAAAATATTAATAGGATCCAATAGGCGTTTTTATAAATTATATCTCACAGCTGAGAGTTTAGGGGCCATAGAAAGATAAGAGCAGAAGATATGAATAAATAGAAAAAAGTTTATAATTGGGATAAGGTGGGAGATGAAGACTGAAATTATCCAGTACTGCTTTGCTATGTTGGTAGATTGATTTTTTTCTTCCTTTTACCATGTTGAAAATCACCACATGGAATATCTGTATTCAGCCAGGCTGATAAAGCTTGACATTTCTTATATGTGTCCACCTGTTCCATGATCATGAAAACAAATGTAAGTATATTGTTAGGACAGTGGATTGATTTGCTATCTAAGGAAGTAAAAAATAGTAAGTTTGGAAAGGCATCTATCTGTAATATTTTTTAAATAAAAATAACCATGTTATAGGAAGTTAGAAATGCTTATGAGAATTCAATTATCCCATTGCCCAATTTTCAGTGAGACTTCACCAAACATCTGTAATAAAGATCTGCCATATTAAAAGATAGCAGAGAAGTTGAGCCACTGATATGATTTAAATGAACAAGCAAATGGTGGAGACCCTGTCTTAATTATTTTGTTATTAATGTTTTGGGAAATACAATTTGCTTGAGATAAACTTAGGACATAGCTGTAATGAAGAACAGCAAAGAAATAAAAATACTCCTGCATGTACAGAGTAAGCACACACCTGATATGGCACTGAGTCTTCATATTACTTTTAAAATACACTGGAAAGGAAAAATCAGTCAAAAATTATCAATTACTTTTTTGTTTAATCACACTGACCTCCAACCAATGTGATATAATCTTTTTCCCCAATTATTTCACTTGTCAGTTAATTTTGGTCATGCATAAATATATTTATTTAATTATCACAATAAGTTCACCAAGGAAACAAATTTATTTTAGGGTACTATATTTTTACATAGTAAAATGTTATATGTTAATTAAATTAACTAAAAATATAAGCAGAATATGCCTGGTTGGGATAGACTAAGATATTCTGTTGTAACAAGACACCTAACAATTATTCAATGACTTAAGAGATAAACCGGTCTGTTTCTTACCCATGTAATGTTCGAAGGTAGGTGTTCTTGGCAAGTGGGTTGTTCCCTTTTTGTCATGATTCAGAGACACAGGGGGACAGTGGCAGTGCCATCTGCAGAAAATGACTTCATGATTGGCCATGCCATGGTAATCTTAGCCAATAGAGAGAGAAAAAAAGAGTATGGCAAGGTTTCCAAAATTTGAAAGGCCATACGTCAATTCATTTACTTGGCAATGTTTTGTTGCTAAGAGGGTTAAGATATGCAGTCTGCAATAAGACCAGTTGAATGTTAGTCCAACTCCATAATTTTGAAAGAACATGGATTTTAGTGGACAACAGTCTTTATTATGTGGTTAGAAGAATAAAAATTTTAGAAGAAGACAATTTTAATACCCTCAGAAAATTAACATTTAAGGACAATCCTCACTCCTGTTGTGGGTTTATGGACCTCTATCAACTTAGCCAGCAGATTAACAAACAGTGACAGCTATGAGAGTGTGTATTCCTGTATTGGAATGGCATTCAGCAGAGACACTTAAGAGCTCTGTGATCTTGCGTATTCTCATGACAATGTTTACCTCACAGGATTAAGGTGTAAATTTAATGATGTTCAATAATATAATAAAGTAGAATAAATGCATTGGGTTGAGAGCAAAGTGAGACCTCAACAGATGAGATTTTGTGCTGCTCTTTTTTCTATCTTCTGCCCAGAGTGGTTCCATCTTGTGTTAGAACCAGATTTATACAGATTCAGACAACACAGAGCTTCCCCTCTCAATCTCCAACAAATTTAGTCATTAGAGTATGTTGGCATATTGTGTAAGATTTGTAATTCTACTGGATGATGTTTGGCTTTATCTGTGGTCCCAAGGAAGCTGCACACACTAGGGGAAGGATCACTTTGTCTTAGCCAAGCACCTAGCAGACTCAGTGCAGGAGTCTCTGGACTCATAGTCTGGGTACTTCTTACCTCTCAGGGAAAATTCTTATCTTTATTTGTAGAGTACTTATATGAAATGGAAGAGGCATGAAAACATAGAACAAATATAAATGAAAGAATGGGTCCTTTGTAGTAAGTTTTCTCCACCAGACAAACGCAAGGAGAAAAACTAGCAGGTATATTTGTCAGTGTTTTCCAGAGAGGTAACACCAATACAGGAGAGAGAGATGGGAGAGAGAGGGGGGGGTGGGAGAGAGAGAGAGATTGAAAGAGAGAGGGAGGGAGAGGGAGGGTGGGGGGGAGAGAGAGAGAGAGAGAGGAGAGAGACATTATTCATAGGGCAGGCTGCTGACAGGCTGGAGATTCAACCAAGAATTGATGTTACAGTGTT
>NW_016107375.1:8903307-8971301 GCF_001604975.1 Cebus imitator
ACACACACACACACACCCTGGCTAACAGCTTAATGACAGTGCCTTTCCCTTTCCTCATCTCCTCTGTTTTGTAAAGAGGTAAGAAAAGAAGGATCTCTAAGCTTTGTTTATAGAGTTCACCTTTTCCCTGACTTGCTGCCAGCTGAACTCCAGGGTGGCAAGTCAGCAATCCCATCAGTCTTCATTGTATCAGAAGACTGATTATGTAATTAGAATGAACCAAGCATTTTAGGAACCAAGTGACAGAAACTGGTGAAAGCGTCTAAAAATAACTTTTAGTTTGTATTGCATGCGATTTCCAGATCATATTTAGAAATTGTCTATTCTGCATGAGATCCTGTCTGAAAGTCAGACATTTCACTTCTCTGGACCTGAGAGAATAGATCTGGTATTGCTCCCTTGCAATTAGGGACAAAACCCCCAATGTCCATGGCCTTCAGCAGTACACCATTCCAGCAAATGGCAAGGATGGTCAAACCTATTTTATACCTCCTACAGGATAAAGAGTAGGGAAACTCTGTTAAAATTTCACCATCTTCCTCCTCCTGTTATACCTTCATATGTTTGTTAGCTGCATAAATGTCTTCTTTTGAAAAGTGTCTGTTCATATGCTTTGCCCACTTTTTGATGAGGTTGTTTGCCTTTTTCTTGTAAATTTAAGTTCTTTGTATATTCTGGATATTAGCCCTTTGTCAGATGGATAGATTGCAAAACTTTTTTCCCATTCTGTTGGTTCCTTTGGCAAAACCCTATTAAAACTTTTGTTTTTCTCTCTTTTTTATTTTCTCATCAAAGGCACAAATCTCCACCCAAATCGCTTAGGGAACTTATATTTTGAAGGGCAGATGATCTCAATTTCTAAAGGAAGAAGTTTTAAGCAGAAGATACTTAAATGTTATTCATTCATAGTACACTATACACAATTTGGGGAGAATAAACAGCAACTTTTTTCCAATAATGGTCATAGTTTATTGATCTTGTTGTTCTAGGGAGATGGAAAAGCACCCACAAAGCAAATTCTCTAAAGTTTTGGCCAAAGTGAGCTTTCCCCAAACTTTCCCTATCACACTTATGGCAGTGATGTTTGTGTCTCTCCCTAATTAAATCTGCCTCACTATGTGCAATTTGATCTGCTCTTTCACCATCACTTTTAGGGATTGTTTCCTTTAGATATAAGTGTTTTTATCCTTTTCAGATATGTTTATATTTTAAAGGAATCTTCAAATTTTAGCAATGCCCTGGAACACAATACTGGGGCTTATAGCTTTTCAGTGTTGTTGTTGTAGTCAAGTTTTAAGCTTCTTAATGTTTTTTGCTTAGTTTAAGCACATATAGATTTGGGGGCTTGCTGAATCCTCATTTTTTATCATTCACTCCACAGTAGAATTCTGTGTTATCATTTATCATGGTACTGGAGGCATACTCCTGGAATGATACTTGAAGGCCACTTTAGTCCAGAAATGCTCAAATGGGTGATTACATCTAAAACATAAAAGAGTAGTACTAGTTTATTATATATCTTTCAACTGAATTCCTCCAAGGAGACAGCACCATGCATTCAGCTCTGCTTCCTAAGGAGAAGATCCCATTTCTTAGGATTCTTAGTAACTCTGAATCCCCATGGTTGAA
Source organism: Cebus imitator (assembly GCF_001604975.1). Classification (NCBI taxonomy): domain Eukaryota; kingdom Metazoa; phylum Chordata; class Mammalia; order Primates; family Cebidae; genus Cebus; species Cebus imitator. The sequence goes on from NW_016107375.1 coordinate 8,904,937, forward strand.
TTTATTTTAGTCTTCTATAGTTATGTCCACTGAAAAAAGGAAACTTTATGCTAAGCCCAAACCTATAACTTGCACATTATAATTACAGTCAAGTTAACATAACCAGCTACCACTATCCAGTGCTGTCTATCTTGATGTGTACCAGTTTTGTCTAGCTTGATATGTATTTCATCTGACAACATTAGTTCTATCACTTCTCCTAACTAAATTTTATTTTTATAAAGTAAGTTATGGAACTCTTGTTTTTGTCACATCTGGGAAAAAAACACCTTACGTACGTTTCTGGAATTTCTCTGTAAGTGCTTACTCTGAAACCAATAACTCAAATTTTTCAACTTCTATTGACAAAATCTATATGTATCTTACCTATTTGTCTTTGCACTCATATGTAGCTTCAAGAACCTAAAAACTGTGATTAGTGAAACAATATGTAGTACTTAGTAGGATCTATAAGTGTCTGTCTTGAAGTTTGACTCAAGAAGCCCACCAAAGTCTTCATTGACTTGCCACATTGACTCTTGACAGGTTTAAAAAAGGAGAGGGCCTTGTTTCTATATTGTTTACAAAATGTCCCTTCTCGGATTTATTTTCTAACAGAGTTCAAGCCAAGGCTTGAAACCCATTGGTTAGTATATTTTTAAATTTATGTTCTAAGTGCAGCTACTACCTTTTCCACTGGTTGTTAAGGATTACCTGCTTTGCCAATTACTAACTTTGTGATATTGTTGTATCATATCTAGGGTTACCAGATTTAGAAAATAAAAATGCAGAGCACCCAGCTAAATTTGAATATAGATAAGTATGCAAAATTTGAGACATATTTAAACTTAAAAAAAAATCTGAAATTCAAATGTAACTGGATGCCCTGTACTTCTTCTGCCAACATTAGTTCTATCACTTCCCCTAACTAAATTTTATTTTTCTCATCTCTAAAAACATTGCCTCATGTGAACTGCTGTACACATTAAATGTGTGCCTGGCTCAGAAAGCATTTTGTAATCTGTGATTAGTTGTTTTTATCATTGTCATTATTGCATTATTCACCTATCTACTTATCCAACCTTCATTTCAATAGGACTTACATGCAATCTACTTCCAAATGGATCATTTAAATTTTTTAATATTAACAAAATACTTATTTTTTAAAGGGGGCCCAATATTGCTCTATGTTGCTTTTTAAGACAGCATTTTTAAATTGTGTTTTGGGGTCTATGGTATGAGAACATTTTCCTTTCAGTTCCTCCTGGCGTTGATGGATTGCCTACATCTGTTATACAAACAATCATGGTGAAACAGCAGGAAATGTTGTTCCAACTTGACTTTACTCCGTGAAATATCTAAGCATATGGTGAGGTGGCAAGAGTATGGTCCCAGGGTGGGAATTTTGAGAGACAGAGGGAGCCTACATTTTTACATCTCTCAGTTGGATCTGTGGAGCCTTCATTAGCAAAATAATCTTAGAAAAAGGTACCAAAATAGCTGAATTTACTCTCTCACCCAACCATACCTAAGATAAATGAACATAGGAAGTCTTAAATGCTACAAATCAGAAAAATACATTTTAAAAAATATATTTTAAACATATTTTAAAATAAGGATTCATGTTTTGAGAGAATAGAATGAAAGACACATAATAGGGAAAAAAATCTAGAACGGTTGGCTTTAAGCAAAGTACTAAGCAAAGTTCCACACTCCAGACATTTTTCAGATTTCAACCTAAAACAATGAAAACACTTCACATAACCGTTGAAGGTCTAGATAGAAATAAGAAAACTTAATTATTAGTATGTGAGTCATTCGTAGTTTAATATGCCCTTAGCAGATAGAGTCTTCTTTGCAAAATTATGCAAATATGTCTGTTCCAAAGAAAAGAGAAAGATTGAGCATCCTGTCCAGATAGACACACCATGAATTTGTCAACCATACAGCTCCTGGGACATACTAATAACCAGCAATCTTGATTACCAATAACAGCAGTCCAACTCAAGCTAATGAGACACTGGATTGCCTCATAAAATCAGTCCATCTGTAAGAACGTCAGTGTTATACCTGGTTTCTGGGAGAAGTAGTACCAGGAATTCACTCAATGCTGCTACTCTCAGTGTCCTTCTCATCTCTAATTCTTTCTGCATGTTAGCCTCATTCTCTACTATTGTAGACATCTAGTATTTCTTGAAATTGTAGAAACAAGGCTGTTAAAAGCACCAGAGTTCTACTTGAGAGAAGACTGACTATGATAATTATGCTTTAAAAATCCTATGGAAAAACTCTGGCCCTTTTTCAATAAACCGTGACTAGCAGAAAAGTTTTATATTTAGGCACCCATTTCTGTACTAGAAAATTATAGTTGGTATATGGTTTCAATTTTATAACAGAAAAGACATCTTTAGAGATATCACAAAGGCTGAGTGAAGAAAGAAATTTCCAGAAAGATATTTCTTTCACAGAAAATGGGAAGCAACACTGAGCAGGCAAACCGATAGGTATTCACTGCAGAAAATTGACAGATATTAAATTAATATCAGACACAAAAGTAAATTACAATTCTGGTATGCTCTCAGTTATAACACAGAAGCTTCTTACAAGGTTGGAAAATGCCTTTTTGAGGAAGTGTCATTTAACTTGAAGATGAGAGAAGAGTGGATAACAAAAAGTATTCCTGCCAAAGATACAGTGTATGAGACGGTCTTAAGGGAGAAAAGTACTAATTGCTTTAAAAAACAGCAACAACACAAGGGTCTCTGTGGGTTGGGAATAATGAAAACATACCGAACAACTGGAAGTCATGCCAGCGTGGGAAAAAAGGTGTTCGTTGGAAGCCAAGTTAATGATTTTGTATTTTTTTTTCCTCAAGTGTAATGGGTACTGATTAAAAATATTAATAGGATCCAATAGGCGTTTTTATAAATTATATCTCACAGCTGAGAGTTTAGGGGCCATAGAAAGATAAGAGCAGAAGATATGAATAAATAGAAAAAAGTTTATAATTGGGATAAGGTGGGAGATGAAGACTGAAATTATCCAGTACTGCTTTGCTATGTTGGTAGATTGATTTTTTTCTTCCTTTTACCATGTTGAAAATCACCACATGGAATATCTGTATTCAGCCAGGCTGATAAAGCTTGACATTTCTTATATGTGTCCACCTGTTCCATGATCATGAAAACAAATGTAAGTATATTGTTAGGACAGTGGATTGATTTGCTATCTAAGGAAGTAAAAAATAGTAAGTTTGGAAAGGCATCTATCTGTAATATTTTTTAAATAAAAATAACCATGTTATAGGAAGTTAGAAATGCTTATGAGAATTCAATTATCCCATTGCCCAATTTTCAGTGAGACTTCACCAAACATCTGTAATAAAGATCTGCCATATTAAAAGATAGCAGAGAAGTTGAGCCACTGATATGATTTAAATGAACAAGCAAATGGTGGAGACCCTGTCTTAATTATTTTGTTATTAATGTTTTGGGAAATACAATTTGCTTGAGATAAACTTAGGACATAGCTGTAATGAAGAACAGCAAAGAAATAAAAATACTCCTGCATGTACAGAGTAAGCACACACCTGATATGGCACTGAGTCTTCATATTACTTTTAAAATACACTGGAAAGGAAAAATCAGTCAAAAATTATCAATTACTTTTTTGTTTAATCACACTGACCTCCAACCAATGTGATATAATCTTTTTCCCCAATTATTTCACTTGTCAGTTAATTTTGGTCATGCATAAATATATTTATTTAATTATCACAATAAGTTCACCAAGGAAACAAATTTATTTTAGGGTACTATATTTTTACATAGTAAAATGTTATATGTTAATTAAATTAACTAAAAATATAAGCAGAATATGCCTGGTTGGGATAGACTAAGATATTCTGTTGTAACAAGACACCTAACAATTATTCAATGACTTAAGAGATAAACCGGTCTGTTTCTTACCCATGTAATGTTCGAAGGTAGGTGTTCTTGGCAAGTGGGTTGTTCCCTTTTTGTCATGATTCAGAGACACAGGGGGACAGTGGCAGTGCCATCTGCAGAAAATGACTTCATGATTGGCCATGCCATGGTAATCTTAGCCAATAGAGAGAGAAAAAAAGAGTATGGCAAGGTTTCCAAAATTTGAAAGGCCATACGTCAATTCATTTACTTGGCAATGTTTTGTTGCTAAGAGGGTTAAGATATGCAGTCTGCAATAAGACCAGTTGAATGTTAGTCCAACTCCATAATTTTGAAAGAACATGGATTTTAGTGGACAACAGTCTTTATTATGTGGTTAGAAGAATAAAAATTTTAGAAGAAGACAATTTTAATACCCTCAGAAAATTAACATTTAAGGACAATCCTCACTCCTGTTGTGGGTTTATGGACCTCTATCAACTTAGCCAGCAGATTAACAAACAGTGACAGCTATGAGAGTGTGTATTCCTGTATTGGAATGGCATTCAGCAGAGACACTTAAGAGCTCTGTGATCTTGCGTATTCTCATGACAATGTTTACCTCACAGGATTAAGGTGTAAATTTAATGATGTTCAATAATATAATAAAGTAGAATAAATGCATTGGGTTGAGAGCAAAGTGAGACCTCAACAGATGAGATTTTGTGCTGCTCTTTTTTCTATCTTCTGCCCAGAGTGGTTCCATCTTGTGTTAGAACCAGATTTATACAGATTCAGACAACACAGAGCTTCCCCTCTCAATCTCCAACAAATTTAGTCATTAGAGTATGTTGGCATATTGTGTAAGATTTGTAATTCTACTGGATGATGTTTGGCTTTATCTGTGGTCCCAAGGAAGCTGCACACACTAGGGGAAGGATCACTTTGTCTTAGCCAAGCACCTAGCAGACTCAGTGCAGGAGTCTCTGGACTCATAGTCTGGGTACTTCTTACCTCTCAGGGAAAATTCTTATCTTTATTTGTAGAGTACTTATATGAAATGGAAGAGGCATGAAAACATAGAACAAATATAAATGAAAGAATGGGTCCTTTGTAGTAAGTTTTCTCCACCAGACAAACGCAAGGAGAAAATAGATAGGAGATTCACTAGCAGGTATATTTGTCAGTGTTTTCCAGAGAGGTAACACCAATACAGGAGAGAGAGATGGGAGAGAGAGGGGGGGGTGGGAGAGAGAGAGAGATTGAAAGAGAGAGGGAGGGAGAGGGAGGGTGGGGGGGAGAGAGAGAGAGAGAGAGGAGAGAGACATTATTCATAGGGCAGGCTGCTGACAGGCTGGAGATTCAACCAAGAATTGATGTTACAGTGTTGAGCTGGAATTCCTTCTTCTGGCAATCTCAGACTTTGCTCTTAAAAGCCTTCAACTGATTGACTGAGACCCATTCACATTATCAAGGGTAATCTGCTTTACTCAAGGCCTACTGATTTAAATGTTATTCAACTCTAAAAAATAGTCACTGTAACACGTAGACTATTGTTTGACCAAGCAAATAGGCACCAAGGTTTGTCAAATTGATGCATAAACTTGATCATATGAATAGCCTTCTAACACAGAGAAACCTAACACTTGAGTGCACATGGCCCAGCCAGTGACCTGGGATTTGATCCACTAGATTAGCTAGATAACATTTTCCTGGAAAAAAAAATAAAGAAAGGCTAAAAGATAGTTTAACCTTTCTTCTTCCACACAGGGAATAGTGTCTTTTATTTTCTTTTTTAGCAGGAGTAGGTGACAGGGCTACTAAATAAAATTGATGAGGAAAGAGAATTAAATAAGGGAGGATAATCCTTATGTAGGCATTGCAGAAAAATATGAAAATAATTTTATAACTGGTGCATCCTAAATAAATATTATCTGTGTATTTTTATGGAGAGGCGGGTTAATATTTAACATTAAACTTACTTTTGTCAAAAGGAAGCAAGAAGGAACTAGGTTACCAGTTCTGAAAACATGCTAAATGCAAACAAGGTAATAAATCTTTTGTTAGTTGTATTTTTATAAGTTTGCTCTGAACAGAATTGCTAAATATTTTCTGATAAATTGTACAGGAAATTGGCATCCTTTAAATCTTCCGGGAATCCAAATAGTAATAGAATATATTAGAATGAAGCATGGTTGCAATTTATAGTGAGCATCAAAGATAGAATAAATTTGTTTTAAATGAGAAAAGTTTATGAAATAATTAAACTACTTTTCTGAGTAGGAGCAAAATAATTTAAGCTTAGTTCTGTAGACTAGCATATCCTTTTGTTCATGGGGGTTGAAATTTTATGGAGCTATAAACAGAGGGAACTGACATCCTGTAATGCGTCTAAAAGAGGGAAAACTGGATCTATATATAAATTGTTAAAAACGAAAAATAGTTCACACTTTAGTATACTTATTTTATAATTATTTTGAAAGTATGGAATATGTTAGACTCTGATATGTAAGAGAAAACCTCAATCCTAAGAGCAACTGTACACAGCCTCTGGTTGGGAAAATATTCTACAAGATAATGAGTCACCTTTTGTCAACTCATCCAATTAAAATGTTTATTCTGCTAAGATGCAATGGTTTTGATAATAAAATGTTTTATGAAGGCATTTTGTGGAAAAGTGGGCATGAGGCTAAAGTAAGTGTTTCAGTCTTATTTATTGTTTTCCCTCTGAAAGAATTTTAATAAATAGTGGGTAAGAAAGCTAAAAGAATATAATTCTAAAACCCAAACATATCGGAAGAAGTTCAACATTGACTAAATCTCTCATTTGCTCAAGAGGAATATTATTTCTTTTCCTTTTGCCACAAGCACTCTGGCTAGTCCATATTCTACATATTTTGTATTCCCTTAATCATATTATTACTATTACAGAGAAAAATACACAACTATGCTTAGGCTTTGCACAATGTTAGTTTCGCTTGTCATTTCTGTCAAAGCAACAACAGTTCATATAATAAAAATCACATACACTCTCAATTCCAAGTTATGAAACAATGCATTGCAGAGATAAATTTATATGGGTATATATACATATGTGTGCACATACACTCATATATTTTTCTATACTAGTGATGCCTGTGCTTTCAATGGGATTTTTCAAGCCTGAAAGAAGACACTGCTTCATTCTCACTGAACCAGTACCTAAAAGTATGCCCCTGATACACTCTCGTGCTACACATACACACACACACACACACACACACACATGCACACACATACATATCTGTTTTGATATAATTTAACTTGTTAACTTCTTTGTTTCATTTTCATTATTTCTTTTGTTCCCTGCTTTCTTATTTAACACTTTACTCTCTGGTTTGTTAGTTATTAATGGTATACTTTAAATCTTACCTATTGCCTATACAACAATCAGTAAGTTTATTCTACTTTTTACTTCTGCACTCGGCCTCCGGCAATTCATCAGTTACAGTTCATGCTTTTCTACCCCTGCTCTAGTTTCAATGGAGGTTTCTGTTCATGGGTTTCTGCTCCTAATAAGTTGTGATTTTCCATATCCAGCCTGTCTGTCTCTCCAATTTTGGGGACAGCTGTTTGCCCTGTGACCTTACCACCCTTACAGATCTAAGAAGAGTTGATTTTTCAGTTTGTTCAACTTTTTACTTGTTGTTAGAACTGAGCAGTGACTTCTAAGCTTCTTTCGTGCTGGACTGAGAACTGTAAGCCCTGCTTTATGTTTCTCCAGGGAAAAAATAATCTTTATCAGCTGAAGTGTGCTAAAACATTTTTTCTGACATGTTACAGTAATTTTTACAGATTCATTTGTCTTTTTTCTGTTAATTCTGAGGATTTTGGGTAGTTTATAAGATTAATACTTATAATGGCATATTTTTCTGTCATGGTATCAAAGTCTAGAATCCTTAGTGATTTTCATCACTTTTTATGATTGAGGGAAAAACTGGTATCCTCCGGTTTGTTTGTTGTTTTCTTTTATCCTGAAGAGCCCAATGATCTCCTTTTTGCTTTTTCTCTTGCTACTTAATTTACAAAAGATTTTCTCTCTCACTTTTGGTCTTTTTTCCCCCCAGGAGCTCTAGGAGGCTGTCATGTCAAGTGACACGTGCTGTTAAGTTATTTCCCTGCCATATATGCTCTTACCTACCAAGATACAGTATTAGTATTTGGATTTAGAGCAGAATTACTCTTTCTGATTCTTGTTTTTAGCTCAACTTTATCCCCATCACAACTCGCCTTGTTTCTTCTCTCTACTCTTCCTCAGATTGCTCTTCTTTGACTTCAAAGTCTTGTGCCATGGCAGGCTCATAAAAGAACTTGCCAGAGTTCGGTGTTTTCTTGTTGGTTTTCATTTTTCTTTCTTTCTTTTAAGATTACAGTTATTTAAAAATTAAGCCATATTCTACCTTCAAGTATGTTGAATGCATTGTTTGACATAGTTTTGTTTCTTGTTTTCCCTGTATTCACCTGTGGAAAATGTTGAAGACACAGACATAAGTTCCACTAGTTCTTCAGCTTCTCCTTTCACTCCTTTGCCATAAGAAATGATCATCAAACACTCTTTGCAGGGGTAGCTTTTAGGAGGTGTTACCCCAATGCCGCCTGATCTGCAGTTAACTCTATATAGGGCACCACAGGCTAACTAGGTCCAAGGTAAATTTACCTTAAAATTCCCATTTGACTTTTTTTTTCACTTGTTACCTTAAAAAGATTTGCTCCTTCAAAAGTGAGGAAATAGATGGTTGAGTCTATAGGAGGCAGACCTCCTGCCTTCAAGGTGCCCAAAGTCCCAGTGTACATAATTCCAGACACACTGGCCTAATGGATTTTTTGTGTACAATACACATTTAACAATAATAAACTTACATGCATCATGAAGTTAGAACCTGGAAGAAGCCTTAAAGATTATCTGGTATCATAAAATATTAAGAACCGCGGCAAATAAAATAAATTTGTAAGTTTGTCATGGATATTGTCTGAGTCATTTTGAGAAGCCAGGTCTTCTGATTCAGTCCAGTGCTCTAGGTATTATGTGCTAATGCCCAGTTTACATGAGGAAATGCTTTGGCAGTATCAAGACCTACACAAACATTAGGGGTTAAATTTAGTTCTCTAATCTTAACAAAAAATAGATTTTATAAACTTTCCACAAGTTACTTTACTGCCAACCAGAGCTTCTGAAGAGTACTGGTAACACAGATAACACTATTCCTTGTGCCCTGAATTTGTATCAAAAAAATCAAAAGCAAATAAAGTTGATCTTTACAACTATCAGTAAATATATGATTTCAAGCAAGTATTATGGTATGTTGACAACAATTATTAACCTACATTTTCACCTTTATAGATCCAGGTTCTCTATGGACCCATGAACTAGATGGATACCCCTAAATTAGTTGTTTATTTAGATGCCTTTTAACAAGGACTTTTTAAAAATCTTTCCGATAGTATACATCAAATTATTGCATTATGCAATAGAATCCCAAGAACATCTGCCTCACTATAAATATCATAATTGACAGTAAGGAATCTAAATTTTGTTGTATTCCTAGTAAGTTTATATATACAAAGGTGGAATAATAACTGGTCAAGATGAACTATCATGATTTATTCTAGCTCTCAAATACATTGAGCCCTTTTAATATAGTCTTTAAATCTGAGATGAAATAAACGGATTGGTTTTACTGGAGACACTTATTTGTCACCGCTATCACCCATGAGTGTTACATACATTGGTGCAAACTGCTTTGTTTTTGAAGGGAAAGGAATGAGATCCAGTCTTTATAAACTGGTTTTTACATAAATAACATTTTCTCATGTTGTCAGCATTCAATTTTCCACCAATACACTTACAAGTTTTCATAAACTGTCAAATGCAAATGTGACACTACCCTGGAATGAGTGTGGCTTTCCTCTTAGAGACTTTGATATTGAAACAATGGCAAATCATAAACACTCACCACTGGTCCATTTCCATGGTGAAGTTTCTCATTGCAAACTCACCAACAACCGTTGACCTTGAGGCCTAAAGACCATCAATTACCCAGCTTACAGAGGTAGAATATAGTGAACCAGCAGCATTTAGCTGTCACACAGTTAACATCCTATCATGAGTTGAAAAGCAATTTGTCCAATATTTCAACTGCCGGGGAGAATTCTTTATTAGCTTTTGGATAGGTTTGCCTTTCAATTGGATGATTTGAATATCTTTTGAGGTAGGAGAGATGCTGCCCTCAGATAATGATTTTGCATTTCACCTCATCATTAATGCTTTGGACCTCAAGGGAAGTCACTGTGCCTTTGATGAAGGTCGAAGCATTTTATAACCTTAATAAAGGCTCATAGCCCTAGGAACTGCAAGTGTGAGCAAGTGTGGGGGATTGACTGAATAAAAATATAACTAAATTGCCACTTTATACTAGACCAGCTGGAGGATTTAAAACACAAATCAACACTTACAAAATACAATGACACTCTAAACTTTAGTGCTATTCAAAACCACACACAAAAACACACATACATAAATTGGCATTATTGCAAAAAATGAGAAAATTATATTTTCCTCCTTTATGGCAAACCTTTTTTTCTGAAGTTTTTAATTAAATTACTAAATATTTTACAAAAGTGCTATGTAAAGATATGATAATAAATATCTTAATAGATTTGAAAGCAAAACAATTATAATCCTGGTGGTTCTTAGTTATTATAATTCTGTTTCTACGTAGAGTTAAGTCACCATATTTTGAAGTGTGAAATGAAAACAGGATAATAAGCAATGATTGTGAAAACTACATCATCATTTACATTTCCCAAAGGATAAGTCACTTTATCCCAAACATTACTAATAAATTACAGCTTTCAATGGATTATTTCAGAGTACTGTCTAGGGAAATCATCCAAACTTATAAATTCATTGAACCATTTTTCAGTTTCGTAGACTTCTTCCTTCCTTCAGGCATAGTTTACTGGCTATACCTATGTTCTCAGGAACTGAGAAAGGAAACAAGGGCTGCTATGCAAGGCACTGGGAGAGAATAATCTTTCATCTGCTTTGACCTTCACGGAAACATTTAGAGAAAGGCATTATTATTCCTATTCACAGACTGCGGATCAGAAGGTTAAATAATTTTGTACGGTCATACTCCTGATGAATATCAGTGCTGAATTCTGCTGAATTCTTCCTGGCTTTCAAATGCAATAAACCATACTGTCTAATGCAGCAATAGAAGGGAGCAGGCCAGGAGGGCTGGAAAGTAACCTAGACTAGGACAGTGGTTGGAATGCATGAACTGATTCTCAGACTGGTAGGACACTTGACTAGGGGGTTGGTTCCCATGATGAGTATTTGAGAACTTGATGTGACAAGCTCAAACACAAGCAATTAAGACTCTAGTTTGACTTCACAGCACAAAGTGGAAAACAAAACAGCCTTGTACGGTGGTAAGGCCTAGAAGACTACTAGGTTTCTCAAGAAATTATTCCATGAACTATAGGAACATTTCAATTTTTCACCTTATATGTCTGTTTCCCTATGAATTCAAGCTATGTGAAGGCAGGGTGTTGATCTCTCTTCTGCTTTATCCCAAGCATTCAGGAAATTCTTGATAAAAGGTAGGTTCTCAATAAAGGGATAATAAAAGAAGGTAACCAAAGTTCAAGAGATGCAGAGGACAAAATTCAGGGTTGGGGTTCAGATACACACCCTAAGCCCAAAGGCAGTGTTTGAGATGATAGGCAACAACCAGGAATACGAACACAGTAGTGAGCCCAATAATTCCATAATTTAAGAACAATTCTCATTGATTTTAACTCCTACACTCAGTTCTGCCATGGCAACATACTGACCTTTAGAACCAAAACTGCCCTTGAGCAAGCCCAACTTGCAATACAGAGCAGAATGTCATTTGATTGACTGAGGTTCATTCAATATACTTCTACTGTCTTTGCAACTTGTAGATATACCCATTATTTAACCAAACTTGGGGCAGGCCTTCCTGGGTCACTGACTCCAGCTCCAAAATGTACCATGTCTCAATCCAGGTCCTAAAATGTCTTCACTTTCTTTTAAAAAAAATGTGCATTTATTTTTTTGTTCTCAACATTTACTGCTGCTATATCACATACCAGGCAATGAGAATAAAATAAACAACTATCATGGAGTATACCACTTGGCAGGGAAAAAAGGAAACTAGGCAAGAATATATAGTATAAAAAGTTTTTGATAGGGAAAAATAAGGAATGATAGAAAATCATATACTTGTATTCCCAATTATTTTGCCTGAGGTCAGTGTGTCCCCCTGGCATCTCTTCCCTTTATTTAAGTCTTTTTTATTATTATATTAAAAATAAATTTTCAGTGAATTCCATTAATAAAGTGTGTGTACATTTCAGTATCAAGTTCTCTCCTTCTTGAATCAGCTTGTTTGCTTTCATGGATTCTGTGAATCTTAAACTGATCTGTATTTCCTCTTTGCTTTTAGCATTGAAGATAATTAAAGCTACATATACAACCTTGTTCATCATTTTCTAATCTTGTTTTCTATTTGTCTTTTTTTTCCTTTACTACTGATGTCATTCTCTTATTCTAAGTTGCCTCAATGAACAGAATGAGATGGAATAAGAACAGATAAATATATCATCTCCCAAATGTTTCTCTTATCTATTGATCACCTGGCCACTTTGTACATAGGTTAATTCTCCTGCCTATTTATTTTTCTTTCTGGACAATTAGTCTGAGGGTAAAATTGGAATTTCTTTGCTGCACTACATTGAATTATTCAGCACATTCTAAAATAATAAGATTCCCTTTTCCTAACTCCACAAATTAGCTGTTCTTAAATTTTTAAAAAGCATGCGAAGTATTTTGAGAGCAGAGGTACTTCTCTTCTTTGAGGAAATAATACTTTCAAAGCTTCAAGTTATATATAAAAAACAAGTAATATAATTTTTACACGGAAGAATTAGCAAAAAGAAAAAGAAAAGAACTGCAGCTCATGGAAGACTATGGGAAAACAGGAAGAATGTAATGGAGGAGTAAAAGTATACCTTATTAACAATAATGGTCCTGTTATCTCTGGCTGGTAGAAAGCAAGGAGATGAATGAGCAAGTTCAAAAACCACAAGTTGGAATAATGGTTAGCAAATATTTCCATGCATTTAAAGGTAAATTCCCCCTTTATAATAAAATATAACATTTGCTCTCTTTAAAAACAAAAACAAACAAACAAACAAACAAACAAACAAAAACATTGTCTATTGAGAATTTACGTCTGAATTTTAATAACTCCTAACAGGTAGGAGGTTGTGTGTTATCAAGTGATGAAGACCAACAAATGGATCTTGGGTTTGAAAATCAGATCTACTAATTAGAAGAAAATTATCAGCCTCTAAAGCTTATGCCTAGTGATTTAAACCAATTCTTAAATATGACAAAAAGTAATAAGATTTCAATTTTATTTCTATACTTGCATTTAGTATAAACAAGCCTTAGCTATAGTTTTTCATTAATTTTCAAATAAAATTTATAATTATTCAAAGTTTTATGAAGAATTTAAAAATAATTATGGTTGTTAATAGTTACTAAAGCCAACTTACAGAGATAAAAGAGTGGGCAAACATCATAATGAAACAACTGACACACACAAGTAAAAATCCCACGTAAGTGTCTATTAAATAAATGAGAAAATTTTCCACTTTATAAGTAATGCAAGTAAACACAACGTCATGATTTTCATTTATGACATAGACAAAGATCTTTTTAACAGATCATATACAAATCATATACAAGAAATTGTTTATGAAATAGATGGGCCTTCTCATATATTGAACTAATAATAACCTGTAATCCCAGCACTTTGGGAGGCTGAGGCAGATGGATCACCTGAGGTCAGGAGTTTGAGATCAGCCTGGCCAATGTAGTGAAACCCCATCTCTACTATAAATGCAGAAATTAGCTACTCATGGTGGTGGGCTCCTGTAATCCCAGCTACTCAGGAGGCTGAGAGAGGAGAATTGCTTTAACCTGGGAGGCGGAGGTTGCAGTGACCCAAGATCACACCACTGCACTCCAGCCTGACTGGCAGAGCAAGACTCCATTGCAAAAAAATAATAAAAATAAATAAATGAATGGGTATTTTTAGGAAAGTTTGGCAATATGTGCCAAAATCACTAACAATGCTGATAGATTTTGAAACAAATATTTCACATCTAGAAAATTACCATGAGAATATAAGGAGTGAATTATATTTTAATATAATAATATATATTAAAGCATTAATTGTAGTAATAGAACAGAAAATATAAATATGGAAGAATAAAAAAAATTTAATAAATTTTAGCATGCTATGTGGCCATTAATTATATTTTACAAATAAAGGCAAGGCACAGTCACTCACACCAAAATGCAATCCCAGCATTTTGGGAGGCCAGACCAAGGAGGGAGGATTGCTTGAGGCCAGGAGTTCAGTATCAGTCTGGTCAATACAGTAAGACCCTGTCTCAAAAAAAANTAAAGAAAAGGAAAGAAAGAAAGAAAGAAAGAAAGAAAGAAAGAAGAAAAGAAAAGAAAAGAAAAGAAAAGAAAAGAAAAGAAAAGAAAAGAAAAGAGAAAAGAAAAGAAAAGAAAAGAAAAGAAAAGAAAAGAAAAGAAAAAAGAAAAGAAAAGAAAAGAAAAGAAAAGAAAGGAAAGGAAAGAAAGCCTTAGCTGGGCTTGATGTAGTCCTAGCCACTTGGAAGACTGAAGCAGGAGGATCACCTGAATCCAGGAGCTTGACACTGCAGTGAGCTATGATCTTACCTATGATCTTAAAACTGCTCTCCAGCCTGGGTGACAACAGAGAGGGGCCCTGACTCAAAAAAATTTTAAAAAGCATATTCTGCAAATGAATAGGATATGTTTTAACATATCACAAAGGGGATACATTAGGATATCAACTGTATATATGACAGAGTTATAATTTTAGAAAATGAACAACTCATCAATACATGCCATATAGGATAAAAAGGCTAAATGGAAATTCATAAATATATTAGCTAAGATTTATTTGATAATATTCTGGATGACTGTTTATAAATGTTCTTATTTGTGTTTTTCTCTAAACTACATTGTAAGCCAGAGAGAGAGAGAGAGACAGAGACCATTTTTAAAACCCTTTATTCTATGCACAGTGGGTGCTTAGTAACAGTTGCTTAAGTGAAAGCAGAAATATAAACAGTCAAATGTAGTCATTAAAGATCTGCAAAGCCCAGCCTTGCAGAGAAGGCTGCAGACTGACAATTCTGGGGATATCATATGAGTGACCAAGGAATGATGAGTGACCAATTCAGTCATAACATGAATGCTTTCTGTTATGAAAGAACCGTGAGATTTTGCATATTTAATGCAAAACTGTGAAAATGTCTGTTTTCATGACCTGATATGAAAGATCTGTACACATAAAAACTCCTCAGAATTCAATTTGTCTGCTTTACTGAAAGACTGGAGCAATCTCTACTGGGAACTCACCTTCCCTCTGAGAGTTCATACATCCTGAGGAGTCAACACTTTGTCCCATCAACTCAACATTTCCTGTAGAACATGTGCTTGTATTATTCATATATTTTAGTGTGTGAAAAACAAGGACATTATATTCTGTACGGCTACTAATACAGCATTACAGAATATTTTTGCTCTTCCTCTTTTGTGCATTTCTTCCTCTATGCTATTGTTCATTTGCTTATTCCTCTTAAGATAAAACCTTATTTTCTCCTCTGCTCATGGATGTCTAATATCTCCACCAAGGCCCAAGATCATTTATCTTCCATGAAAACTTTTTTGACTCAACAGTCAATGTTTCTTTTCCTAAGCATTTTAACCTCTAAAAAATTAAACAATTGCTCACAGAGTAACGTTTTCTATAGCTTCTCAACTAGTTTGTGGATACAACAGGGCAGGAATCTTGATGCACAATTGTTTCGTTTTTCTCTCCAGTGTCTAACACAATGCTGATCACACTCAATAAAGGCTAATTGAATGATTTCCAAACATGTTAGAAGTAGTTCAATGTTCCTGAAACAGGTTTTCATTAAAACAGCTTAATGCATTGGATACCATAAGGTTTTTAAAGAGAATACCCGAAGGAATGTAAGATAACTTGGACCAGATGGGTGTTCATTTCAAGATGGCAGGGGAACATTTCCAATGCTGAGTGACTGATTCTTCCCACCTCCTCCTGTGTAGACTCTGTCTTGTCACACCTTAATTATTTAACAGCCCCTGCTTGGCATGAAACCAGAAGAAACTGGCTCATTAATGTTCCATTCCAGCACACATTCTTTCCAAAAGGCTTTAAGTAACTCATGAATATTTCATTGTCTCCATCAGTGCCAAAAAGATGGCACCATTATCTAGGAAACCAAATGCTACTTGCTAGGTTTGCTTCTCTGAGCTACTTACACCCAAACAGGGTGCATTCCCTCAATGATCATTTCTGTGAGTCCACACATTTTAACAGGTGACATAGATACAAAGCTGAATCTGAAACAGGGCAATAAATAAAACAAAGCATTTAGGAGGTCTCTTATCTTTAAAGGCAGATACCTGCTTTAAACAGGGTATATACATACTCATCAAAACTCAGCAGAGATTAATAAAGTTTAATTGAACCTAATTTTTTAGTGGCACTTAATGAAAGTAAAAAAAAAAAGAAAAAAAATAGAGGACATATATCTGACCATAGAATATGCCTTAATAGACTTGGGGTTTTTTTTTTCTTTTTCTTTCTTTCTCTTTTGTAAAGATCATACTAAAAAACAAAAAACTCTAGGGTGTTTGAATCTTTAATGTAATGTTTCCCACCCTCTCCTTTCACACTCTTCCCTATATGCTCAAGAGCCATATGATTGGGGACATAAGGAAGAGCTGCTTTACTCAAATATATCCAAGCTGTGAGCCAATTTTGAAAATAGAATCTAAAAAAAAGGGGAAGAGAAGAAGAGCGTATCATGTTTCGAAGTACCACAGGTCCACAATGGCTAGTGAATTATAATATTATATAGAATTTAGGACATACTAATGATAAACCTTGCATTGTTAAAAAGATAAATATTTACTAAATACTTATTCCTTTAAAAATACACATTTTACGCCTTATTTCCTGCAAAAAGCACAGGTGTTATTTTCCCATTTTATAAGTGAAAAAACTAACATATGGAGAAGTTACATGGTTTATCTACAAAATCTCTATATCTATATATAACTATCTGATAGTGAACCTAATCATAAAATGCACACCTAATCAGTCCAGATCTCTTTCATTGAAACCATGTGCTATATTTCTAAGGGGCATTCTTCTCTTGGAAATTCAATGATAATATTTTCTGGGAGAGATTAACTCTCCAATTTAAGCACAGTTTCAAAGTATTTGGAAGTTGGGTATAAAACTTAGTTCAAAATTGGCTTGCAAAACTCTGAAATGTCTCCAGCTGACAACTAATTATCTTTTTTCATAATTTTAAAATAATTTTCAAAAATATCTGATTACTAAGAACATACCATTCAGAGTACAGTACTAGGTGCAAGCTCGGCAGCTCCATAGCACTCATTTGAATTTCTCATTAGACTATGTTCCTTTCTGTTTGTTTCCAAAGGCATATTTTATTCTATCTTCATGAGAAGGAAAGGTCATTAACTATAATTTGACAAAGGGACAATTAAAATGCCATTACTAAGATAATCACAATAGAGTTACCATATTATAACTTCAGCTTGTAGCATGAGCTGCTATTTTTTAAACTGAATGTATTTTTGAGATAATCTTTAAACACTAAAATTTTCTGTAGTTTGAAGTTATATGCCTTCCTGACCTGCTACTTTTGCTGGTAATCAGTTTTCTACGGTAGCCAGAAGCAGCTTCACTTGTAGAAGAGAGTTATGGATAACAAACAGCATCGATTTATTTCAAGGGCACAGATAATATCCTCACCCTACTTACTAGTTTCCACCTACCCACTGAGCAACGTTATTAATAAGATTTGCAGAATTCAAGCAAGTGCATTGTTGTTCCCTGAGTACCTTAAGATTAGTTACAGAGCCAAGACCTTAAGTGCCAGCCCTGTAAGATGAAAAAGGTTTCAGGCAGCCTGAATGGGCTTCTCAGATGAAGGTAGTCCTCAAATCTTCATGATCTATAAACCACCTAACAAATAAATGTTTGATGGATGTGTTAAACAGTCATTTCCGTTTAGATAAAATAATTATCCTTCATTTCAAATATACCAAAGATCAAAGAAGCCAGGGAAAAGAAGGTAGACACAAAAAATGACTAGGTGTATGCGGTAACTATTTGAGAGATACATGTCAAAGATTCATGTATTGAGTTTGTATAGTGCAAAAATCCTTGGACTGGGAAGTAAAGAAAGTGAATTCAAATCCCAGTCTGCCGCAAAGTAGAAAGAAATATACCCTCTAGACTACATTCCTCGGTTGCATCAGGATTCAATTCACCTAATGTGAAAAATAAGATAAAAGTGAAGGTGCACTTAGTAGTAGTCATTTATTAGCATTAATACGATTAACAAGTGACACAAAAATTTAAAAGGTCATATTGAAACTACAATTATAGGAATATGTAAGTATTTTATAACATGCATTCAGTTTTATATCTGATGTTGTAGTAATTGTTAGTGGCAAACTAATATTAAAAATGTTTACAGGAGAATGTTCTGAAAACTCCCTAGAAAATTCCATCAAAATTCTTGAAAATTAGACTTTTTCTTTTTAAATTTCTATTCTATTCCTATTCCTGAAATGTAATACCATTAATTTTCTTCAGAATCTCATTTCTCATCAAGCATTGTCAATCTCTATTGTGGTTGAATATCAATAAAATATTTATTACACTTTTATGTGCTTAATGTCTGTTTAGCCCTAGAGAAAACATAGAGATAGAAGACATCCCCTGACTTGAAGAACTTGACAATCTAACTTCACAGGACTGTGGGGAAAAGTGTAGAAATTGTTCTAGGAATAGAAGTGGAGCTATAATGTGTATAAGATGGGATTCTCTATAATCACTGGTAGAGATGAAGAACTGTCTGCTGGTCATTCACCCATTTCTTATCCTCTTATATATTAAAATCCTGCCTTCACCCTATACACTCTAGTTACATTATCCTGCTCTTCACCTTCACCCAAGATTCCTGAAAATCACTCACACACTTTTTCTTCTTTACTTTCAACTCAGGCTCCAGCCCACTGAAATCTGGAGCCACACTCACTACTCCTGTAAAACTGCTGGTTTTGGAAATCATTAGTGAGACCCCAATGGATACCTTTCAACCCTTATCTTTTTTGCTGGCTCTTCACAGTATTGCATGGTGAATTGCTTTTTCTTTGAAGCACCTGCTTTCCATATTTTTGGTGACAATAGAGGCCCCTGGGTTTCATTCTATATTCATGATCAACTCTTAGTAGTTTCCTTTAAGTGACCAGCCTTTTCAGACCATACGTAAATGACAGTGTTCCTCAGGGGTAAGACCCATGGCTCCCTTCTCCTCTCACTGCATACTCAATTCCTGGATGATGTCATCTAGTCCTGCAATTTCTAATAGACCTGAACATCAGACTCTAGACATCCCAGAGGCATTGCTGATTCAAAATATTTTAAGCTGAAAGCATCATTTGCTCTCTTAAGCCTTCACAGATGAAAAAATTTATTGATGCTAGGGTAATAGCTAAACTATGATACCTGTGGTTTAACACTTGGAAGTTTTTTCTCATGTACATCAATGCTCTCCCAGTGCAAGCTTCATCCATCTGTGATCTTTTAGTTTCTATCACATGGTCAACTGATTCAGAGCACACACATTAAACATCATGTAGCACATTCTAGCGATTAGGCTGCAATGGGTGCACATAACTTCTGGCCACACTCCAGCAGCCAGAACTCTGTCACATGGCTCCATTCTGATGCAATGAAGAAGGGGAAATATGTTTCTTCTGTCTGCCCAAAAGTTTCCTCCTTTTACACATACTTGGATGTTGCATGGACTTTAACACCTGCCTTTTTCTGGAAAGTAGACAGCCTAAAGATCATTTTATCTTTCAAACAATCAAGTGAACTGTATTTTGTATTAGTCTTACTATTTGTCAATATATTTATCTCAAAAAATATACTATGCTTCTGATTAATTTGCTTTATGTCTATTCCATGTACCAATAATTATACCCAAAGATTTTTCTTTTGTTTTCTTTTTGAGGTTCAATGATACATGTGCAGGTTTGTTGTACAGGTAAATTGTATGCCCCATGATTTTGGGGTACAGATTATTTTGCCACCCAGGTAATAAGCACCGTACCTCATAGGTAGTTTTTTGATCCTCAGCCTCCTCCCTCTCTCCACTATCAAGTGGGTTCCGGTATTTGTTGTTCCCTTCTTTGCATCCATATATACTCAATGTTTACCTCCGACTTATAAGTGAAAACATGTAGTATTTGGTTTTCTGTTTTTATGTTAGATTAACTCAGGATAATGGCCTCCAGCGCATCCATGTTGCTGCCAAAAATTGTCTTGTTTCTTTCTATGGCTATGTAGTATTCCATGTTGTGTATGTCTGTGTATTTATATATAGATATACACACCATGTGATATATATATACATATATATGTATATATATTTATATATAGACATACACACCATGTTTTATATATACACACACACACACACACACACACACACACACACACACACACACACACACATATATATGTATATATATTCACAATAGCTAGCAAAGGCATCACCATTCACAATAGCAAAATCATTAAATTAGAGATATATATTTTCTTTATCCAGTCTACCACTTAACTGATGGGCATTTATTGCTATTTTAAATAGTGCTGCAATTAACGTACTCATGCATGTATCTTTATGACAGAATATTTTGTATTCTCTATTATAATCCTTAATTCTTTAGCAAACCCAATAATGGGATTGTTGAGTTGAATAGTAATTCTGCTTTCAGTTCTTTTAGAAATCACTAAACTGCTTCCCACGATGACTGAACTAATTTACATTCCCACTAACAGTGTATAAACATTCCCTTTTTTCCGCAACCTTGCTAGCATCTGTTATCTTTTAACTTTTTAATAATAGCCATTCTGACTGTTGAGATGGTATCTCAATGTAGTTTGGATTTGCATTTCTCTAATAATTAGTGATGTTGAGCATTCTTTCATATGCTTATTGACTGTATGTATGTCTTTGTTTGAAAAGTGTCTATTCATGTCCTTTGGCCACTTTCTAATGAGATTGTTTATTGCTTATTGATTTAAGTTCCCTATAAATTCTGGATATTAAACCTTTGTCAGATGTGCAGTTTGCGGTTATTTTCTCCCATTCTGTAGTTTATCTGTTTACTCTGTTGATAGTTTCTTTTGCTGTGCAGAAGTTTAGTGTAAGTAGGTCCCATTTGTTAATTCTTTTTTTTGTTACAATTGCTTTTGACATCTTTGTAGTGAAATTTTTGCCAGCTCCTATATCCACAATGGTATTTCCTAGATTATCTTCCAGTTTTTTTTATAGTTTTAGGTTGTACATTTAAGTCTTTAATCCATCTTGAGTTCGTTTTTGTCTATGGTGAAAGAGAGGGGTCCAGCTTCAATCTTCTACATATGGCTAGTCAGTTATCTCAGACCAGTTATTGAAAAGGAGGCCCTTTCCCCATTGCTTGTTTTTGTTGAATTTTTGGGAGATCAGATGGTTTTTGGTGTGTGGCATTATTTTTGTGTTCTCTATTCTGTTCCATATATCTATGTATCTGCTTTTGTACCAATATCATGCTGTTTTGGCTATTGTAACCTTGTAATATCATTTAAAATCAGGTAACATGATGCCTCCAGCTTTGTTCTGTTTGCTTAGAATTGCCTTGGTTATTCTAGCTCTTTTTTTGGTTCCATATGAAGTTTTAAATAGTTTTTCTAATGCTGTGAGGAATGTTTTTGATATTTTGATAGGAATAACATTGAATATGCAAATGCTTTAAGTAATATGACCATTTTAATGATATTGATTCTTCCTATCCATGAGTATGAAATGTTTTTCCACTTGTTTGTGTCATGTCTGACTTACTTGAACAATGTTAGATAATTCTCATTATTAAGATCTTTCATATCCCTAGTTAGCTATATTCCTTGGTATTTTATTCTTTTGTGGTTATTGTAAATTGGATTGCATTCTTGATTTGGTTCTCAGCTTGGACTTTGTTGGTACACAAGAATGCTAGTGATTCTGCACATTGGTTTTGTATCCTGAAATTTACTGAAGTTGTTTATCAGATTAAGGAGATTTGGGGCAGCAACTATGTGGTTTTAGGTGTAGAATCATATTGTCTGCAAATGAGAATAATTTGCCTTCCTCTCTTACTGTTTCAATGTGTTTTATTTCTTTCTCTTGCCTGATTGCTCTGGTCAGGATGTCCAGTACTGTGTTGAAGAGTAGTTGTGGGAGACAGCATCCTTGTTTTGGTTTTCAAGGGGAATGCTTCTAGCTTTTGCGCATTTGGTATGATGTTGGCTGTGGGTCTGTTGTATGTAGATGGCTCCTATTATTTTGAAGTCTGTTCCTACAGTGCCCAGTTTGTTGAGGGTTGTTAACATCAAAGGATGTTGAATTTTATGAAATGCCTTTCCTGCATCTATTGAGATGATTATATGCTTTTGTTTGTAGTTCTGTTTATGTAATGAATCATATTTATTGATCTGCACATGTTGAATCAAACTTGCATCCCAGGAATAAGGCCTACTTGATCATAGTGGATTAGCTTTGTGATCCACCATTGGACTCAGTTTGTGATTTTTTTAAAAACATAGTTCTAAGATTGGCTTTATGTGATGGATTTCTTGACCACATGTATTTCGCTTAGCATAATCGTGACCATCTTGACAGTATATTAGCCTTGAGTGAGGAGCACACACCTTTAATTTGACATTTGTTCTAAGACCCTCAATATTCACTTGAGAAATGTAACTAATCCTTTGTTGTTAATGCTATTTAAAATTCCATGTCTTTTTGGGGGAGTATAACAAATCAAGTTCTTCAGTCCCACAAGCACCCAAATTACTGATCTTTCTCTGTTCTCTCTCTGCTTGAAACATGGCCAAGTGACTCCTGAGGTCTCTTCTGCATTGCACATTCTTGTCCAAGGCAGCCACTGACAACAAACATATACAAGGAAGGTTCTATCTAACGAACTCTACCTAAAGCTGCCAGTTCACTTGTGGCATATGGCCTGCTTAGCACATTGTTTTAGGGAACGGTGTTTTTTTCTCCCCAAACTTTTTGCCACTGTATAACATGAATAGGCATTTTTTTCCCCAAAATCTGATGCCATGTTTCTTCCTGCTTGCTGCCTCTTCCCTAACATTTGCCATATGTTTAAAGTGTTTTTCAAAGGCAGCATCCCACTTTTATATTAGGATAACAGTATCTACTATTTAAAAAATAGTAGCATAAAAGTATTTTTGAAATCTCTCTCTGTCTTTCCCCAGTGCAAATAGAATCAGAAGTTCCTGATATGGAATAAGCAAACGGTTAAAGGAGCCCAGTTTCCTTAGTGGCCACTAGGAAAACTCTGTTTCCTTTATCATAACTATGAGGTGAGTAACACCAAGTCTTCAATTTTGTTCCGCCATTGGGTTTTAAGATTTTTAAATAGCAGATAGCATTAATTACCCTGACTAATAAACAGTATCGGTTAAAATCCTGCCTGATGCATTAAACAATGCCACTATAAAACCAGTTACTTAAATGAGAAAAATGGGCGTCAGTTTTGGCTTTTACCATTTTTTATTTCCTTCACTTAATATCTCATAAAGTCTATTGGATTCTACCACTACATATAGTACCTTTGAAATGTTTGTATTTCTTTCACTACAAGTAAAAAACTACCAATACTCTTTCAAAATTACAAAATCTCAAAGCAGTGATCTCCCACCCCAATTCCTGATTCCCAATAATATATTTTTTGTGCTGCAGCTTGAGTGATCTTTTAAGGATCCAGCCTTGTGAGATCATTTGCCTGTTTAATCTTTCCATGGTTTCTATTGTCACAGCGTACAATTCTCATTATTTGGGTCAGTGTAAAGACCTTCCACAACCTGGCCCTTATATCATCATCAGTCTCTGTTTACCACCTGCACCTTACTTTACAATTTATTGAGCATGCTGGGATCCCCCGGAATTCTCTGAGCCTTAGCATATCCTTACCCTCTGCCTAAAGTTTTCTTCACAAGTTTATTGCTTCTATCATCTTTTCTTTCATTTTATCCTTTGCTTCTTCTTGAATGTCTTCAATGACTCCCTAAAGTAGCTGAGTACTGCTTTCTCATCAGTGTTTCCCTAAGCCCTTTTTCCTTGTTGTTGGGAACTGGATTCTTAGTCACCATTGTCTTCTGAATATGTGGCACAGTGCCAGTGTCATGGTATGCTCAATACATATTGAGTAAGTAAATGACTAAGCCTCTGCTATGGTTTGAAGGTATGTGTCCTCCAAATACTTATGTTGGAACTTTAGCCCCAAGGTGATGGTATTAGAAGGTGAAACATTTAAGAGATGATTAAATCATAAGGGCTCTGACATTCTGAATGGGATTAATGCTCTTATAAAAGGGCTGCAGGAACTAGTTATGCCTTTTTGCCCTTCTGCATTCTGCCATATGAGGACACAGCAACAAGGAGCTGTCTAAAAAGCTGAGACGGAGGCTTCACCAGACACTGAATCTGCCGGCGACTTGATCTTGGATTTCCCAGCCTCAAGAACTGTGAAAATAAACTTCTGTTGCTTATAAATTACCCCGTCTGTGGTATGTTGTTATAGCAGGAGGAATGGACTAAGAAACTCTCTCTTTATATAAACAATTACTTGTGGAAAAGTCTGTATAATTACAGAGTGAAATCTTTAAAATCTCTTGGGTTTATAAGAAGCCTTACCTGCTGTCTTAAATTCAAGATTCCCACATTTACACCTCTTTGGTGTATAGAATATCAAGTATAAAAATAGTCTTGGCTATCTAAGGCTAGTGGCCAAATGTCTATTGCAGAGAAAGAGTGAGAAATTTAATATAAATATTCATATTCTTACATATCCACTTCCTAGGCTAATTATCTATTTAAGAAACTTTGCCTTATTGCTACACACATACATTTATAAATAAAAGTACTTCTGCATTTTTCAAATATAAATTAGTTTTTTAAGACTTGTGTGCATACCTAAAAGCATATGCACCAGATATGTCCATATAAGCATATAAGCTTACAATTCCAATCAAAGAAAAAGACTGTACTTAAACTAACAGTAAGGCCTTAAATCAACTAGGAAATTCAATTAAATCATATTTCAGGGTTTATCGTTTCAGTCATACAAATTTTAACCTGGACAAAAACTGGTGTGTGTGTGTGTGTGTGTGTGTGTGTGTGTGTGTGTGTGTAGTTTGTTCTAAATATTGTAAACAAATTTATTTAAATGAGCTCATCTGGAAATACTGAGTTCTATTCAAAACATTTCTTTTTATTGAAACCAATTGATTTCTTTGTGTCAAAACAATGAAAGTGGGTCATTAAAGCAATTACAGTTACTGTGTAACTTTACTACACAAATTACCAAATAAATAATACTTACTGCAGAAAAACACAAGCTTACTATCTTTTTACTTACTTTCAAGTGAAAAGATGGAAGAGCTATTCCTATGTCCTCAAAAGTCCATATGTTAGCTGGACATACTGATATCTGATTCACGAAAATTCTATTGCTTCAGTCCCATAGAAGTGAAATGACTTTAAAGCATTTTCACATTTGTTGTCCTATGTTTTCATATTTAATAATTTTACACTAATTTTACAGTTACTGAAACTGTTGCATAGCTGTGCTGTTCTTTACCTGGACATGCTGCATATAACAGTATGTTTTTCTTTTTACAGGTCCCAGACTTTATTCTCTAGGTCTTTTCTGGGGCATGTATAGTTCAAAGCACCCATACATTAAGATTTCTAATCTTAAATCTTCTAATCTTTTCAGTGGATAGATTCAAATATCAGTGTTTTTGAAAAAGAAAAATCAAATACGATTATTACTAGTGGTTTATTTCAGGGATCTGGGAAAGGGTTTCTATTTTACTCTAAGTATTTTCTTGCTGTAGTTGAAAATGGCTCAAATCCCTTCAACTGGGGACCAATCTGTAAAGGTCCTTGAGTGATGGAAACTAGTGATTTATAATGATTGCTATTTGAATAACGGTTATCAGTTTCTAATGAGTTTTTAAGAAGAACAAGAAGAGAAATTAGGCCATGGGACATATGAAAATAGGAGAAAGAGTAACAGGAGAAAAGACAAACTTCGTCAATTCCATAACTTTGAAGTAATAAGTCAGACATCCACCAACTCCTGACTTTAGCTAATTTACAGTTAGTAAAGGAAATACTTCACATCAAGTGGTTTATTATTTACTCCTAAAAATTCAGCACATCGTCTGTCATTTTTGCAAAAGCAGATATCCTTTCGTTACCACATATAAATTCGATCATAGCATATTGATGTATCCTAAGTCCTTCAGTAATGACTCAGAAAAACTGAAGTAATTATTTGACCTGGATTTATAATTTCTTAATCCTTTTTAAGCTTATGTACTTTTAGTCTAATAAGAAAAGATGCTTTGTTAATTTTAGCTGTCTTTAGAATCAAAGAGGTTAGCAAGGTGAAACGCCGAGTCAGAAGGACCATGTTTTTATTACGCACCAAGCATATATAAAAGGCTGCGCATTTTACAATCTTCTGAATCTTTGCAAAGATTTTTACAAAGTAGGTATTGTTAGCTCCATTTTGAAAATCAACAACAACAACAAAATAATGCTGAGAAAGTTTAAGTAATCTAGCCAATGTCGTACCATGAACCTGCAGATTTTAGTTTTGTATGATTCAAAGCCCCTTTTAATGGTAGGAAGGTAGATGGCTGCAACCCTAGCTTAAAAGGAAGGTTTACATCCCATAGATCTGGTGCTGAATAGGAAGCACAAAGAACAGAATAGAGCCAGAGCAGGAGGTATCTGAAATCTACACTTAGTCTCCCATAGAGGCACAGAACACACTGCAAACATAGCAAGGGATGGACCAATAAACAGAAACATTTAAATTGAATCCTAATTCTACAACCAAGACCTCAGCTTTCTGTTATAAACCCTGGTAGGGATGGTTGTGCAAACATTCACCCAAATGTGCTGGGAACAGAGAACACACAAGATTTTAGTTCCTGTTGCGGGTATGCAGGGAGTCCCTTTTTGGAACAATTTGCTATCTTCAGAACAAGTACCTAGAGATGGAGTACCTGAGAAATAAATAACAACTTAGAGAGATTAAGACTACATCAAAGTATAATTCTGGCTATTCTATGGTAGTTTTTTTTTTGGCAGGTTAAGTTTTGAGGAATAAATCCTTCAAACTCTAAAACCATATTGGTTCTTTATGAGGTCATGATCAAAGATGGGCTTTGCACAGTTGAGATAGAAAGCCCATCATAATGTCATTTGAGGGGAAGCCAACAGTCTCTTACATCTCCCACTCTGGTTTTCAGCAGGGCTTTAAATTCCCATTATCAAGGACCATGGACTTACTCAAGAGTCCATTGTTAAATTATATATTAATGTACAATGAGTTAAACTTGGATTATCTCTAAACACCTAAGTATAAACTGATTTGTAACCAGATTCATAAGGAGATGCCCCAAAGAAATAGAAAGAGTTAAGTTTTGGTTTGGGAGAAGAATAAAATGTTTTGGAGTTTGGTGCCTTGTCTAAGAGGGAGCACTGTGGTCAGAGTACTCAATGACTCAGTTGCCAGAACAATAAAGTGAAAACCTCAAGAGAGGTGCTTGTTTCTGGAGGGCATGTGCAGGTGTTCTGAAGAGTTAAAATGAAAGAGAGAGACTGCATAAAGACAAAATATTTAGAGTCCTCTATCTTTGTTTCATTTGCAGGTGTCTTTCTTCAAATAATACACTTTTTTCAATTCCTTTATCACCTGACATAGCAAACAAAAAAAATCACACTGACAGATTTAGAAAATTCTTGTTGATTTGAAATGAATGATTCCTTCCTTCCTTCCTTCCTTTCTTCTGTCCTTCCTTCCTTCCTCCCTCCCTCCCTCCCTTTCTGTTGACTTTATCCAACATCAGATTCTCAAGGGCAAAACCTATAGAAGTATAATGTAAGCACCATAGTAGGTCTTATTCACACAACTCTAGTTCAAAGAGGATTTATCTTTTCTTAAGTACATACTCAGAAAGAAAAAACTTCACATAGCATTTGTAATTGAGTACAAACAGCCTGGAGCCCCCAACTTAGCTAGCATTTATAGCATTTTGTTTGATCAAACATGATATACAAGTCAGCAGACTAGCTGTGAAGAGATCTCATGATCATAATTCCCAGGAATAAGGTGATTTCAAAACAGCTAGAGTAGCATCCCACGGACACCATTTTCCACGGGGAACAATTAAGCCAGAATGGCATTCTATTCTGCTGCTATTGCAGATTGCAAATCACAGCAGTTTACCCAGTAATTTCCCATCGATCAGCACTAGTGTCTTCCATATTAAAATATTCTTCACTGTAGTTTCCTCATCTTCCAAGTAAATTTTCAAACACAGGCTGCAAAGAAAGAACTGGAAACTGCTGATTTATATATTAAAAAAAAAGTAACATATTTCGGGTTTGTGAACAGAAAATTAAGTACTTTTATGTTTTTTTTCTTCTCTTGAAAAGGTTGCTGATCCTTGGAGATGACAGTATAATTAAAACTGCAATTAGCATGTAGATAATCAGGAACAGTGAAAATACAAAAGAATAAACTGGGAAGAGCTGTTATATTAAATCAGAATCCAACCAGATTCTAAATATAGTTTTCTGTAGTCTAAAAATAAAGAAAGCATTCTATTAACTGTGGTTGTAATTCTACACATTTCTTCATTACAAAAATATGTAGAATAATTATAAGTTGTCCAATATTTATCACGTTCTGAAGGAGAAAACAAATATGAGCATCACATATTTAGAAATAAGTGAAAACCAACCAAATGAGAAAGGCAAAGTTTATTTATTCAGACCTTGCTATAGCAAGGGAGTAAGTCATTATTATTTGTATTTTAGCAGAGACTCAAAGGCAGATAGGAGAGGTGGAAAACTTTATAGTGAAGCAAGGGGAAAGCTTCCAGTGTGCCCTAGTGGAAGTTATTGGCATGGAGAAGTTGTATGCAGGCCAAATACACATGAGGCAACCTATGCGATTGGTTGGAGCTACATATGTGGCTCTCTGTGATTGGTCCTAAGTTAGAAGCAGGGACAAAAGTCAGGAAACTTGTCAGTTATTAATCAAGGACTGGCCATTCAGGGCTGATTGTTATAGATATTATTGTTTAGCTTCCTGTATTGTTGCTAGTGATAGCAATCTGGCTACCTGCATGTCTGATTTATAGCAGGCTGGCTTTCCGGTTGTTTATTGCAGATAAAGGGCTGGTTTCCTGGGCAGATTCCTGCAGGCAATGAGTCAGAGTTCTAGTTTTATAAGTGGTATGGCTATTATTCCATTTTTATATTCAGTCTCTCTAATATATTGGATTATCAAATAAGAATAAAATATTTTTAAGTTTTATAAAAAATTAGAGTTGATTTTATTATTTCATCAAGAAGCAAATGGTAATATATTAAGATGGACTCAGATCCTTTAATATTTAGTAGGAAATGGATTTAACCTTTTAAGATATTCTATAAACCTTACTCAAAAAAATGTAAAAAGCAATATTAAATCAGTAGTCTATAATTGTAAAAGCAAAGATTGCTCTTTTCACTGTAAAAATATTCTCAGTAGTCCAGCAGATAATATGGGATGCTATCTTTAAAGGAATACATTCATCTCTGTTTTTTCCTCCTTTTCAAACTATTCTTGTTTAATGCCTGTTTGAATCTTCTTAAAGCATATCAATTCCTACTTTCTAGGTGGACTTGATTTCTGTTTTTTTTTAGTATATTATATTTTCTTTCCAATAACTAAAAGCTAGATGAGACCAAGATTGCTTTCTTGTATGGCTCTGAAGTGGCTCTCATGTGGCTCTGAATTTCAAAATAGACTTTCCCCAAATAGTTTGGCTACTGGCACATTAACAGAAGCATGATGTTCCATCCCAAAATGACCACATGGAAGGGGATCCCACACACTATTAATTTACTTTCTGAACAACATTACGTGAGCATATGCCATGTGCAAGATACTGAACTAGCTGCTGGGGTTGCAGAGAAAAATTATATAGATTCTGGCTCAAAGAATTTAAGAGTCTGGTAGAGGAAGATAGACATTATAATCAAATAGCAGTAAGTAATAATTAGTGATTTTTTAATAAAGCCATCCCAGAAGTGTTTGCAAGAATCAGTGAAGACCACAGACCAGAGGGGTGCACTGCTACAGTTCTCTGAGAGAGGATGCTGACAGAGCCTCAACAAAAGCTCTCTAGGACAGATGATTTTTCCACCTGTGTTTTAAAATCTGTGTAGTTTTTGCCACTTGAATAAGACCAAGAAAAGCAGCTAAGACAATGAAACAGAGTAAGCAAAAGCATGGAGTCATGGACTGGCTTAAAGCATCTGAAATATAATGGCCACAAAGAAGGTACACATGACCACATCATGGAATGTATGAATGTCCTATTTACCATTTTATGCCTTATCTGGTAAGCAATGGGAGGTCTTGGAGAATTTTAAGGAAGGTTTTATTTTTTTTAATGGCTTTTTAGAAAGATGCATCCACTGTAGATACACATGCTCTTGCATATTTTTAAAATAATTTTGCTTCTTTGTAGCTCTTATAGTCACTAGGTGACAACTTCTCTGATGTTATAATTCGAATATTTGCAAATAAACTTCAAGACAGGAAAAAAAATTGTGCAACAAAAATGAGATATCTAACATCTGAGGGGACAAATGTCATTCAGAACAGGACAGGAGAAAGCTGTCCCAGATAATGTAGAAAAGTAGTGCAAGAAGATACTTTAGAGATTATGTATTCCGATGTGTTCTTTCATATGGACAGGACATTAAGTTAGGAGTTTTGTTGAAAGCACCAAGACAGAACAGAAAAAATGCCCCAAAGTCAGCTTCCTAATACAAAGCAAATTAAAAAAAGAAAAAAAAAAGAAAATCAAATGAGGGTAGAGAATAAAAGGGTTTGTTTGGAGATAGAAAGAATCTGGAGAATACTTTCATGGAAAGAGGTGTTTCTTTGCTAAGAATTTCTTCTCCTAGAGGTAGAGGTAGAAAGTGTCTACCTCTTCCTTCAGAAGCCTTAGAGAATGGAAATCCAATGTGACCTCTCTGAATATGTAATATTTGTCACCTGCAGGTAAAGAAGTGCAGTGAACCCATGCCAGACTGCAGACTGGAAATGCTAAAGACAAGAGACAAATAGTGGGAACAAAGCAAGGTGGTGAAATTGGTGACTTATACTTTCAGCATTAACCAGGGCAAAGATTGCACAAACATTTCTTATAGCTCAAATGTGGGTTAAGCATGACAGAACAATAATGTGGAATTGTCTTAGATCTTATCTAATAAGGTACTACAGAGGCTAGCAAGGTAGATCCCCGCAACATAGTCAAGGTAATTCTGTCAGAATACAAAGAATCCACAAAAATTTTATCGATAAATAAATGAAATAAATTATCTACAAGTTTTAGTCTAAATATGCCTCAAATATTACATGCGACATTACATATCCTTTAAACTTTTGCTGTTTGGCCAGGCTTTGTGGTTCACACCTGTAATCCCAGCACTTTGGGAGTCTGAGATGGGCAGATCTCTTGAGTCCAGGAGTTCGAGACAAACCCAGGTAATGTGGAGAAACCTGTCTCTACTAAAAATATGAAAATTAGTTGGGTGTAGCGGCTTACACCTGTAGTCCCAGCTACTTGGGGACAGCTGAGGCAGGAGAATCACTTGAGCCCAGGAGGTTGAGTTTGCAGTGAGCCATGATCACAACACTGCACTCCAGCCTGGATGACAAAGTAAGGCCTTATCACAAACAAACAAACTTACTGTTTATCTGAGACTCAAATTTAACTGGGCATTATCTATCTGGAAACTCCCATCAGCATTGGACATTAGCCAGACTCAGCATAAAATCAACATGAGACTGTAGGCCAAAATCACAAACATTTTCCCCTTAATATTTCTCCTTTACTAAGAGCCAACCCTGGGAGGCTCATAAATTACAAGTTTGGGAGGAGCAACAAGGGGAGAAATAAGAAATTGCCATACCTCTACCACCCACAGCAGTAATCGTTAGCTGGGAAAGTATGTAATGTAGCTGTAACTGTGAATAAATCTGACGATTCCATGGAACTGAACATTTTGAGTGCTGAAATGTCTATTTTGTGACTCAAATTAACTGTACAATGTTGAATAAATTAAAAAATCGGAAAAACTACGGGTCTGCCTTGAATATTCCTCCAGAGTAAGGGCGAAAAAACAGCTTCCTATCTCATAAGCAGAGTAACTGGTACAACGGGCAAAGAAAATAAATGTGTGCTCTGATAGCACTCATGAGCCTTGCTTGTTCAATACACCAGTTACGGCAAATTGTTAATAGCAAACTGAGGCCTGAAGGAATCTAAGGGTGACTCTAATAGCAGACTGCTTGAGATGGATGAAGGTGAGGAATAGCCCACGTCTCCCACATATGCTTGCAATTCTTTCCAGGTGATTCTTCCTCATTGTTCTGCCAGTAGCAGACCATCCTCTCCTTCCCACAAGTTCTTTTACTACTAGAGAAGCCAACCGCAAGTCGACTAAAATATTTTTCAAATAATTATGATTTGAAAGATCTCTAGATACACTTGCATGGAAACTCAAAATAAACTTACCTATCTGACCTACACGAACTGAGAATATAGAATCAGCTATGACTTGTCTTTAACCTGGGCTCTGTCTAGTGATGCTTACCACAAGGAGGAGAAGCCCACTGCTCCTGGATGTTAAAAGTAAAACAACGCAACAGAGTAGTTTATTCTAAGGACTCAGTGATGGGTCATTTTTTAAAGTTGTGGCCCCAATCTCTAGGGGAATATGAGTCAATGAATTTCAGACTAATTACAAAGAAGACCTAGCGAACTGGGGAGAGTGTCAGGGAAGGAGAGTGGGAGAAGGAAAGATGTTAGAATAAGTATATAAATGTTGTATTAGTTCCCTATGGCTTCTGTAAAAAAAGAAACATGATAAACATAGTGGCTTGGAACAATACAAAATGTTATCTTGCAGTTCTGAATATCAGAAGTTCAAAATGAACATCACAAGGCTAAAATCAATGTGTTAGCAGTATGTCTTCCCCTGGAGTCTCTGGAGGAAAATGACTCCCTTTCTCTTTCTAGAGTCTAGAGGTTAGATGCATTTCTTGGCTGGGGCCCCTTCTTCCACCTTAAAAGCCAGCAACCGCATCACTGCTACCTCAGCTTTCATTGCATCTTCTTGACTGACTCTGACTGCTCGCCTCCCTCTTTCACTTATAAGGGCACTTGTTATTATATTGGCATCACACAGATAATCCAGGGTAATCTTCCCATCTCAGGATCTTTAATTTAATCACAGCTGCAAGGTCCCTTTTACCCTATGACAAAACATGTATATGTTGGGAGAATTTAGGACACAAAAATTTGGGGGGACCATTATTCTGCCTACCACAGATGTTCTCTCTCACTCTTCTTTTTGGGAAAATTGTGAATTATGAAATGAGAATGAGGAATGGATGAACTGGCTGGAAATTTCTCCCTTCACTCTTTCTCCTTTCTAATCCAAAGCAGTCATCCACAAGCTCCATTTTGCCAACTCAAGGATTCTCAAACTTTGTAATTCATTCTGCCATAACAGAAACTGAACATCTATTCAACATTCATCTTTTAGCAGTACTTTATATCACTCCTCAATCTTGCTGCTTCCTCCTCCCTAGGACTATATCTTCCTGCTCCTCCTGGGGATACTATTCCTTCCCCCCTTCAACAAATTGTTTCGCTAGGGATTCCAATCTAAATACCTCCACCAGAATTGTGCACCTGTGGCGCAAGATTGGGGAAACAAACTCCTGCTGGAGATCTATACATTGGTAAGGGATGGACATGTATAAACTACTCCTAACAACTGACAAGGAAAGTTGGAATTAACTCTAAAAGAACCTATGTCATGTCTTCCAAAAAACAGAAGGGATCTTTCTGCAGTAGGAAAGAATGAAGCTGAGACTTAATGGGACAAGTTGAGACAGGTAATTTGATTTCCTAGATTCACTAGACCTGAAGTCCTACCCTACCCGTTGTCCTCTTTTATCTAAGCCAAAAATATATTTTATTTGCTTGTTTAAGCCAACTTAAATTGGGCTTCAATCACATGTAGCAGTAATATTCTGTGTTAGTACAGTCCTATTCTGAACTAAGTGTATACTTGCAATATCTCATTAAATCCTCAAAGTAATCTTGTGATGATATAATATATATCACTATTTTACAATTGAAGAAACTGAGGCAGAGACTGGTTAAGTAACCTGTGAAGATTTGTGTTGGCAGTGTGAGAAAGAGCCAGAATTTAACTCAGTTTCCAGTGTCAAAAGTCTACTGTCCCAACTGCAGCACCATACTGCCTTCTATTTTCCTTGCAGTCAGACAGTGTACCATGTCAGCCAAAATGAGTCTTCCTGCCACCATTTGAGTATGTTGCGCTCAACCTTATATTTTACATATGCTGTTTCTTTAGTCTTGTTGGGTAGACACTATAGTGCTAAGAACAGAAAAATTTTGCTGAGTAGACTTCAATGAGAAAATATTTAAAATTCACTGCTAGGTACATTAGCTGCAGCTATTATATTAAATTAAAAGTCATTTAGACCACACATTGGTGATTGCAACAGGAGATACCCAATCTTCTCTACCTCAAATTTCCATTGTATGTTGCAAGCTTTTATATTTTAATTTTTTGACTAAAACATTCTACTTTAATGTGATGTGATATATTTGAGAGCACAAAGTAAATGGAGTGTTCTTAGGGAATATATTAGCAAAGACTTAGATGTGCACCTTTCCAATCTGTTCAAAGCCTTAGGTACTGTCAAACATTTCAAAACAGTTGTCAGGCAATGTGCCATGAGGAACCCAGGAAAAATTCCATGTGGGAGACAGGAAGGGCAAGAACTGGTTGAGGTGTGAAGGAAGGAGATTACTCTGTGTGCAGAAAGCTTAAAGTAGGCTGATTTCAGCATAAATATCACTACTCTGGGAAAGATACTGTTCTCAAATTCCCAGTCCACATTAGCTTTTCAATAACACAATAACTTATTTTAGTTTTTTTGTTGTTTTTTTTGAGATGGAATCTTGCCCTGTCACCCAGGTTGAGTGCAGTGGTGCCATCTTTGCTCACTGCAACCTCTGCCTCCCAGATTCAAGTGATTCTCTCACATCAGCCTCTCAAGTAGCTGGGATTACAGGTGCCCACCACCCCACTGGGCTAATTTTTGTATTTTTAGTAGAGATGGCGTTTCACCATGTTGTCTAGGCTGGTCCGAACTCCTGACCTTAGGTGGTCTGCCTGCCTCTGCCTCCCAAAGTGCTGGGATTACAGGCTTGAGCCACTGCACCCAGCCCAATTATACATTATCTTAACAAGCTACACTTCTCTTTTGTAGTACTTCCTTAAAGAATTAACTGACCAATTACATATTTGTCTTCTGTGTCACCATTAGACCTGACTGCAAGTTCCATGGTTTTAGTCATTGTGTGTAGCTAAGTGGAAAGCTTTATACTTGTTGAAGGAAAAGAGAAATCAGCAATGGTAAGGATGTTGAGTCATGCAGATGATGGCATAGGGAAGTGAATAAAGACTACTCCCCGTGAGGTCTGGGGATATCAATGGTGACACACTGATTTCAGTTGGATTATTTGCTTTGTCTTAGCATGAGCAGTCCACAACATGTTCTTTCATTTTATCTCCAGCAGGACTTCTCACACCACCTAACCAATGAGCAATTTCTATCAAATCGCTACTCTGTATTTCTCACTCAATTGCTATTTTTGTCTGTAAAATCATGACAGCATATACTTGAATCAGTTTATTAATACACATCAAACAATAAAATAATGCTTTGCTATAGTATTTGAAGACTTGTTGCCATTTATTTCTGGGCCCCAAAATCCAAGTCTTAATTTCAAGACAAAAGTATATTACTTGCTCTTAATAGATATTGAGCCTGGCTTTATACTACACCAATTATTCATCTTTAAATGTTTGCTCTATGTGTTACCCTTCCACAAATTATCCTTTCTAACACTTGTTCCTCTTCTCATCTCCTGTAGCTACTCTTATTGAGCAATACTTCTTGAGTACTCTTCATTCAATCTCTAAGCAAGCTCCTTTTAAAATATCCCTTCACTCGTTTCGTTATTTATTCACATGCCTTTTTTAAAAAATTGCATTTTAGGTTTGGAGGTACATGTGAAGAACATGCAACATTGTTGCATAGGTACACACGGCAGTGTGATGTGCTGCCTTCCTCCCCATCACCTATATCTGGCATTTTTCCCCATGCTATCTCTCCCCAACTCCCCACCCCCCACTGTCACTCCCCTATTTTCCCCTGACAGGCCCCAGTGTATGATGCTCCCCTCCCTGTGTCCATGTGTTCTCATTGTTCAACTCATTGTTCACTTATGAGTGAGAACATGCGGTGTTTGATTTTCTGTTCTTGTGTCAGTTTGCTGAGAATGATGGTTTTCAGGTTCATCCATGTCCCTACAAAGGACATGAACTCATCATTTTTGATGACTGCATAGTATTCCATGGTGTATATGTGCCACATTTTCCCTGTCCAGTCTATCATCAATGGGCATTTGGGTGGGTTCCAGGTCTTTGCTATTGTAAACAGTGCTTCAATGAACATTTGTGGGCATGTGTTCTTATAGTAGAACGATTTATAATCCTTTGGATATATACCTAGTAATGGGATTGCTGGGTCAAATGGAATTTCTATTTTTAGATCCTTGAGGAATTGCCACACTGTCTTCCACACTGGCTGAACTAATTTACACTCCCACCAACAGTGTAAAAGTGTTCTTATTTCTCCACATCCTCTCCAGCATCTGTTGTCTCCAGATTTTTTAATGATCACCATTCTAACTGGCGTGAGGTGGTATCTCAATGTTGTTTTGATTTGCATTTCTCTAATGACTAGTGATGATGAGCATTTTTTCATATTTGTTGGCCTCATGTATGTCTTCTTTTGTAAAGTGTCTGTTCATGTCCTTTGCTCACTTTTGAATGGGCTTGTTTTTTTTCTTGCAAATCTGTTTTAGTTCTTTGTAGATTCTGGATATCAGCCCTTTGTCAG
Organism: Cebus imitator; assembly: GCF_001604975.1. NCBI lineage: Eukaryota > Metazoa > Chordata > Mammalia > Primates > Cebidae > Cebus > Cebus imitator. The sequence continues at coordinate 8,942,284 of NW_016107375.1, forward strand.
ATGGGTAGATTACAAAAATTGTTTCCCATTCTGTTGGTTGCTGATTCACTCTAATGACTGTTTCTTTTGCTGAGCAGAAGCTGTGGAGTTTGATTAGGTCCGATTTGTCTATTTTGGCTTTTGTTGCCAATGCTTTTGGTGTTTTGGCCATGAAATCCTTGCCTACGCCTATGTCCTGAATGGTTTTGCCTAGGTTTTCTTCTAAGGTTTTTATGGTGTTAGGTCTTACGTTTAAGTCTTTAATCCATCTGGAGTTAATTTTAGTGTAAGGTGTCAGGAAGGGGTCTAGTTTCTGCTTTCTGCACGTGGCTAGCCAGTTTTACCAATACCATTTATTAAACAGGGATTCCTTTCCCCATTGCTTGTTTCTGTCAGGTTTGTCAAAGATAGGATGTTTGTAGATGTGTGGTGTTGCCTCCGAGGCCTCTGTTCTGTTCCATTGGTCTATATATCTGTTTTGGTACCATACCATGCTGTTTTGATTATTGCAGCCTTGTAGTATAGTTTGAAGTCCAGTAGTGATTCACATGCCTTTCTAGCTATTTTTATCCCTATTCCTTTCTTGTCTCTTTCCTATCTCTCTCTTCTGCTTATATAAAAATCATTACTTTCAAACTTCATGTTTACCACATGCATATACACGTTAATCGACAGTGCTCATGCTAAGTAAGAAGAAATGGAGGTTTGAATGATCAAGTGAAAAGTCAAATGCAGGAAGCTGAGTACACACAAAATAAGCATGCCAGAGGTCATGTAAAGCAAAGATGTAAACAATAAGGAGGGGGCAACATAGAAAATAGAGCAAGTCAAGGAGTCAATTGTCCATGAAAATGGTCAACAACCACAGAGAAGATGAATGGTGAAAAGTCTTATTAAAATAATCAGAAAAGATGTCCCCAGAAACAGAAAGAGCTAGAGATACTGATGGTTCCAGAGAAGTCCACAGCAAGAACAGTTCCTGAGGCTGAAAGTTCTTTTGCCCCAGTCTCAACTGCAGTCCATCTAGAATCCTAGTCAGCCAGCTTTGGATGAGACTGTCTCATATGCAAATAACATTAGTAATAGATCCAGGGCTCCTAACAGATGGAGGAGCATTCTATACAGGAAGGAATATTCCATAATACTGATTAATAATAATATATTTCCCCACTTTACTAAATCTGTCACCTTAAGAAATGGAGAGAGGAATTACAATTTTGAATATGCCACCATTAGAAAAGCTAACCTCAAATAATCTTAGTCTTTTGAATTTTTCTTCAAAAAGATCCTCTGGCACCTAGTCTCTTGTTTAAACCAAGCTGTGTTATCACTAAGAAATGGGTTCTTGCAAAGAGAGTTCCCACCTCCAAAGCTTTAATTTGACTTGTTATTTCATCAGGACACTATAGTGATTTCTTTAAGGCACTGTGAAAATACTATGTGAATTTTAGCTCATATTAGCTTTCCCCAAGTACTCTGATTACTATTGGAGCTATGTTTTTCTTTTTTTAGCTCTTACCCCACAATGTTGCTCTTCTATTTCTAGTATAAGAATTCTTTATCAAATTTGGTTGATTCTATTTTTTACTGTGAAATAAAAATATATTATGGAAAAGTGAACAAAATGTGTCAATGGTTCAATGAATTATTGCAAAGCAAACAACTAGATAAACATCATCCATGGAAAAAGCAGAGCACCAATTCCCTCCTGAACAATGTTTCTCCTATACTCTCTCTTTAAAAACAGTTTGCTTATCCCTATCATACTAATTATTGCATTCTGTAATTTGATATATAAAATTAATCAGTACTATTTTGGATAAAATATTGTATTGTTTTCATATTGGGATATTATAAATTAATCTTTTGTGAGCGTTCTAGTACCTGTCTCATGGGATATGTGTTGTTGGGTGTAGACTCAGGAGAGTCTTTATAATTTTAATAGATAATATACAACAGGATTTAAAAGAGGTTGAGGCAATTAACACTTCCATTAGCAGTTTGTGAGAAAACCCAGTGCTCATCTTTCTCTCCAACGCATTTTAACCAATTCAGTGTGTGTATGGTAGTACTTAATTCTGGATTTAATATTAGTTTTGCATTTCCATTGGTCATTAGGCTATTTTCTCTCCTAAAATGCCTATTCCAGACTAGCACAATATTTACTGGGCTGTCTTTTCTTTGAGTTGTATCAGATTTTATATATTCTGAAATGAGTTACATGTATTGCAAGTATCTTTCACTCTGTTTACCTTTTTAATTCTTAACAGAAATTCTTAGAGTTAACATGGCTACATTTTATCAATTTATAAAAAGTTTTTTTTCCTCTGCCCAAAAGTCTACATGACAAAACACTATATAACAGTATTATTTAATATAACTTCTTTAAGCCATATTTTTCAAATTTTAGTATTTACTACAATTCACTTGGCATTGATTTTTGTCTATATTGTGAGGTAGGGATCAAGATTCATTAAAAAATATATTTCTAATTTTTTTAGCAAAGTTTATTAATCGACTATTACTTTCCCCAAGCTTGACAGTGCTATTTTGATTTTAAATTTAATGACCATGTACAATTATCTGCCAGGAAACTAGTAAAACCTAGTAAGTTAATTGTACACATGTACTACGATCTAAAATTTATAATTCTAGGTATATAATCAATAGGAAAGCATATATCTTTATAAAAGACATGCACAAAAGATATTTCAAAATAGCATTGCTTTTAATAGTCTTAAAACAACCTGAGATCATAGAGTAAATAATGAATGAGAAAGAGGATAAGAGGAACTTTGAATTACTAATAATGTTCTATTTCTTTACTGCATCATTTTTACACAATTCATTTTGTAAATATTCATCAATTAGAATATTGACAACATGACTGTTATTTTCTGAATCTATGTTATGTTTTGGTTTAAAAAGAAGTTTATCTTTTTTAAAAAATGAATAAGATAGCACACATACACCTGCTTATTTTGGCATGACTTGCATCAGTTTTGAAATAAATAAAAATGCTTTGGTGATGTAGGTGAAAGGACACAGGAAAGCTTTTGTCTCTGAATTGCTGTATTCTCATCTGTAGAGTGAAGAATACCGGGAGCCTCAATAGTCCTGCCCAGCTCTTGTATTATAAAATTCCATTTACCTGGGTAACTAAAGGAGAATTGGAAACCTGCTTTGTGCCTGTCCTCATAAAACCTCTCATTTTTATTTGTTTCTTGTGCTCTTTCTGTCGGGTTCATTGTTGTCCCATCTCAATAGACATTTTCCATAATAGCTTTCATCTTGGAATAATCAAAACCTAGTTTGTTTTAAAAAAGATAAAACCAATTCAGTGTTTCTCAGTGGCATGTGTGACTGGCCATCTGGTTGCATTCACAACTAGGGCGAAACGAAGCTTTCTCGAGCTTATTAATTCAGTGGATGTCTTTCTTGGAGAAGTTGGATGGTCATATTTAATTCCCAGTTTCATGTCAACACTCACGGGGAACATTTGGCTCTTTTAAGTTAAAGCACATGCCCATGTCTTCACTATTTCTTAATGATGAGGCAGGGTTTGTTATGCTAGAGGATATGTCTTTTAAGCACATCAAAAGAAAACATTTATACTGCAATCTTCTCTATTTATTACCATGATTTACAGCCACACATCCACCCAAATACCAGATTAATATCTGTCCTCATGCCCTTAGTTCTGTTTTAGAAGTACAATAACTTTCTAACTACATCACGGCCTCCAAATTCTCCTTAATCTAATCAATCTTGTGCTATGCTAGCACGTTAATCTTCCCAAAGCACAACTTTCAAAATCTTTCAGTGTCTTCAAATGTTTTAGTTTATATCAGAGCTCTTAAAACTTCGGTGAGAAAAAAGTTGCTATGGAATACGCACTGCCTTAAAAGGCAGATCCCATGTCCCCCAAGTTTATTCAGTCAGGGAAGAATGAGGTCCAGAAATCTACACTTGTTTTCCTGTCCAATTTAGGGAAACTGAGGATTACTCCCAGTGTTTACACAGGTGCTTCTCTGCCCTCTGTGAATTGGGAGATTACTATTCACAAGCAAACTCTGTGTTTTGGCCAGTCATTCTAGAACACTGAATTTTTGGCTGCCAAGAAGTTATAGGGAAGCAGGTCCTTCTATAAAACTTTAGAACTTTCCCTTACCTACTACATGAAAACTTAACCTGACTTGAAACATAGCCAAGAAATTAAAAAAAAAAAAAAAAAAAAAAAAAAAAAAAAAAAAAAAAAAAAAAAAAAAAAAAAAAAAAAAAAAAAAAAAAAAAACCTAAAAATTAACAAGACGTGTGACAGCATGGGCTATTTCACAGGCCTATTTCCCAAAGGCAAGAATAGGAGACTTTGAATAATTTCTCAAAAAGTGACAGGTAGCAAGCAGCTGCTACCTGAGGCTCCTTAGTGACCTCTTTAGGAAGAATTAAGAGTTGACTTGGTGCTGTTGAAGGAGCTAAGAAACCGTCAGGGTCCTGTAGGAGTAGTCATTGCAGCTCGTGGAATAATGGATGGAAGCTCCATTAGGGATCAGCAGTGAGACATTTGGAAAAGAATGTTTTATTGCTGAGAGATTTCTAGTTTCTCATTTCTTCACCCAAGAAAATCTCCCATAATGAAATACATACGTTATCATCTCACATGGACAGGGAAAGAACATATGCAAAAGACATTTGAATTTTATATTAAGCCGAAAGCAAGGATGGAACTAGATTTCCCATGAAGAAATGTGGTAGGAATTGAAATGACCAAGATGTATTATGTGATTCTGCCCAAACCATCTATTCCCACTTCCTCTGCTTCATCCACTTAATTATTTTCTTCTGCAACCAAATAACATGTAGTTCTTTTTTACATGCCAGCTCTTTCATTCTTCCATCTATTCCAGACTCCTTACTCTGCTGAAACTGTGTGCTCATCCTTCACACCCTAGTTCAAGCTCCCATTCTCAATCTAGTCCTCTCAAACCTGCTAGATATAACTTGTCATTGTTTTCTCCATTACCATCTGCTAGCATTTTATCATTTATGCACATTTATTATGCTGAATATAATGCTTTACTATGATCATTTGTTTTACCCACTAGATTGATTCTTAAGGATATAGTCTAGTCTTATAATCTGTATATCCCCTACTGTATAATCTGTGTATCCCCTACTGTGTGTATAATCTATATATTCCTCCCATAAAAGTAGAATATGATCTCTTTGTTAAAGAAAATCAAAATAACTAAGAGGTACAAGTTCATTACAAAACACCCAAACATTAGCCATGCTTTCAGATTTTAGCTAAAAAAAAAAACCTTCAGGAGAGACATAAACATTGTACCCCCTACAATGGCTAAGACAGGGACATACAATAAGTTTTCAAAAACAAACATTGACTGACTGTATAATTCATTGATTAGTATACAAAATGACATTGCTGGTTTAATTAAATTGACCAGATAATAAAAGAAATGATCAATTCAGACCATAAATTAATATGAATGTTTTGATATTCTGTGTCAATAGACTAAAAGATGCATTAGTCCAAAAGGACAAAATTATTAGTTTTCATCTTAAGATAATAATACCTTACATATATTGACTACTTAGAATAAATGAGGTACCATGCTAAATATTTCATATACATTATCTCATTTAATGTTCATAAGCTGATGATAAATATTCTGTGACTATTTTTATTGTGGGGAAATGAAGGTTTAGGACAGTTGCATAACTCACACAACAGCATGTAGCTGAAGAGAACACTGTTAGTGTTTGCAACTTTTCAATGTTACTAAAAACTACACAAAACAATTATCAAACAGCAAGGTTATTGAGAAGAAAGGTAAGATCCAATGTCAATTCCGTAAATGTTTTCACAAAAAAATAAAAATTGTATTATTAAAATTTTCTTTGATGACTTAGTTTAAATGAAAATATTATTTCAGATATTTTAAATCATTAAAAATTAATGCTGTGAATTATTTTTCAAATATATATCTGCATTTAAAAGTCAAATGTCAGAGACACTGTTAAATGGCCGGTTTTAGGAGGTACCTCTACTGGAACTGATATTCTAATAACAAAATCCACTTTATCTTGTATTGGAAGACTCATAAAAACCCCTTCTGGCTGGTACATTATGACCACCTTCAAAAAACTAAAATAACTTGTTTCTGTACATATCCTCCCAAAGAAAACAGATAAGAGTATGGTGTTCTTCTAAGCCCTTGGGCTTCAATAGATTTTCTCAAGCTAAAGGAAATGGGAAAGTGTTACCAAAATAAAAATGTACTATGTCCTTTTTTATGGCATTTACCAAGTAAGAGCCCCAAGTCAGAGATTGTAAATTATCTGAGTTCTGTTAATATGAACATTCATCTCACATGTCAAACATACAGCCTTGAAGTTAGATTCCTATAACTGAACTTCCTGGATAACTGACCTTTCCATTCCCTCCTACATTTTCATGAAGAAGTCTGGTCTGATTGTTACACATTGACTGGAATGATAACACATTCACTTAATTCCTCACTATGGATTACAGGAAATTTCACAGTAATCCAGAATTAGGCAACTTTCTATTAAGCCATATCAGAGAACTTAAAATTGAAGGAAAAAGTCTTATACTGGCAACATTAGCAAAATGATTAATAAATCTAATTAAAAGAAAGTATCTCACCAATTTTGTCAATCTGTTTTATCTTACACAAATTTTAGAGTAATTATCTGGTAGTGTTTCTGTTGCAAAGATTTTTTTGGATAAAATTTTTATTTTGATATAATTTGAAACTTAGAAAAAAATTTAAGGATAGTATAAAGAGCTCCTTTGTGCTCTTTATGGAAATTCATCTGCTGTTTTACGTTTCGCCACATTTACCTTTTTGTTAGTTTACCTGTAGGTGGAGCATCTATGTACTCCCTTTGAGTAAAGATAATGCTCACTCCTTATTCTTTCTTTACATGTCTGTCTCTGGGGAAGTACAGTGGCTGTCTGGGTTTCATCTAACTCCTGCAGGGTGACAATTCTCAGGCAAGCATGGTCATGCAAGACCTCTCCCCTCAGTCTCTCATTTATAACACTTGGCATCTGACTTTCCGCTCCTAGGTAAGCTAAGCACCTCACATTCATCATTTCCAAAACGGAATATAATATCTCTCTCCACTTGTTAATCCAAGCCACAACTATATCCCCTATCTTTATTAATGGTGTCAGAGGCTTTCAAACCAAAGTGACTCCATTTTAAATGAGGGATAGAAAAATGACGCTGGGACTTATGGGGCTGCATTCTCAGAAAGTCAGGCATTCCTAGCCTCTAGATGTTTATAGTTAAGGGAACAAACTAATAATGTTTACTAAACAGACCCAGACTTGGTAGTGTTCAAATATCCTGCTATCTAGAGAAAAAAGGCATTCCTAGTTTTGCTTTAAGGATAATAGTATCCATCCTTGCATGTAAGAAAATTAATCCTTTATCACAAACCCTTGTAGCAGGGCATATCTTCCCATATATACAAGCATCGTGCCTAGGCTGCATGTGTTCTTCCTCTTACTTTCGGGAACTTCCTTCTCTGTCTGTGGAGTAGCTTTTCTGGTTTTACTTTGTGCTGCTGACTTTCCCTGAATTCTTTCTTGCATGACATCCAAGAACCCTCCCTTGGGGTCTGGATCAGGACCCCTGTCCTGTAACAACAGTGTCAGTAATTAAAAGAGTTCATTCAATTCATAACCATTGATATGGTCATTCTTGACGTCTGCGTCTCCTTTATATCTCACATGTTTCTGAGAACCTAAACTTCATCCTCTTAGATTTACATTTTTCTTTCCATCACTGTTTTTACTGTCTTAGATAAAACTCCCTCCACTTCTCACATAGAAGTCTCTTAAAATAGTCTCCTATGCATTCCCCTTACATATTGTCTTTTTGACCTTAAATCCTTCCTCATCAATGTTATCACAGTGATCTTTCTAAAATGTCAGAAAATATGCTATGTTACTCCTCAGTTTTCTAAAGCTTATATGGCTGACTGTTGCCTAAAGGATTAAATCCAAAGTCCTGAGACTGCTACATGATGTCTTTCAAAATCTGGCTCTTGCTTCCTTTCCAAATGGATACCCTTATATTCCTCTCTGGCATCCCTGAACACTAATAACTAGATTAATAAAATTATTCACCATTAATTGATAACAAAATTACATTGAAGCACACTCAAATATAGCTTCTGTTAAAACTAAAAGCCAGACAACCCATTCTCACAATACTTTCCTTCCAAGAAAACTCCAATTTATCATATTAATTGGGGCTCAAGTATCATCTCCCATATACAGTGTTTTATAAATTTACCTTATAGCATTATTTAATTTTTCCTACATACAAAGAACCTTACCTGTATCTGTCTTTGGTTCTTGTCACATTATAATGCTCTTATTATGTGTCTGTTGTTCCATGAAACTGTGAGCTGCTCAGTGGCACTCTGTCCTCAAATTCTAGCTCACTGCTTGCCCTGAAGAATTGCTCAAGGCATAGTTTACAAATACTACCAATAATATGAAGAGCTAACCGTTACTGAACCCTTAGTGTTTTTCAGGAACCACAGGCATTGCCTCATTTCATCCTCACAAAAACTCCAGGAGTAGACCATCATGTGCTACTCTTATCCCCATTGTACAGAGAAGAAAAATGAAGGTAAGTCAGTTTGTTCTGATCTTACACAGATAATAGCATTATTATCAAAACTCAATTCTAGATGTACTGATCCAGTGCTGTGGCTGTTAGGCCCTTCAGTATAAGGTGATTAATGTAAGTTAGTCCTTCTTGTACTTCAAGGGAAATTTTTTTTTCTTCCCTAACAGCAATATTCTAGACATATCTCTCTATCTTCCCATGAAATAAAGGTCTGTGTTTCAAAGAATATCTCTCAGATTTCTAAATATTTTATTCCTAATAGCTTTATCACTTCTTTAACTTTTTACTTTCTCTGGTTTACCCAATCAAGCTAGAAATGTTGACGCTCAGGGCTGTTCCAATTGTAAATAGTTGCGATTCAGATCCTGATTTTGAATCTGATGATTCATTCACATCTTTAAACTATTCAACTCAAAGTTTCAATTATAACTGAAAATAATGAACTGAATGGCTCTTCAAAACACTCGTCTACTTTTTGCCATACCATGGGAGGAATTCTTCTCTCAACAAAAACTCAAGAAGGAAATCTGCAAAGGGTAAAGGGATTTTGCTATTAGCAATAATTTTAAGGTCATGGTCTGTACACACAGAATTTGGAGAAGGGGGAGTTGAATTCAGTAAGAACCAGTACTAAGAAGTTAAATATTTATAATCCCATTCTAAATAATTGCTTAACTTAGTTTTATCACTAGTTCTCCCAAAACCAGTTTGTATATGTAGACACAACTTAAATGTGTTTCTCAAATCTCTCTCTATCGTTGTAGACTTTGAATGTGAGTTACAAGCTAGGGCCATCTACACTGGGAGTTGTCATTTTAGAGAACCCAGGTAAATGTGAGTAGTACCCTCCTATGCATGGTTTTGCTTTCTGCAGTTTCAGTTACCTGTGGTCAGTCATAGTCAAAAATATTAAACAGAAAATTCCAAAATTAAAAGATGTGTAAGTTTTAAATTGTGTGCTGTTCTGAGTCATATGAAAATGTTTCACACCACCATGCTCTGTCCCACCCAGGATATAAATCTTCCCTATGTCCAGTCCATCCACACTATACACTTTACCTGTCAGTCACTTAGTAGCTATCTAAGTTATCAGATCTACTGTCGCAATGCTTGTGCTCAAGGAAACTTTATTTCACTTAACAATGGTTCCAAAGCACAAGAGAAGTGATACTGGTGATACAGATATGCCAAGGAAAAGCCATAAAGTGCTTTCTTTAAGCGAAAATGTGAAAGTCCTTGACTTAATAAGGTAAGAAAAAACATTTTGTGAGGTTGCCAAGATCAACAGTAAGAACAAATCTTCTAGCCATGAAATTGTTGAAGAAAAAAAGAAATTTATTTTAGTTTTGCAGTCAACCTTAAACTACAAAAGTTACAGCCACAGTGTGTGATAGGTGCTTAGTGGAGATAGAAAAGGCATCATTTGTGGATGAAAAACATGAACAGAAAAATGTGTTCTGATTGATGGCAATGTGTTGCATCAGGATGCATTGTGCCTATACAATGACTTCAGGGAGGGATCCCCCGAACTGAGTGACACCAAAACATTTACTGCAAATAACGGATGGTTACACATATTCAGGAACAACTTTGGACTGAAAAATATAAAAGTTAATGGAGAGAGTGCATTTGCCAATGAGGAAGCTGCTGACACATTTCTGAGAACTGAAGAATTTGATTAAAGAGAAAGAATACCATGCAAAGCATGTCTTCAACTGTGCTTAAACCAGGCTGTCATGAAAGAAAGAGGATATCCAATAGAACCTACAGTTATTTAAAAAGAAAAATAAAAGTGCAAGGGAGGCACCAGGACCTAAACTGTGGAAGGCCCCAACTAACTCTGGTACTGTGTGGCAACACTGTGAAGATAAAGTCTGGAGTAGTGCACAGAGCAAAGAACCCATACGCTCTCAAAAACAGAAACAAAAATTATCTGCATAATCAGAAAATGTGGGTAACAGCCATCTTGTTTATGTGCCACTAATGTTTCATCTCGGAAGTGAAACAAACATACTTGGAAGGGGAAGAATTGGAATTTAAAGTCCTATTAATAATAGACAATGCACCTGGCCATCTTGAATCTCTTTCCTATGAAAATAAAAATGTCAAGGTTGTACTTTTATCTTTAAATATTCATTACTTTGGCTTCTTGACCAGGGCAACATTCAATTTGTCAAGGCCACATATGCCCCCTCCCCGCCCCCACACTAGCTATTTGACTGGATTTGATCAGCAATTGATACAGAGCCTGATCTGGCATAAGGTACTGCTGGAAATCATTCACTGTGGCTGATGCAATTAGATTCAGTAAAGTGACAATGGATAAAATGAAACCAGAAATTGTGAGTGCCTGCTGGAAGAACTTACAAAGTTGTGAATAATTTTAAAGGCTTCCCAGAAATCAAGGAAGAAGTTAGAAAAGCCATTCATGCAGCAAGACAGGTTGGTAGATAAGGATTTGTCAAAACCTCTGATGAAGGACTGGAAGAATATATTGAAGGCCATCGGGAACTGTTAACAAACAAGTAATAAGGAGAACCTGTTGGGTCATTTACAAAGGAAGAGGAAGACGAAGAAGAAAAAACTGAAGCAGAACCAGTAATATAAACATTACCAAAATTTGCCAAAGTGGTTTGAATTGCACTGACATTAAAGGACAAAATTATGGAATACAGCTTTCCAATGGAGCACAGCAATAATAATTGTACGATCACCAAATGATCACAATTTATGAAGCAACACTTTGATGAGTTAAAAAGAGAGAGAACAACATTCAATTGCAGTGTTCTTCCAAAACGTTTTGGCAAAAACTTTCAACTACCAAAGATCCCCAACCATAAACATTGTCTGCTCCTGATGTCCAATTATCTACATAGCTAATAGTCTGATGATCCAGGATTACCTAAAGCAGATAATTCTCTTGATATATGGTCAGAAGGTCAATATAAATGTTTCTGACCCTAAGATAGGGTTACTTCTGAATAAACCCATTGCAAATTAAAAATATGAATTGAAAATGCATTAATATGTCTAACTTACTGGCTTAGCATAGACTACCTTAAATATGCTCAGAACACTCCCATAAGACTACAGTTGGACAAAATCATCAGACAACACAGCACTCGGTAGGGTTTTGGTTGTTTACCCTCATGACAGCATGGTTGACTGGGACCTGTGCCTCATTGCTGCTGTCCCACATTACGGATTATTTTACTGCTTTCCACTGAATGGTATAGCTTTTGTACCACATTAAAGTCAAAAATAGTCAATCAAATTATCATGTATTGGGGACCATTGGTAGTAGCCTAACACTATGTCACAAGGCCTGTGTAATTCACCTCCTTGATCTCATCACGTAGGCATTTTATCATCTCACATTATCACAGAATAAGAGTGACTACAGTATGAGAAGATATTTTGAGAGAAAGACTCCATTTATATCACTTTTATTACAGTATATTATTATGATTGTTCTATGCTATTATCCATTATTGTTGTCAATCTTTTTCTGAGCCTAATTTATAAATTAAACTTTATTAAAGGTATGTATGTATAGAAAACAATCATAACATATACTCGGTTTGCTACTATCCATGTTTCAAGCATCCATTGAGGTCCTGGATCATATCCTCCTCAGATAAGGCTGAACAGCTGTATGTTTTTGTGAGCTAACACTTCTGTTGCCATACCCAGATTTGTAAACTTAAATAATACAGTAAGTAACAGAAATGTTGTTACTAAATTCAACATTTATCCTGATATTGGTTTGACTCTCTGAACAAAATCATAAAACCAGAAAGATTACTTGAAAATGTGTCCAATTCATAATCAGATAAAAATGTCAGCTCTGATAAATATATGTGGTATATTTTCTTTCTTCAGAGATTCCTCAGTCTCTCCCAGAAAACTGTGATTTCTTTCTCTAACTCCTTGAGAAATAAAATCCACCTCCCATGTGATTTGGAGAAATGGATGAGTATTAATTAGAGTTCCTTGAAAACAACACAAGGTTAACAAAAATGGAAAGAACACCAGTTCTTAGAGAGCTTAAATTGGGGCCTGGGAAGTTAGAGCTGGAAGGGGCCTTGAGCATAAACTCACACACATTTTATGCTTAAGTTTAGAACCAGGAAAGAGAAAGGACTGGTGAGTCCCATAGCTTGTTAGAGTTGGGTGCCAAGCCTGCAGCTTCACCCTGAAACTCTGGACTGGTACTCACCACGTTCGCCGAGACAGGACATGCGGATGAGGTGAGCAAAGTGGATGATGTCATCTCTGCTCTGCCTGAAACTTCTGAAGAGAAATTTATCCCGACATGTGGAAGGGCAATAGATATGGGCTTTCCCTAATACTTTTTCTCTATCACACTAACTTTTATTATGTTTAGAGATAAGGATATAATTAAATATTACTTATACTTTAGAAATCAACTCTTTATTTCTAATATGACAAAGGGCTTTTAGTGTCAGCTCTAATACTCTCCTTCACTGTCTTCATTGATCAGAAATCCATTTATGAAAAGAAAACGCATAATGTTAAATGTCAAGAAGTACTTTTTTCTCTAGGTACTGAGATTAAAGAGTTATCTTATTTAGTCTCCTATTGCTGAAATTACCACAAACATAGTGGCTTGAAGCAATGCAACTTATTATCTTACAGTTCTGGGGGTTAAAAGTCCAAAATGCATGGGCAGGGTCATGTTACTTCTGGAAGCTCTAAGGGAGAATTCATTTTCTTGCCTATTCCAGCTTCTATAGGCTACCCACATTCCTTGACTCATGGCCTCTTCCTCAATCTTCAAAGCTAGTAGTGTGGCACCTTCAAATTTTTCTCTATCTCTCTTTCCCTTTCTCTGATCTCTGCTTCTATAATCACATTTCCTTATTTCCTTCTCTCTCTCTGCCTTCCTTTTTTGTTTTTGCTTTTTTTTAAAACAGTCTTTCTCTGTTGCCCAGATGGGAGTGCAGTGCTGCAATCTCAGCTCACTGCAACATCTGCCTCCCGGGTTCAAGCCATTCTCCTGTCTCAGCCTCCCAAGTAGCTGGAACTACAGGGGCATGCCACCACACCTGGCTAATTTTTCTACTAGAGACAAGGTTTCATCATATTGGTTGGGCTAGTCTTGAACTCCTGACTTCAGATGATCCACCCACCTCAGCCTCCCAAAGTGCTGGGATTATAGACATGAGCCACTGTGCCTGGCCTTTGCCTTACTCTTATAAGCACCTCTGTAATTACATTGAGCCCACATGGACAGCCCAGGGTATGATCCCTGTTTCATGATCCTTAACTTGATCATATCTGCAAAACTCCCTTTGCCATGAAGTCACATGATATTTGTGGGTTCTGGAGATCAGGATGTGAACATCTTTGGGATCCATTTATTCTACCTATCACAAACCCCCTTTTATCAAACCTTTCTGATTTATACCAAACATTCTAAATATCACCTCGATCTACTACCCCTTGACCCCCAAAACATTTTTTTTTTTTTGAGATGGAGTTTTGCTCTTGTTACCCAGGCTGGAGTGCAATGGCGCGATCTCGGCTCACTGCAACCTCCGCCTCCTGGGTTCTCCTGCCTCAGCCTCCTGAGTAGCTGGGATTACAGGCATGCGCCACCATGCCCAGCTGAGTTTTTGTATTTTTAGTAGAGACGGGGTTTCACCATGTTGACCAGGATGGTCTCGATCTCTTGCCCTCGTGGTCCACCCGCCTCGCTCTCCCAAAGTGCTGGGATTACAGGCGTGAGCCACCGTGCCCAGCCCCCAAAGCATTTTTTAATGTCTCTACAGTGTGCACAAATATTCTACTTCTATGATTACCAATTAACATCAACTCCTTCCCCTCTGAACTTTAAACATTATGAAAGTTTTTCTCCCGCATTCTCCCTCGTTTTTATGCAACTATTAAATATGAATGGAGCCACAACATTGCCCCTGGCACTGTTTGTGTTCTAACAAGAGAGTGATGAACAACGCAGAAGAGGACCCTGCCTCGGGTAACTTTCATAATGGCGAGAAGATTAGAATAAACTTGCAGATGAATATAATCAAAATAATTAGAATTTTTTCCAAATGCTGGCAGAAAAATAGGCAGAGTGCCACAGTAGAGAGTAAAAGAGAGGCGGATGATAAGATCAGCAGTGCAGTTATTTCTGAGGGATACAATGGTGGTTGAGCCCTAAAGTGAGAGAACAAGGTAGAATAAAACCGAATCAGATTAAGGAAGCACTGCAGATAAAGATGTCCTCAGTCATTTACTACAATATTTATAACGGAACCATAAACAAACCAGTGTTACTCACTGGCTTAAGTACTGATTTAGAACTTAGGAAAAAATAACAGAAATAATAAAAGGCCTCAGTTTCATCGTCTTAAATATCAGGGTATTGAATTATAAAATCAAATATTCTATCAATGTTTGATGAATATGTATGCAACTTAATTTTACTTAGTTTTAGATGTGTTGACCTTTGGGATATAGAGAGGCAAAGGCATTTGGCACTAACATGCTCTTTATTTGGTTGTGACTGTATGCATGTGTCTGCTAAATGTGGAGCCATTAGAGAGTTTCATTTGTTTCATTCCAGGAATCATCAAATAGACCAATTGACTGAAAAATAATTACAAGTTTATTATGGTTACCTAAGTCTACATCATTATCATGTCTGAAATGAGGCTTCTATCTTTTGTGCTCCTGATAGAAGTGCATGCACGGCTGAAGTTTATTGCTCTGACTCAGACATGCTTCCACAAGCTACATTCATCCTATCGCCACCTCTCAATGCTGGGAAATTGTCTAACACTGCTGACCTCAATATGGTTTGGATTCTACTCAATATCCAGGAAAACAATATAGATCATTCTTATTTGATCATAACAAGGCAGCTCAGCTCTGTTTTATAATGGTCATAAGTAAAAATAAATAACCAATTTTACCTGAATGAAATAAAATCAATACTTCTCTTTTGCAATAAGCTTCTCAGGAAGAAAATCCACAAATTTGTCTTATTTCTAAAGGTCTGGTGGCAAATCACTCAAAAGTATAAAGTTTTTTTTTTTTTTTTCAAGTCAGTGTGAAATGAGCCAAAATGTATCATCCAGATTTTACATGTGCCCAAAAAGCTTATAGTGGCTCAACTTAAAGAAATTTTTATGGATGATTAAAATCATGCCCCTCAGAACAAAACAATCTAATTTTTTTGTGACCAGGCAGAACATAAAATGAGATTTATCTGTGTTCCCACAATATCTATTAGGTGCTGTGGAGATGGAGATCAGGTAAGCTACCTACTTATTCAGTAAGACATTATCACTGATAATGTCTTACAATAATGCAGTTAGGGCAGCACAACTATAAAAGATATTCCTGATTTTTGTTTTGTTCTGTTTTTCTTTTTTTTTTTATTCTTAAAACTGCAAGTTAAGAGTAGTAGTTATCAGGTGAAAGTATGAACTTTCCTCTTACAGATATTCATCAACGTTTCTGATTCCTTAGCAAATGTTTAATTAAGGTTCTTAGGCAAGAGAAGAACATAAATATAATTGAAGACCTAGCTTTATAAAAGTCATAGGCTGTTAGAAGTTGAAAGCATATCTATTGCACCCAATGATCTGGCAAAACTAAAAGTAAATAAAAATAAATGCAATTTCAAATATATTTTTCAAACAATTAAAATTAAGCACATTTGTATATGTTCTATCATAACCAAAAGAAAGTTTCATGGACAATAAAATGTACCTTTTACTTGTTTTGTTTGTTTGTGTCATTTTGTTTATATTTCTTATTTGCTGATTAAGCAAGTTGAATATTATGGGGATAAATGTACAAAGGCAGAAGCATTTGTTTTTTCAAATGCATTATGAGGTCACAAACTGTGATCCCTAATAGGCAAGAATGTCCCTTCTAATTAGTCCTGGTGAAACAGCAAACTAGCCACTCCCAATTCTACCTACTGGATGTCATGAAGTCCACTGTTCAGAAATACTATTAGCATTTAAATTTCACTTAGGTAGCATTGAATTAAAATAAAAACGGTGAAACATCCATGATACTTTTGAAGTCTTGTTTTCTTTACTATTAAAAATAGATGCATGCATACTTTTGAAGCATGGGTGCAACTATTCTTAAGAAAACCTCTACATATGTAATTGAGGTAAGAGATGTACAACAGTGTCTAATTCTAAACTATAAAGACCAAACCTCCCCGCCATAAAGAGGAGGGCACTCTTCCTCATGCCCCTCTTCTGACCCTCTAACCCAAGGAAATCAAAACAATAAATCTGATATGCTCCCTCTTTTGTTGTACCCATGCATCAATTCACACCAGTTTTAGAGTAGGGTAAAATATAAGACACCCTCTGTTGTAACTTTTGGAACAGGCATTTTGAAAGGAAATACAGAACACATTTCCCTTGGGTATGGTATAAGCACTAAGTTGGAGGTTGGAATCCTGAATTTTAATCTGGGCTTTCTCCTTAACTCTAGTATTACTGGCCAATTTATGAATTTCCTTTTGTCTCAATTTACTTACATAACATAAAGGGATTAGACCAGATACTCTCCAAGCTTCTTTTCAGAATAAATTCCAGATTTCAGTACTCTGGACTAAGAAGCAGTTTTCTTCTTTTTTTCAGCATGGACTCATTCCACATAAATGACCTCGAGCTGCAAAACCCTTCATCACTTGCCAGCTGAGTGTGCATAGCTGACCTCCATTTTACACCGCCTATGTCTATACGGCTGACTGAATTGACTATTTGCAAGTCAGCCTCCTAGCAATTCATCTTATCTTTGCAAGTTGGCCACAATTCAGTGGTTAAGACAACTGGAGCAATCTGACCGTGAAATGGCCACTCCCTGGTCCACTCTGGCACGAAAACAGCCTTTTGTTGTCTGAGACAGCTGAGCCTCACCCTTACAGTATTGAGCTCTGAAATTTAGCATTCTTAGACTTATTTCTGAATAGATGATAGACTACTTACCATTACCACTGAGAGGCTTCTCAGTTGTACCGGTAAACCCAAAGGTAGATAGGAAGCAGCCCCACTGTAATCCAAGTGATGGGCCATCTTCAGGAGCCCTACCTGCAAATCGCTCCATCTATACTGAAGCAGATGTGTAGTGCTTCTCCCAGAAATGCCAAGTCAGTGTGAGAAATGCCACGATCACAGATTGTTAGCTGAAAGGAATCATTTAGAAAAAATGAAGGAAAAAAATGCGATCACCTTTTCAATACTTCAGTATTCACAATACCTTTCTGCTTAACAAAAGCATATACTTATTCTAGGGATGGGCTGGGGGTAGATTAACACCATTGGCTCATGACTCAATGAAATCATTCATGTTTATTCTAACCCTATTGTACATTTTTATGGAGATGTGTGGTTTTAAAAATCCTTAGTGATCCCTGTAGATAGAAATAGTTGTACTGATGACATCCATTTAGAATAGCCATCCTACCCATTCTAGGTACTACTAGATGTGGACTATATTTTGAAAAGAACGTTCACAACTTTGACTTTTGGCATTGAAAGAACAACTTTTCAGTTGAATATTGCTTGAAAAAGCATATCCCACTTTGCTGAAGTCACTGACTATGTCTCCTTTCTGTGTCACCCTGTTGGACTTCACCCATTCGCTATCATGGGGCTTTGCAACCTAAAATATTGATGTTAAATATTTTCTATCTTTTCGTAGGCTACATTTTTATGTACTTTAGCTTATTTGAATCTTATAACATCTCTATTTTTAGAAATTGAGCAACATCTCAAGATCACACAACTGTCAAAGGATGGCTCTGCATTCCTGATTCCAAGCCTGGTATCTTTTCCATTACACACAGAAATAAAACTCAGATAGACCACAGAGCTTTATTGGGCAATCAGATTCAATGTTAAAAGTTTGAAACACAGTAGTAAGGAAAAAAAAAAAAAAGAACACAGAACACAGAAGCCACTCAGAGATAAGAGCTCTGGCTCCTAGTGGTGGCTGAGATGAATAGGATGAGATTTCACCAGGCACAGAGTTTCTCTTACCAAACTCTAGTTTTTAAGTCTTTTAAAACCCCTAACATGAAGAGTTCTAATCAGCCCTTTAAAGCAATTCCCATCCTTTATGGAAAATCCAGCTTTAGGGAATTATAAAATGACCTTCTTCCTCCATAAATTAATTCCCTCTCAGAGGGTAACTGGGGACCTCTGACACCTAATTGCTTTGCTAATAAAAGATCAATGAAACATGCCTGCAGCCTTATATTTTAATATTTACACAAAGCCAATTTTTACTCAAGTAAATCAAAAATACCTTTGTTCTCTACCAACAGTAGGCTAATAGATATCCATGAAACATATGGTATTTGAGCTGGCATTCCAACTCTGAAACAAGTTACTTAAAACTGAAGTCGCCTAAGTTAGGCCGCTGAAAGTCACACAGCGAAACCTGGTTACAGCTTAAAATATGTTGTCTGAATCCCTAGCATCATTCATTTTAACGAAAAAGAATGACAGGCAGATGGACCTAACCAAAATAAATTGCTGTGTGCATTCAATGGAACTCACATTTGAAAAAAAAAAAAAAAANAAAAAAAAAAAAAAAAAAGGAAAACAAAGTATTCTCACCATGTGAAAGCAAACCCAACTCTGAATAAAAGCATGTCAGTCTTTACTTCTGTAAGAGCAAGTGTGATTTAAAATATAGTCAAGATTTTTTCATTGAACATACTAAACAGAACAGTAAACTTTGGTAATGGAAGCATCTGTCTTATTAACATGACTGCTTTTTGCATTTGAAGAGATGGATTTGCATTTTTCTCTTCTAAATATCAGGAATAAAACTAAGAAGTGCACCTTGCCCCAGCAGATATTCAGTATGACTTGGGTCACATAAGCTCATACTTCCAAATACTTCAGATTTTGGAGAATTAACTGTGCCTCATGCATCATTTGTTTCCCCAGTTTGGCTAGATTTTTAGGTCAGGAATCTTAACACTATTATTATGATCTGATAATTTCTTGCTACGGGCATAATTTTTACCTCACACACATAACATTTCCTAAGGATGTGTCCAGATAACACACAAACAGCTGACAGAGGGATTCAAATATATCCATCAAAAGTTGCCTATTTAATTCATTAGGTAAATAACTTAAGTGACTTCTTTGGAAGTTATCTTGACTAGATTTTTTTGGCTTTGTGAAAATATAGCCTTAGTTTTCATGAGGACTTGCTACAAATCATAGAAAATGGAATTGCCAGCTGGCAGAGAGGGCACTGTCAATGGTCTGTTTCTGAAGTGCTGGGAGTTCACTTTGATGAGATGGTATAAATAACTGGATTTTAAGTTTTAATATCTAAAACCTAGAGTTCTAAAGAAATGCACCCGGAATTTTGGAACATTTTTATTTAAATTTCAAAAATATATATGTGAGCTTTGTGTAAATGGTAACAAGAAAAATTATATTTGCAAGTACTGTTTTGTTCTTATAAAAAATTCATTTTCTCTGTCTATCACATATTCCTCTCCAGCCTTCTTACCTTCCTTGGAAGGATAATATTCAGACCTTTAAATTCTAAATCAGAAACAAATTCTTCAAGACCTTCTAGGGCCTTGAAGAACTTTTTATTAGCATTCTTGATGAAAATGCTATAGCGACTGTTAAAGGCTCACACATAAGGTGGTGCTTAAACTGGTGATCAGTATGGCTTCTTTTCTCATCACGAATATATGATCCCATGACTTGACTTCTCATTTCCCATTAATTGGCTCATCCATTCGACAAAGCATAGAAGGCAACACACATCCCCAAGGTGAGCAGGATGTGGATACATATGGATACATTGGGCAAGGGGAATATACGTAGGTAGCAGGGATTATTTAATTCTTACCCCTGCTGTTATTGTGCTTACTTCTGGCCTGACTTGTGGCCTCCCACCTTTAGAGGAGAGAGTAAATTTTTTATGTTCATAGCTCATGCAGAGGAAAATACTTTTATGTACCTTAAAGTTTAGACCAATGAGCTGAAGCAGTTGTTGGAGAAGTTAGCTCGGAACAGAAGGAACCCTGCCCAAAATGGAGAAGAGTAGATGGAGGTTGTTTGAAAAAGGTAAGAACTTGAGTGATACAGGGTTTTGTGAGTTGTAGACTCTGCACCCCTTATCCAAGGCCAGAAATCTGATGGGCATGTCCAAGTAGCTAAAGTTGTCAGTCAACAAAACAAAATTTTGCCTTAGAGTAAAAATGTACCGGTAATTATGTGACTTTTTACCAGAACTTATGCTGTCATCTCTGGCAAGTTCTCCCTCAAATCTCCCTGTACCTATACCATCCTTCAATATCTCATTCAAGCCTCACATTTTCTCTGTTTTCTAGATGGTGCTGGAACTCTCATCTTGATGGAAATGCTACAGCAAGTGTTGAAGGCTGGGGCGTGAGGGTGGTGCATAAACTGGTGATCAGTATAGCTTCTTTCTACATCATGAATATAAAATCTCATGACCTCATTTTCCATTTACTGGCCCATCCATTCAATAAACGCACTAAGCATTTTCTATGTGTTAAGTTCTACGTTACATGCTAGAAACATAAAAACTCTTAAGTCACAAGGAACTCAAAAGAGAGGTGCTTAATTCTATATGGAACTTCTTTTAAAGGTGTGAGCTAATTAAATGAAATAATTAAGATTTGAAGTTCCAAAAAGGACCTGGGCTAATTCAGTTGGTTAATTCACTAGGGAAGCAAAGTACCATTTTAGACACAACAAATGTTGAAAACAAAAGCAAGGAGACAGGAGGCAGACTGACACAATAGTGTTAGATGCAAGTAGCAAGGATGGTTGGATAGAAAGAAGCACTGTGAGGGGTCAAAGTGGAAGAAGTGTGAGAAATATGATCACAGAGAGATAGGGAGGACCAGAGAGTTCCCATTAATTGGTGATGGACATCAGACTTTGTCCTGTAGTCAAGGAGGTGCCTGACGGTCTTGGAGTGTTTTAATCATGAGAACATTAGCAACAGGGCTGGTTGGTTTTACAAAGTGTATTACTATTTTATATTTCATGTGTGGAATCTGAAGTTTCAGAATTATGGCAATTGGCCAGCAGTAACAAACTTCCTAAGTAGAAACGGCACTCTAACCCAAGATTAAAGCCCTTGGTAATCCAGACTTCAAACTCAGTGCTTTCTCTACTGCATGACAAAACCTTTACAAAACTGCACACTTGGCATCCTGCTTTCCATATCCACAAGTGCTCACAGATGTCTCTAAAATCCATAACAATCAAAAGGGAAACAAAATCCATATGCAGTTTTTTAAATGGCATTTAGTCTGGATGACATGGAGGCAGTTATGTCTCATTTTCCACCTCCGTCCTGCTCATTGTATGTGCAGAGCCAGGAGCCTCTTACTCTGGCCCACCTTCATTTTGTGTTTCTAAGCCCTTTCAGGGGACGGCGTCTGTGCCTACAAGCCCCAGCCAGAGCCTGTTCTGGAAGCTCAACAATACAACAGCAAAGGTAATACATGAGCTATAGGAGCCAGGAGGAAGTCTGTGATTGGAGAGTTTCCATTTGAGCTAATCCAACTGCTGTCGGTCAAAAAATGAAAATATAATCCCCAAAAACAGGACAATAAAGGAGTAAACGATCTACTTATTAGCTTCCATAGGAATCAGGAGGAGGTCTGTGATCAGAGATTTTTCTACCTAATTGAGTGAATCCAGCTGCTTTAGTTAAAACAATAAAATATATAATCTTTCAAAGCAAGGCAGTAATGAAACAAATGATCTTCTCAAATATTGACTAAATATTTGATGTTTTTGAAATTGCTTTTCAGTTTATTTGGTTTTCCACATCATGTTGTAGTGATAAAAAGGACTAAGACATTTTCGCTGGCGTGCAGCTCACCCAATGCTATCCTAGACCTATCAAAAAGAAAGTTATTTCCCATTTCCCATATTCTCCATACTCCGGTCTATGTTGAGGTCATTCTTAAAGTGATATACAATATGATGTCACCTGCCCTCTTGAAGTCAACTACTCCTCCTATTAGTTTCTTCTTGGCTAGTCTTAGGTTTCCTACTTATGAGCTGAATAAGAGAAAAGAAGTGGATAAATTCAGTGTTCCGAGAGGTCATCTTCAGTCTTCAGATAATCCTACCTTTAACATCCAGGCACGATCATTGCAGATACTGTATGTCCCAGTACTGCAGGGTAGAAGTCTTACTAAGTAAGCAGAGCTTCTGTGTGGTTATCAGTCTCTGGTGTCTCTACTTGGCCTCCCTTGTTGGCCCACTCCTGCCTTCCTGTTTTGCATTGCTGTGACTCTCCCCGTCTCCTCACTCCATGCTCCTCCCTTTAATATACTCAGATCAGCAAACAGGAGACTGAAAATTTAAGCACATCCTCCTCCCTTTATTTTACCCAAAACAGCAAACACCGGACTGAAATTTTAGCAAAACTTTCTAAAGATTTGGGGATGGAATAAAGGAAATACAATGCAAGACAAGAAACTAATTGGGCATCTGTGTGCATAGTTCCCCAGTCCATTGCCCATGGTTTTTCCTACCAAGAGCTTCCTACTGGCCTTTTCCTTCCTTATCTTCTTGCTCAATACCACATAGTCTGATATTTTTACGCAAGTATGAGAGGTTGGGAAAGGTGAGTAATTTATCCGTGACAGATGGAAGTATGTTTGACCATCCCTTCTTCCACTCTGAATATAGGTCCTCCAATCTTTTTTAGTTCCAATAAGAAGGTGAATCTCACTGTACTTTTTTCAGCCTACTCCATAGTTATGCTACAGCTGAGTCCACTGACATGTCACCTTGCTACAATGATGGCAGCAGATTTTTGTAGAATTATAAAGTGCATATTAGGGTCTCATTTTCTAGACCAACTCCATTCTAGGGAACCTGTGCAAAACCAAAAGATCCATTAGAATAAAATTTTCCAAATAAATTCACAAATGAATAGAAAATCACACCTACAGGAAACCTTTCAATAACATCTTGCCCTTGCAACACTGCTTGGATTGCAAATTGTCTCCAGGAATATGTAATTCTGCATTAATATTCTTTGGAGTTTTGCCTCTTCAGCCTATCTCCTGGCCTAAGTCTGCAATTTATCCCTGGTATTAACAAAGTAGGATTATATTCAGTTGTTAGGTTTACAATTATTTTTCAGACAGTAATATTTAGTGTGCTTCTGCCTAAAGATACTCTAACAGTAATTATATTTTTATTCAGGATATTCACAAAAGACATCCTTAATAATTGTAGTGGATTCCCTATAACTCATCTAAAAATACAAAATAATTCAACAAGGATGAGCACTTTGTTACTCATCAGTAGTAACAAAGTATCAGTGTAACATGCCAAACACAAAGATAAATATGGCACTATCTCGGTCTTTTTTATAAGACAAATAGACATGAAAAACACAAATACCAATCAAGATAAAAACAAAGCTCAATGGAAATTCTGTACGAGGAGAATGTGAATTTATTTAGGGAGTGAATAAGCCTTAACGATGGAGATGACATTTTGACTGGTTATTTAAAAATGAACAGGATTTGGACAGGAAAGACTTAGGGACAAAGGCCAGCAGTAGAAGTAGCAAGAGTAGAGAGAGGGCCAGTAGCTTTCATTGTCAACATTTAGCTTTTCACATGACAGTAGCCAGCTTTGAGATTAACTGAGAAACAAATGTTGTGCTCACTCCAAACAAAAGATGTGTCCTGTGTCACAGGTTCTGGAATTGCCACTCTAAAAATAATGAGATATTTTGCAAAACACGTGCCTGCCATGTCATGAAAACCAGACCAGCAGTCATCCCAGTGTTAGCTGATCCTTTCCAGCTCTGGCTAAAATGTGTATCTGACGACCTCATTAGTTTTCTCAGGGGTAGAAAGTAGCACAGACAGATGTCCCGGACCATGTGACTGGGCAAAGATAAATAGCCAGGATGCAGCTGTGTAGACAGCTGTCCAAACCAATTAAAAAATAGATCTATCCATTCCCCTCAGTTCCTTGAAAGACTCTGGGATTATCACAATTTATACACAGGCCCCAAATATGTTTCTTACATAATAATACAACTTAGCATTTCCCTGGCACTGCAATTTGTCAAAGTCTACTACAAATATAAGTTCAAATACATAGTCTTTAAGGAAGATAAGGAGGAATTTCTAGGTACGCTGATATACAAATGGATTGAAGTATTACTCCAATTAATTAAGTATCTAAACTGTGATTTACAATTTCATGACTTTAATTGATGAGTTGCTGCCACGGAGACCTAGAGACAAATCATTCAACCTTGACTATGTATTCTATGTAATAGAGGATTAGACATATTCAAATTTGGCCATTATACTCCTACCTGTGGCCTCACAATCCTAAATATTAACCAAGTGATACCAAAAAAAAAAAAAAAAAACCAGCCTATTTTTCCTTTCTTCCATCAATGCATATTCATGCAGTGGAATTCTAGTCAGCAATGAAAATGAACACTTTACTGTTTCAACTAGACTTCAGATGAGATCAATGAGGTATGAAGACATTATGTATTAAGTTGCAGGGAGATCAGTTTGCACTGCCTGCTGAGGCCCATCTTGGTATCATATTCCAAAGGGGAACTCAAACAATGACCATGAGAGCTCTACTCTGCTTGTCACTTGAAAAAATTTTATTGCTATTTTCTTTTTGCTAAGCGTAATATTTCCTCTACATTCTTTTGTTTTCTGACCTACAAAAATGTTGTTTTTTGAGAGGGGTCATGTATTCAAATTATTTAGTGTTCTCTGTGCTTATAATCAGTAACCTGAGAGTAACAATTTAGTTTCATCAGTTCTAAAACCAAATATTTTTGCCCATTCTGTAAGTTGTCTGTTTACTATGTTGATAGTTTCTTTTGTATGCAGGAGGTCTTTAGTTTAATTAGGTCCTATTTGTCAATTTGTTTTTGTTGCAAATGCTTTTGGACACATTGTCATGAAATCTTTGCCAAGGCCTATTTGCAGAATGGTACGCCTAGATTTTGTTCTAGGGTTTTTACAGTTTTAGGTATTACATTTAAGTCTTTAATTCATCTTGAGTTGGTTTTTATATATGGTAAAAAGAAGAAGGAATCCAGTTTCAATTTTTCTGCTTATTAATATCCAGCACAATTTATTGAATAGGGCATCCTTTCCTCATAGCTTATTTTTGTTGACTTTGTGAAACATTAGGTGGTTGTAGGTGTGTGGAATTCTTTCTGAGCCCTCTATTCTGTTTCATTGGCCTATGTGTCTGTTTTTGTACCAGTCCTATGCTGTTTCCATTACTGTAGCCTAGTCATATAGTTTGAAGTTAGGTAGTGTGATGTCTCTGGCTTTGTTCTTTTTGCTTAGGATTGCTTTAGTTATTCAGGCTCTTTTTTGGTTTCATATGACTTTTACAATAGTTTCTTCTAGCCCTATGAAAAATGACACTTGTAGTTTCACAGATAAAGCACTGAGTTTATAAATTGCTTTGGGCAGTATGGCCTTTTTAACAATATTGATTTTTCCCATTCATGAACATAAAAATGTTTGCAAACTATGAATCTGGCAAAGGTCTAGTATCCAGAATCTATAAGGAACTTAAACAAATCAACAAGTAAAAAACAAATAACCCTATTTAAAGAATAGGTGATGGACATAAACTTCTCAAAAGAGGACATACATGTGGCTAAGAAGCATACGAAAAAATTCTCAACATCACTAATCAGTAGAGAAATGCAAATCAAAAACACAATGAGATACTACCTCACACTAGTCAGAATGGCTAATATTAAAAATAAGAGATATTGGCAAGATTGCAGAGAAAAAGGAATGCTTCTACATTGTTAGTGGAAATGTAAATTAGTTTAGATACTGTGGAAAGTGGTTTAGGCATTTCTCAGAGAATTTAAAACAGAACTATCATTCGACTCAGCAGTTCCATTACTGAGTATATACCCAAAGGAATATAAATCATTCTACACTAAAAACGCATGCATTCATATGTTCAACACAGCACTAGTCACAATAGCAAAGAAGTGTAATCAACCTAGATGCCCATCAATGGTGGACTGAATGAAGAAAATGTGAAATGTATATATGATGAAATACTACACAATCATAAAAAGAAATAAAATCATGTCTTGGCAGCAACATGGATGCAGCTGGAGGCCACTAACCTAGACAAGTTAACTCAAGAACAGAAAACCACATACCATGTGTTCTCACTTATAAGTGGGAGCTAAACATTGAATATACATGGATAAAAAGGGGGAAAATAGACACTGGGGTCTATTTGAGGGTGGAGAGCGGGAGGTGGAAAAGGGTTAAAAACTACCCATTTGATACTACACTCACTACCTGGGTGAGGAAATCATTTGTACAACAAATTCCAATGACACACAATCTACCCACGTAACAAACCTGCATGTGTACCTCCTGAACCTAAAAGTTGAAAAAGAAACTAAATTAATAAAATAAAAAATAAAAACAAACAAAAGGTAACATAGTCTATATAAGATTCTCATCCAAAAATATTACAAATAAAAGAAACAAACTGACCTTTCAAAACAACAACATTTTGATTTTGAAGCAGACATTCTTATGAATGGCAATTTACTAAGGTGAAACAACAAAGTAATTTGGCCTTGAAAATAAAATAAAATAATTTTAATAATTAAGTGAATACTTAATATACCATGAATCAGAATTTTTTTATTTTATAAACTTGGCAAAGATAAAGCATTAATCATGTGAGTGTAGGAATAAGAAAGAGGTCATCATATTCTTATCATAAGTATTATGGAGTGGTGGAATACCACTGCTCTAAACTAAAAAGATCTGGACTTCATTTCCAGATTCAGCATTAACTAGTCTGTGACCATATTGAAGCTATCTTATTTTTTCAGGGATACCGACCATATAATACCTATGATCCTTTCCTACTCAACAATTCTATTCATAAATATTCATAAAAAGCTATAATATTTTGATCAACTTAAAGAAGTTGATATGGTTTGGCTGTGTCCCCAATTAAATCTCATCTTGAATTGTAGTCCCATAATCCCCATGTGTCATGGGAAGGACACAGTGGGAGGTAATTGAATCATGGATATAGTTTCCCCCATGCTCTTCTCATGATTGTGAGGTCTCATAAGATCTGATGGTTTTCTAAGCTTCTGGTGTTTCCCCTGCTTGCACTTATCTCTCCTGCCACCATGTGAAGAAGGATGTGTTTGCTTCTCCTTCTGCCATGATTGTATGTTTTCTGACGCCTCTCCAGCCCTGCATATCTGTGAGTCAATTAAACCTCTTTCCTTTATAAATTATCCAGTCTTGAGTATTTCTTCATAGCAGCATAAGAATGGACTAATACAAAAGTATTTTATATGATTCATATAGTTTAATGGTGATAATTCCTGTGATAAAAATACCCTACACTAATATTACCCTTCAAAATACGTTTTCAACCATGACCTTCCTTGAACCTAACCATAACCCTGGACCATAGGTATAATGGGGAATTTTCAGATATTGTAAGTGGAACTCAAAGTTGGAGAGTGACTTATCAAAGGCCCCACAGCAATGTATAAACACAGCGGAAATTGTACATAAATCCTAGGTTGGGTTTCGGTTCACAACGGTGCTCATTTGAAGTACAAAGATGTGGAGTGACATTCAGCTTAGTGTTATGCGGTGGTTGTTAGCAGCTAAGAAGACACAAAAATATAATCTAAAAACGTTTAGATTAAAAACTTAGAATTTTTAAGAGTCCTGGGAATGAGTAAGCAGTGATGAATAAGAAATCATAGGAGTAGCATGTGGCCGTCTATGTGCCCTCGGTTGATGTGCCACGTATGGAAAAATGAGGATAGACCACTGGCTCTGGATTATTAAAAATGCATGGCCAGGCATGGTGGCTCACTCCTGTAATCTCAGCACTGTGGGATTCAGAGGTGGGCAGATCATGAGGTCAGGAGATCAAGACCATTCTGGCCAACATGGTGAAACCCCATCTCTACTAAAAATATGAAAATTAGCTGGGTCTGGTGGCGAGTGCCTGTAATCCCAGCTACTTGGGAGGCTGAGGCAGGAGAAATGCTTGCACCCAGGAAGCAGAGATTGCAATGAGCCAAGATCATACCACTGCACTCCAGCCTGGTGACAGAGCGAGACTCTGTCTCACACACACACGCACACGCACACACACACACACACAAAATGCATGTGGATTTACTTTGCTTAAGAAATATACTGTAAGTTATGATGCACTGCACTTCCAGAATTAATTAGACTGCAGCATGGCAAATGAGTTTTCATTTTCAGTA
>NW_016107375.1:8971321-9008423 GCF_001604975.1 Cebus imitator
AAGGCTGATTTACAGTAATGACAGCAGTATGTGTCCAGGAGGCAGAGTGAATGATTGTTTAAATAGAAAACCTGGATAGTAAGGTTATTCTAACTCCTGGATACACAGACAAGGAGCAGCATGCCAGGTGCTAAGGATGGCCCTGTGGTTTGGTGGACGCCATTATGACTGCAAAGGAAGTAGCTCCTGCTGCTGAATAGAGACATTATGTGGGACCTTGAATAAACCTATTCAGATGGCCTGATCTCATGCCTTTAGGGTATTCCCAGAGATCCACGTATTTGGGCTCAATATTATACAACTTCAGGGGAGCAACAAATAGTGTCTATGAGATAACAGGAGGCCAAACACACACTCTCACAATCCATTCTATATTATCCACTCTGCTTCCAATTCTGAATACACTTTCTTACACTTCACCTCTTTCCAAAAGAGGCACCATCAATTTTCATTTTCAGTTAGTATGTGCTGCTATAATATGAAGTAATTTAATGGAAGTCTGTGGTAGACTGAAGAATGGCCCACAAGGATTTTTCTCCAGAGATACCATAATCCCTGAAACCTGACAATGTTACTTTACATGGCAAAGTGACTTTGCCAATGTGAAAGCTCTTGAGATGGGAAGATTATCCTGGATTAACCAGATGGACCATAAATGCAACAACAAGTGTTCTTATGAGGCCCAGGAAGATTTGACAGAGAAGAAAACAGTGTAACTACTGAGGCAAGATGCTGTGCTGCTGGCTTTGAAGATTGAGAAAGGTGTCATGAGCCAAATGATACAAAGAATGCCTGCTGCTCTAGAAGCTGGAAAAGGCAAGAAAACCAGCTCTATCTGAGCGTCTCCGGAGGAAGCCCAGCTCTGTTGGCATATTCGTTTTGGCCCAGTGTAACTGATTTCAGAACTCAAGACTGTAAATAATAACTTTGTGCTATTTTAAATCACCACCTTTTGGTAATTTGTTAAAGTAGCAATAAAGATTTAATAGGTGCAAAGTCTGAATAATTAGAAAAGTTAATCTGTTAGGAAGCTATACACACACACACACACACACACACAACACATAAACATATTTATACATATACAGGTGTGTCTATGTATATCTAACATACCTTAATATTAAACAGATAATGTTTTGGATTTCTGACTCTCTGCAGGTCACTCTAATCATTCTTAACCTCCATTGGGCTCAGTGAATCTTGTATTCATGTTAGTCACCTAATTTGTGATGATCAATCCATTCTAGATATGAACATTCTAAGTATTTTTCAAGAATCACCTCCTAAAGGTCTCTTTTCAATAATAACATTAAATAACATTGCAAGTTTTGGGCCGTCCATCCTTGAGGGCAGAAACTGTGCTTCAATTTTGATTTGTTTCCCCTGGAAGGTGTACTGCAGACTGTAATACATGGAAGTGTTTAAGAAATATTGGCTGAATCACTCAACAATTTATTGATTGATTCACCATTCTGAATAACCATTGAGTCAAACTAACCATGACATGGCTAAAATAATAAGTTGATTTTTCATTTGCAGCAAAAAATAAGACACTGTTTAAGCAGTTTCAGAGCAGACAAAAGAAAGTAATTAGTGCCAGAAAGAAAGAAAAAGGCCTACAAATCTACATAAAATTATTTAAATTACATGTTGTAAATTTAAAACCTTTTTAGGGGAATGGCCCTGAGTGGGTAATTTTGAAAAGCTACTGTTGTCAAAAACTAAATGCTAAACTCACTATGAGATAACAGTGATCATTGGTGACAGAGAACCATTCGGTAACAGCTCTTTTAGAAAAACCAGTTATGCTAGGAGAGTAAATTGAATGTGAACAGCAGTCTCAATCAACGCTAGCTTAGGAAAAAATAATAATAATATGAAGAATATAACAACAATCTCATTTTAAAAGGATCAATTCTCTTGGAATTAGGAGAAATTACTATGACAAAATGTGACTAAAACCAACATACACAATGAACAAAATGAGTCATATTTCTACTTGGTGTTACACTGTTGTATAGTTATATGACCATTGCCAGCAGACTAAAATCCAATCTTTAGTTTGATGCCAAGAATAAAGTTTTCCATTGTTTGTTCAGCTAACAAGCCCTACTTTAAGAAAGATTTTCTATCATATAAATTACTTAAAATTCTACACAATTATGTAGAACTGTTAAGTAAAGAAACTCATTTAATATACTGTAAGCTATTTAGCCTAAAGGAATTTGCCAGCCTTGGTGATTTAAGAACTGTTCTCACTGAGGAAAATATGAAACACAAAGTTTCTATTTCAATTGAGTAGAATTTATTTTGAAAATGAACCACCTTTTGACAGATGAGAACAAACAATCGTCAGGCCTTTTCATATGAGGGCATCTTTTTCCAACAAGCCTGGCCTTGCTGCTTTAAAAATCTTTTTCTTGGGCTGGGCATGGTGGCTCATGCCTGTAATCCCAGCACTTTGGGAGGCCCAGGCGGTTGGATCACGAGATCAAGAGACGGAGACATCCTGGCCAACATGGTGAAACCCCGTCTCTACTAAAAATAGAAAATTAGCTGGGCGTGGTGGCATGCACCTGTAGTCCCAGCTACTTGGGAGGCTGAGGCAGGAGAATCACTTGAACCTGGCAGGTCGAGGTTGCAGTGAGCCGTGATCACGCCACTGCACACCATCCTGGCTACAGAGTGAGACTCTGTCTTTAAAAAAAAAAAAAAAAATCTTCTTCCTGGCTTGTTGAGTATTAACCCAAGCCTGGAGAACAAAAGAAAAAGAAAGCTCAAAAATTCATGAGATTTTTAAAAAATCAACCACTAACTCCTCTCACCTCACTTTGTTGCTGCTTACGTTGTATTGACTTCTAATTTGTTTCTCTCTGAACTTCTCTGGTGCTTTGAGTTTGTAGTTCTAGTTGATGGATAACTCAAGCTCACAGTTCCCCTCCTTGTTTTGCCTCTACTTCTCCCTTTTGGCAAAGCATGTTTACTCCTAGCTCATATGATAGCTCTTTAGACAATTCATTTGACTCTTAACTACAGTATAAGCATTTTGGTGGGATCAAAATTTATAAACTATGCATGAGATTACAAAAATATAATTTCTAATTAAGTTCTATATCTAAACTCATCCATCTCTTTCAACTCCACTCTCATCTTAATTAAAGTTATCTCCAGTTTAAAATTTACAATTTGCTTTCATTTTGATAATTATTTGACCTTTCAGGATTTCCCTCATCCTCTTAAGACCTTTCCATTCTTCTCCCTCTTCTAAGAATAGGGCCATCCTCTGACAAGGAGAAACTTCTACAGCTCAGAGGTTAGAGGAAGATTTGTACCGTTGACTCTCGGAGGATCACACTAAAGAAACCCTGGACTCTCCTGGAGGCTCTTGTGTGCACTTGGTGCCCTCTGAGCCACCTCATCCATGTTACCCTTAACTGATATCACTGAGATACGGCTGGCTCCACCAGGTCTTTGGGTATGATAATATATAGGCTGTTGCTAAAGTCCATGACCAGTCTTTCATTTCCAATTTAATAATTGCCTCAACTTTAGCTAGCTATAGATAGTCTTATGTATACTAAGTTACTAAATATGGACATTTTAGAATTATAAATTCTCCCCTGGCTATGCCTGAGAAGCTAAGAATCAGTATGACGTCCTTGAATCTTCCCAAATTATCAGCATTTTTCATCTTTTCTTTTTTTTTTTTTTTTCTTTTTTTTGGAGACAGGGTCTCACTTTATCACCCAGGCTGCAGTGCCATGGCCTGAACACAGCTCACTGCAACCTCAGCCTTCCCAGTTGCAAGCAATCCTCCTTCCTCAGTAGCTGGGACTACAAGGTTGTGCCACCACATACCACGCCCAGCTAATTTTTATATTTCTGTAGAGACAGTCTCACTATATTGCCCAGGTTGGTCAACTCCAGACCTCAAGTGATCCACCCACCTTGGCCTCCCAAAGTGCTGAGGTTACAGGCGTGGGCTACTGTACCTAGTCTCCCTCTGGCCTCCTGTACATCACTTCCTCTCTCTTCTGGCATCTCCTCCCACAAGAGGAAAGATTGTCCTTCCCCTGTATGAAATAACCTCCACTTATCTATTATTAATTCATTTTTTCTTCCTATGTATTGGCTACAATATGCTAAAACCTCTAATAGGTACTCTTGATCTATAAAGGCTCCATATTGAATTCCCAGGAAATAAATGCCTGACTCTAAAATTATTGTTTTATTAGGAAATCTAAGATGTCTTGTTGGAAATTTATATATGAGCAATGGCATATTTTACCTCATGATATCTATTCTCCCTTTCCCTGCAGCACTAAGTCTAGTGGAAAGGTTGCAAAGGGAAAGTGATAATTCAGCGATATCGCTTAAAATGCCTTCTAACTAGATAAGTGCATCTTGATTTTTATCCATCTTATACATTTCTATCTTTGTATGTAAAAAACAGTGTTGTGGTACCATTTTGATTCTTAATAATTTTCATCAGCCATCCAAGAAGAGTAGTCACTGGAGGTTTCTTTGTTTTCTGAGTGTCTCACATAAAAAAGAGGTTGCAGTGAAATCTAGAGATTATGTTATAAAAGGAAGGACAGAAAAATAGGAGATTAAAGGCTACTGGTGTGGAAATGTGGGTAACTGGCAAGAAGAGCTATGCAAATGGTGATTCATCAGGGTCTATGTTGCAGGGCATGGCAAGCAAAGTGCTCTTCCATTTCTCCTATCAACTGCTCAATAAAATCCATGTATTTCACTTACGCATCGGATGGGAATGAATTCTACCAGGGCAATGTGAAGACTTGCCGAGTCTATCAATTTCTGGGTGTCACTGGTTATTCAGCCAGAACACAGATAACATCTATTACAAATAATTTCTGTCCTGAAAAATCTAGGAATATTATTATACTTCTTACATGTTTTAAATGCATACCAGGTCTGGGGATCTATTAGGTAATTTAAAAAGCTGAGTGAGATAAGTTGATTAGATTAGTTTTTGAAGTCACTTTTTAAACTGTGTATACTTTGTTGAAATAAAATATTAAAAGCTCAGCCATACAAGAGGAGCTGTGAGGGTGTGGAACTTTAGTATCTCTATGTTGTCCCATTATTCAGAGTAGAAAAGGATCAGAACGAAAAGAAAATTTTATCCTTAAAACCATGATGCTTTTACTTCCATTGCAGAAATTGAGAAAAATTAGCTATAGCAGATACCACACACAAAGTAAAAAATCCCTGGTCTAGATCTGACTTACCTCCTCTCCTAACCTCTTCAGAAGCCATTTATTCTAAATCCCTATGGTCAATGCCAGACTCTCTCTGAATTTTAGCAAATTCTTTGCATAAAAGACAGAGTATTAAATATTTCTTTTTGGTTGAGCACCTCACTGAATAAGTCTTTAACCACCTAAGTGCACAATTTTCCAATTACCTTTTCAAAAATGATGTGCAGAAGTAATCCAACTAGAAGGTGAAATCTTAGCTCTTTCATTGACATAAAATTGACTGCTTCCTTTGTTCCCCGTGATATTTTTCTTTTTTAAAAAAAGGCTAATCAATTTAAGTGGTGAATTGACAGACTAGAGACAAGCTTGCCAATAGATATTTATTTGCTAAAAGTTGATACAAAGTAGATATAAAGAAAAAGCAAATTTTCCTGTGGGAGACATTAAAGTGTCTACAGCAAATTGGTACCTACACCCAGGTGTTCCTAGTTCCCTCTACTGGGTCAAATCACATTACCTAGAATGTAGAAATATAGACCCTGTTACATAGGGTTGAATCCCTTTCAGGGCATATCGGTAATTTACTCTTGATTTCTGCTTCATTCTAAGCTCCTAGCATGGGTTGACCAAAGTTACAAAATTAAGACCAACTTATTACACCTCACATTGAAAACATTCCAATAAATATTGCCAATAGTGAAGCAAATAATTAGATCACTGGATAGCTGAACAAACTATAAGGTCAGCACAGGAACAGTGCAGTCATGGAGAATATGATTCAAATTCTTTTGTTTAGGTTCTGTTTATATGAAAAATTACTTGAAATACATACTTGAAATAAGTGACATGCTCATCTGTTCCTTTTTTGACACATACACCAAAAGCTAACTATTTGAAAAATATAATGGATGATATTGAATAAGACAAACTTTATTAGAAATAAATGCAAAGTTGTATCCTTAAGTTAAAAGACAAATCAATAAAGGAAACAAATTAGAAACTATTAGGTTAGTGCAAACATAATTACAGATTTTGAAGTAGTTCACCTGAAGTTCATATGAAGAAGACTTGGGAGTTTCAATTCAAAAGATATTTTATGTAATTCAGTGGCTGTTTAAAAGGGTAAAGTTGGTTAAAGCATTTTGCTAGAATTACAGTACTCAGAAGAGCATTCCCAGAAGAAGTCTGTACTGTCGTTCAGGCCCCAACCAAGATGCTATGTTCACATCTGGTTGCTGAATTAAGAAAGATACCTACCTTCCAGAAAATTAATCCAGAGGGTGGTAGGAGCATGTATTCTAGAGAAGGTAAGACTTAATGCAACTATGGAGTTGTCTTCAAATAATAGTAAAAATAGCCAACATTTGTTGAATGCTAACTCTGTGCCAGGCACCACGGTAAGCACTATTTATACATATCGTCTTATTTACCAATAGCATTAACAGCCTCCTTTTTCTACTAATAGTAGCAGCCACAATGCTAGAACCTGATAACTAATATTAATCTGCAATTTTTAAAAGAGAAAATTGAAGAGACATAAGTAACTTTCTTAGGGTGCGAAGGACCATCATGACACCATGAGAAAGATTAAAGATGCTCTACTTAGCTCAAAAGAATAAAACAAAGGCTAAGTTTAGAAACTACAGGGAAGCAGAATGTAGGTCTATTAAAGGAAAATGACTTTAAGATTCAGATCTGTCTAAAGCATAGTGTGCTGTCCCTGTGAGGTTGTTTAAGAGCAGTTGAATGGCCGTTAAAAGAGAATGTCTGATTCTGTTATAGATTGAACAGTTCTCTAATCTGCCCACATGGTAGTTTTCTGAGTCTAAAAGAATCATCAGCAGTTTGATATAATATGAATCAATCTATTGCACAAAACGTGGGTTTTGGCTTCAATACAATAGGTTTCCTGATACCTTTTTTTCTAAGTTTAGTAAAAAAAAAAGGAAGAAATGTGAATATTCTATATACTGGGTTATGCTGCAAAAGACCTTGTATCCAATGACCAAATAGGACACAAACCATAACCTCTTTCTAACAATCTTTAATCCTAGCCTACCATGAGAACACAATGCTTGAAGAACATTTTGCACTCATAACTCCTGCTGTAATGTATAGTGCCCTGACTCAATAAAATAGAATGACACACATTTCTAGCATTGTGTTAGCTTGAAAAGCTAGTTAACAGGTTCCAGACCTGGGGCCAATTTGTTTCCATAGTGCAATAAAAGCTTTCAAAGGTCAAACACATCACACACACACACACAGACATACACATGAGTACGTGCATGCACATACACATACAGAAACGCACGCATTGTCTGCATTTAAACAATTGCCATTTCTCTCAGAACTTTGGTTGCCCCAGTCCTGTTATGAAATGTGATTCATTTTATTAACAATGTTTTTAGCACAACAGCCTCTAGCTGCCACAGGCCAATATATTTTAATAGGATGTTCCAATTTTATCTAAGATAAGCGCTTCTAAGCAAAGCTAGACTCTTTCTTTCTGGTCAATTATCTATAAGAAGTTAAATAAAAGACTCCTTATTTTCTGGCTGAAAGTGAACGGTGGATAAGATTTTCAGGAAGCACATCAAACTCTCAGTTTCAACTAAAGTAACTTTTTCAAGACACAAGAGGCCACCTTATGAAAGGAAAATTGCATTGGACCTTCATGGCTAAATGGAATAGAAAGAAGACCAATAGGTAGAGCTACAGGTAAAAGAGCAAGTGAGGTAGCTGGCCAGAGAACCAGTGCATCGGTACTCCCCTGGCATTGTTCTGGATCTTCCATGGCCTGATGCCCAGCAGAGCACAGTGGGTATGGGCCCATCTATGACCTACCCCTCTTTTATATAAATTAAGTCAAGGATGTGACACCACCAGGGTATAATGTAACCATAGAGCAAGGAGGATAATGAGGAAGTGAAATCCCTTCCTATCTGTAGCCTCACTTCTTTTTCATCTTTCAGCTTCTCTTCTCTCACTTTTAAAATTCTGCCTTCTTCCTCCCTTAGTTCCAGAACGTGCAATATCAGGGTTTGTGTCAGTGGAGAAAGATTGGAAACATTTGTTATTTCTCGTTTTTGCAAAAAAAAAAATATATATATATATATATATTTCTTGCTAAGAATTATATATAGCATTAGTTTAGGTAATGAAGTTACAAAAATTAACAAAATTAAAGAGCATCAAAAGCTCAGAGTATAAGTGAAATAAAGTTACATATGGAAATTATAAAACAATTCAGTAAGTGTAATGCTAGTGATAATTTGGAATACAGAAGAAATAAGAATACCTTAACCTCGTTAGGGAAGAAGTTTAGGGAAGAACCCTTAAAGCTCTTCATAAGGATTGAATCTTATTTTAAAAACGTTTGTTTATCATTTTCACTTTAAATAGGTTGTGAGTATGTGGGAAAAAAACCCAAAGGCTACAAATCAGAAGAGCTTAAAATTTAATCTTCATTCTACTTTTGACTTACACCTATCCAATTTCCCGTCCAGGAGTTAACTAGATTTTGTACGTCCTTCCAGATACATTCCATGCCTATTTTTAAAAAAGAAAATAAAATCCATAATGAGATATCATCTCACATCAGTCATCAGTCAGAATGGCCATTTTAAAAAGTGAAATACAAAAAAAAGTTGATGAGTTTGTGGAGAAAATGGAATGCATTATATACACTGTTAGTGGAAATGTAAATTAGTTCATCCACTGTGGAAAGCAGTTTGGAGAGTTCTCAAAGAACTTAGAACTACCATTCTACCTAGCTATCCATTTACTGGGTATGTATTCAAAGGAAAATAAATCGTTCTATCAAAAAGCATTATGCAGTAGTATGTTCATTACAACACGATTCACAATAGAATAAACATGAAATCAACCTAGATGCCCATCCACAGTGGACTTGCTAAAGCAAATGTGGTACATATATACCATGGAATGGTTCACACTACAAAAAAGAAGGAACTCATTTCAATTGCCACAACAATAGATGCAGCTAGAGGATATTATCCTAAGCAAGTTAGCATAGAAACAGAAAACCAAATGGTGAATCTTCTTACTTATAAATGGGAGCTAAATATTGAGTGCATACAGATTCAAAGATGAGAAAAATAGACACTGAGTAATACTAGAAGGGGAGAGAAGGAGGAGGCAAGGGTTGAAAAGTATTGGATATGTACACCACCAGGGTGATGGGATGTACATATACCAAACATCAGCAACACACAATTTACCCATGTAACAAAACTGCACTTGTACTCCCTGAACAAAAATAAAAGTCCACACATGTAATTTTTAATTGTCTAGAAGTCACAGGAAAGAGTAAAAAGAAACAAGTTAAATCAATTTTAATAATGTATTTTGATAATTTAACTCAGTTATTATAAAGTGCTCACACTACCTATAAAGTGGCATAGTGTCTTCTGAAAGGGGGGGCTCCAGATAGCTGTAAATGCATATGGCAAACTCTAGGAAAAACCCTAACAAAAGTGTGAAAAAATTATATTTGATATGCTAAAAAAGGAGAGAAAGTAGAATCACATAAAATGCTCAATTAAAACTGCAAACATAAGGCAGAAAAAGAGCAGAAGATAAAAGAACAAAGAACAAAGATAACAAAGACAAAATATATAAAATATTTAGATAAATAATCACTTTGAACATTAATGGTGTGAATATATCAATTAAAAGACATAAATTATCAGCATTAACTAAAAAATTAAGATTCAACTACATATTGTCTAGAAGAAACACACTTTAAATATAAAGACACATGTAGATTAAACATAAATGAATGGAGAAAGATATCTCATGTCAACAGTAGTCAAAGAACATGGGAGCAAGCTGTATAAATTTCAGAGAGAGCAGACTGCAAAAAAAGGAAAGTTATCAAAAATAAAGGATGGTATTACATAATAAGAAAGAAATCAATTCTCCAAGAAAACATAACAATCTTTAACATGTATGCATCTAATAAGTAGGGGTCAAAATATGGGAAGCAAAACCTGATGGAAGTGAAAGAAGAAATAGAATGAATCTAGTATTTTAGTTGGAAACATCAACATCCTTCTATCAGAAATGAATACAACAGTCAGGCAGAAAATCTGTAAAGACATAGTTGAATTCAACAACACCATCAATCAACTGGGATAAAATTGAGATCTGTAGACTATTTCATATAATGACAGCTGAATTCAAATTCTTCTCAAGCTTACATGGAACACTGACAAAGACAGGTCACATTCTGGGTCATAAGCACCCTTTCATAAACTTAAAAGAATATAGTGTCTACTCTCAGACCACTATGGAATTAAACTAGAAAAATAACTGGAAAATTTCCATAGTGGAATTAAACAGAAAAATAACTGGAAAATTCTTCCAAAGACATGGAAATTAAGCAACATATGTATAAATAACACATGGGTCAAAGAACTCTCAAGAGAACTTTAAAAATAGTCTGAACGAAGTAAAAAGGAAAACATAGCTTATTGAGATTTCTGTAATGCAGCAAAAGCAATGCTCAGAAGTAAGTTTGAAAGAAATAACTCCTTAAAAAGAATAGAATTAAATACATATATTAGAAAAGAAGAAAGTGCTAAAATTAATAATCTACACTCTCATTTTAGAAAATACGTGTAATTTTTTGTATTTTTAGAGCAGAAATCAATGAAATTAGAAACAGGAACTCAATAGAGGAAAACAATAAAATAAAAAATTGACTGTGTAAAATGATAGATAAAATCAATGAGCATCTAATCAGCCTAATGAAAACAAAAAGAGTGAAGACACAAATTACTAACACCAGAAATAAAGAAGTGAACATCACTACAGAGCCCATGCACATTAAAAGGATAATCAAGTGTCTTAGTCCATTCAGATTGCAGTAACAAAATACTGTTAACTGGGTGGCTTATAAACAATAGAAATTTCTCTCTCAAAGTTTTGGAGGCTGGGAAGTAC
Organism: Cebus imitator; assembly: GCF_001604975.1. Classification (NCBI taxonomy): domain Eukaryota; kingdom Metazoa; phylum Chordata; class Mammalia; order Primates; family Cebidae; genus Cebus; species Cebus imitator. The sequence goes on from NW_016107375.1 coordinate 8,982,517, forward strand.
AAGATCAAGGCATTAGCAGATTTGATGTCTAGTAAGGGTGGCCCAACTTCCTGATTAACTGGAATGGGTGAATGAGCTTCCTTAGATTGTTTTTTTATGACAGCAAAAATCCCATTACTGAGCGCTCTGTCATCATAACCTAATCACTTCACAAAGGCCTTACCTCCTAATACTGCTACCTTGCACATTTGGATATTAATATATGAATTTAAAGGAGCCACAAACATTCAGACCCTAGTATCGGAAACACTATGAGTAAATCTATGTTCACAGATTTAAAAATCTAGATGAAATGGATCAATTCCTTAAAAGTCACAATCTGCTAAAACTTACACAGGAGTCAAAAACTATCTGAATATGTCTATATCTACTAAAGAAAACACGAGGCCCAGATGGGTTCACTTGTAAATTCTACCAAACACTTAAGGAAGAAATTATACTAATTCTCTGCCATCTCTTTTAGAAGATAGAAAAAGACGAAATACTTTTTTAACTCATTCCATGAAGCCAAATACCAAAGCCAGACAAAGACATTACAATAACATAGAACTATAGATCCACATCTCTAATACACAATAGATATAGAAAATGCTCAACAAAATATTAGCAAATCAAATTCAACAATGTATAGAATGAGACCAAAACAGTGGCATTGATCCCAGATGTAATCCATCACAACAGGCTAAAGAAAATATTGCATACTAATGCTAATAAAGAAAAGTAATTGGGTTTGCTTTTTTCTTTTCCAAATTGGCAGATTAGAGACTTTAAGTGTGCCTTAGCCACTTGGAAATAACAAGTGGCTAAACCCTGTGAGCTTTAATTCAAGGAGGAAAATGAGAGTGTACTGGAATCAAGAAGCACATCTCATAATCCTAGGGAGAAGAATGCTGGCAAACAGACCCTGTGATGCTGACTTGCTGATAAAACTCAATGAAGCTCCAGTACCTGAGAGAGGCAGAAGGCCGGGACCTGAGCAATCCAGGCCAAGGGAGAGCACTTGGTTTCTCCCAAGCTCTGGAGCTAACTTGAGGAGACACTTAGAAATGCTCTGAGGAAAAGACACTGGGAAAGCTGCTGACATTTTTGCAGACCCAGTACCAAAAGCAGGACATCATTTTTAACCTGGGCATATACAAATTCAGCCATCCTTCAGCAACCTGTCTGCAGGGCCCCTCGGGCATTTTAGTATCAGACCAGAGATTAAAGCACCTGCTCTGGAGCGAGATAAGGGCCTCCACAGCCAGAACTGTGGAAAGCACTCCAGTATAGGTGCTATAATTGTGTACTCCCCAAGAGGAGAGCTGCTACAGCTACAGTTTCTCTTGGACAGTGAGATTTGCAGCCGGGACTACCTTGGCAACCTATAATCAGTCTATATGTGCCTCTGCTGTTGGCCCCAGCCTGCTCTCCTGAGATTGTGGTACAGCAGGGCCCTCTCTGCTCCGCCCCCAGGCAGAAGTCCAGGTGCTTGGAGCACTTCCTTGCCTGGACCAGCAGCCTGAGCTGTCCCACCCTTCATGGACGTAGATCACAGTGCAGTGGGGGCCTCTCTTCTGCATACGCAGGCAGATGTCCAGGCATCTGGAGCACCTTCTCACCTGGATTAGGAGTTTAGGCCATCTCCTATCCCTGTGCAGAAAACTTGTGGTTGAGAGGGTTTCCTGGCTCCACACCTAGGCCTGGACACTTTCAGGATACAAAATCAATGTACAAGAATCAGTAGCATATCTATGCATCAAGAACATTCAAGCTGAGAGCCAAATTGTGTATCTTTGTACTAATGCACATATATGTCATTACTGCAATTTATAATAATTCTAGTCTCCCTATAGGACATGCCACTCTTTTCTACATTTTTAAAGGTTATCTTGGTTTTTCTTTTCTTTTTACTCTAATATGTGGTTTCTGTGTCCTGTGCTAGAAAAAAGAAAATGTTGCTTGAATATTTACTAGAATTTTAAAATTAAATTAATAGATTAACTTGGTTAAAGAAAAAGAAAGCAACTCCATTTATGATAGAAACACACACACACACACCTTGGAATATATCTAAGCAAAGAAGTGAAGAGCTCTAAAAAGAGAACTACACAACACTGTCAAAGGAAATCATAGATGACACAAACAAATGGAAAAACAAATGGAAAAACTGGATTTGATGAATCAGTATTGTTAAAAATGGCCATATTGCTCATAGCAATCTACATATTTAACACTATTCTTATCAAACAATCAATGTTATTTTTCATAGAACTAGAAAAAAAAAGAAAATGTAGTACATATACACCATGGAATACCATGCAGCCATAAAGAAGAGTGAAAGCATGTTCACTGCAGCAACATGGATGCACCAGGCAGCCATTGTCCTAAGCAAAATACACAATAATACACAAACAGTAAACCAAATACTCCATGTTCTCACTTATAAGTGGGAACTAATCACTGAGTACTCATGGATATAAAGATAGCAGCAATAGACACTGGGAACAACTAGAAGTGGGGAGGGGAAAATGGTTTAAAAGAAACTATTGAATACTACTCTCAGAACCTGGGTGGTGGGATCATACATACGCCAAACCTCAACATCACACAATATACCCATAACAAACATGCACATGTACCCCCTGAATCTAAAATAAAATCTGGAAAAAAGTACATGTCTAAATAAACTTCAGAATAATTCAATGAACACTTTGCTGTAGTGCAAAAGAGAAAGAAATTTGACAAAATATAACTCTTCCTCTCAGTGAAACTCTCAGTAAACTAGAAATAGAGAGAAACTTCCTCAACTTAGAAAAGAAAATCTATAAAAATTCTACTGCTAACAATACGCTTAATGAGACACCAGAAAATTTTCTAATAAGATCAGGAAGAAGGCAAAGATATCTCCTCTCACCTGCTTTTTAACAGTATACTGAAAGTTCTACCTAATGCAATAAGATAAGAAAAGGGAAGATAAATATACCAATTAGAAAGAAAGAAATAAAACTTTGCAGATGACATCGCTGCTTTTGTGGAAAATCTGAAAGAATCAACAAGAAAAACCTACTAGATCTAATAGGTGATTATATCAAGGTTATACAATGCAAGATTGATATACAGTAGCCAATCACTTTTCTGTATACCAGTAATAAACAAGTTGGATTTGGAATGAAAAACAATGTGATTTAAATTAGCACTCCGCAAAATAAAACTCTTAGGTATAACTCTTCAAAAATATGAACAAGAACGATACAAGGAAAGCTGCAAAACTCCAATCATAGAAATTAAAGAACTAAATACATGGAGAGATATTGGATAGGAAGATTCAATTTTGTGAAGATACCAGTTTTTTCCATTTTGATCTATAGATTCAATGCATCCCCAATCCAGACTCCAGCAATTATTTTGTAGATACTGACAAAACAAATTCTAAAGTTATATGAACAGGTAAAAGATCCACAATAGCCAACACAATACTGAAGGAAGAAAAACAAAGCAGATGAATTGACACTACCCAAATTTAAGACTTATCCTAAAGCTACAGTAATCAAGACAGTATGATGTTAGTAAAGACAGCTGCTTAAACTTTAGTTTATTTAGAGAATATATACATGGGTATGTGTTTATGCTAATTGCAGATAATGGCCAAACAGCAAGAGATCATCACTCCTTATAATGCAGTCTAACATATAAACTTTGAAGAACTTTCCCATCTCTCACAGAACCTAAAGCTTAAAGTAGACCTCTCTTCTAGAAGTAGTAATTGAGATTCAGCATATTGCTATTAACTGATACAAAGAGACATGAAATAATCTATGAAGAGAACACACATAGAGAAGAGGAATGAGCTGAGGCCAGATCTGTGAGGGGTGCGAAACTGAAAAGAATCATCACAGAGAAAGCAGCTTTCAGAACTATGCAACAGAGCTATGCAGAACAGTAAAAAGGGACTTTTGATGAAATTGAAAGTGATGAACAAGATGAAATGGAGCAGAGGAGGTCCAGTAATATATGAACTAAAAATGCTTCCTGTATTTGGCACTTAGTATCTTTGATGAGAACCTCATAGAATCAGTCCAGAAGTAGGGTTAATAATAGATTCCAGTAATTGGTGAAGAGAATGAGAAATGGAAAATGGATGTAGTGGAAATAGAATGGGAGATTAGAGAGTGTGTCTGGATTGAGCAGGAAGTCAATGTAGTTAGAGCAGTTGAAGACATGAGAGGCTCAGTCATGGAGCCAAATGCACAGGTGGAAAGGTTTCTACTGAGCAGAAGAAGGAGCACCTCATTCTCTGATTTTAGAGAAGAGCTGTACTTCTGAACTTTGGATTCACATGAAAGTATGTATGTATGTATTGGACAGGAAGACCTTAGTAACAACATTTTTTGAAATACTTAAAGACAAGATTCTCACTGACCCAAGCAGGCTAGGAGCTAAAGAAAAGGTTTTAGGAGATTGAGAACACTTCAAAAATCATTGTTTATTGTTAAAGAGAATGTTCAGAGAAAGAAAAAGCAAGGGCAAGTGTTAGCAAGCATCCACCTGTTTCTTTAACATAATGAATGGTTTATTTATTTTTTTAAAAAAAATGTGCGTGTGTATGAGTAAGAGAGAGAGAGAGAGAAGCTAAGTGCCCAAAAAGTATTACACATTATGAAAATAAAATAAAATAAAAACAAGTAAAAACCCTCAGGTTGTTTACTATCTTACTATAATGTTAGAAAAGACATGCATGCAGTCATGAAATGGTAATTACCACAGAAGAGAAACCAGTGAGTGGTTTTGACATTAACTGCAGAAGAACTTGGAATGTAATACAAGCTTTTATGTGGCAATGAAATCTGACTCCATGTGACTTAGGGTATTACAATGCAAATAATGTTCAGTAGACACTGAAGCAGGAAGAGGGTGTGAGGTAGAAGGCACATCAGGAGAAAAGCTACAGAAATTGAAAAGGTATATGGCCAACCCACAAAGTCATACTTAAAACCACTTGACCCTAAAATACGAGCTGTAATCATTTCTAATTGATATGTTGGGTAGCATATAATATGTTAACTTATGTTCTTAGTGAATTGGCACACTGATCAATACTCTAATTATAAATGAGTGGTAAATCAGGCACTGATATATGCAATCAGGAGAGAAAATCAGTTCCAGGCTACCTCATGCCATCTCTCTGCTTCACTGAGCTAATGCCTCACATCCAAGCTGTAGTTTTAAGGACTGTTTGCAGACAACCAATCAGCTACTCCTAAGAAACAGTGTCTTTGGATCAGCCATCAGATGGAAATGAAAGAAATTTAGAGGATTACCCAAGATGTGGGACTTTGAGTACATCAATAGTTTTGCATTTTTATCTCAGTTTTGCTATGCTCATGGTATCAGAACTTTGGTTTGCTTTTACTCCCTTTAAACATAAAAACTAAAATTTTCCCTGGTATTTCAAGGTGAATGTTTCTTCCAAATACGATCTAAGCACCAAAGCTTTTATTTGCCTTTCTTAGCATCTCTGTGAATAAGACACTAATATGGTTTGGCTGTGTCTTCACTTAAATCTCATCTTGAACTGTAGTTACCATAATCTCCATGTGTTACGGGAAGAACCAGGCAGATGTAATTGAATCATGGGGCAGTTTCCCCATCCTGTGGTTGTGAAAGTAAGTTAGTTCTCAGGATACCTGATGGTTTTATAAGGGGCTTTTCCCCTTCTTCACTCTACACTTCTTCTTGCTGCTGCCATGTGAACAAGGACATCTTTGCTCCCCCGTCCACAATGATTGTACATTTCCTGAGGCCTCTCCTTCCATGCTGAACTGTGAGTCAGTTAAACCTCTTTCCTTTATATATAACCCATTTGCAAATACATCTTTATTAGAAATGCTAGAACAGACTAATACAGACACTATGTGTTTTGATGAGGATTTAGGTTAGGCTGTTTGGCAGACTCTCCTCAGGAGGGTGCTTATTCCTACTTCTCAAGTGAAATATATATATGCATGCAAACTTAGGGCCCCCACATAAAGAATTCTCTATTTGTTCAGAATGGATTTTCATTAGAAAAATAAATCAGTAAAACAAGAATAAATTCAAATACTTAAAATTTAAAAATAAATTACTGTTGAAATAAGAAGTATACCTCAGTGTCTTATTTGAGTTCCCCCAGAAGTAGGCACAAATTCAAGAATTCAAGTGTGAGTATTGTATTTTGATTGTGAAGGGAATGCCGGAATGGAGGTGGGGAATTGGGACAGGGAAGGGAAGCACAACACAGGAAAAGTAAACAATAAAAGGTAAATGAGAAAGCCAACTACCATTATAGAAGACTAGAGATTAAGCCAGCAGGGGAATTGTAGGAGTCATGGTAGGGCACACAACTCAGAATCATTCCACCCAACCAGTGCAGAGCTGGAGATTCCTGTGAGGGGAGAAAGCATTCAAGTAAAAATCACAGGTGCTAGCAGTTGAAAGTTGATTGGTGTGCATTCAAAAGATAGGGCTAGAGGATCCTGGTGGGAAATTGATCGTGCCTGCCCCCCAAAGACTGAATGCTTTTGTGATGTTCTACATGCCATAGTAGGATTATCAGAATTGTTTTTCAAATCAAAACTTCTTAGAATCTAAACATGTGTGTTTACCTTTTTGTAACATCTTTTCTTTTCAACAGAAATATATATGCAGGAAGTAAACTGGTTTTACAACAGCACAGGGAATCTCATCAAACTAATTATATGTTATAGTTAGTATTTAAACCTGTTTAATTTTTCTATAAAAAAAGGAATTTACTCTACAACTTTCTCATCATGGTGAAATTTTCTGTCTCTCTTTTGTAGTACATCATCATTTATTAACTCCTACTATATGTAGAATAATCTGGCTGTCAGCACACATACAAAAGAATCTGAAAACATAATTGCTGGCTTGTGCAGTTTCCACCAAAGAATAAAATTCCTGACAAGCATACAAAAAAAGATACAAAACACACACAAAAGATAAAATGTAAATAGATGTAAATAAATCAATTAATTATAACACATATATTGAGTGTCCTTCTGATAAATCTCACATTAAATGCTAAGGGACTAAGCCAAAGCCTTTCCCTGCCTCTTCCAATTCACAATATACTTGGAAGAAATAATAAAGATTAAACAGTAGAGAATTCTACAGGGGAGTTCTTACAAAATTCATCTATTGGGCAGCCATAAACTGGTGATTGCAGAACAGGTAAACATGGATGTTGGCTCCGAAGAAAATGCTTTATGGAAGAGAAATGGAATGGACATTCCCAGTTAGTGTTATCAGAACAGAGAAACACATTGTGAAAAATGAGTATATGAATTTGTTCTTCTTTTCCTCAAATTGACTGATTTTTTTTTAACTCATTGAGCCAACACTCCTGTAACAAAGACCAAAGACTTCTTTTAGGCGTTAGTCACAATTCCACATTATTATAGATAAATACAAAAAAAGATAGTTTGTTGAAAACACCAAAAATGAACATCTCATACCTAAACATGCTAATTTGAATGCACTTTGCAAACATAGTGACAAATATGTCTCCTGAGAATCAACCTGAAAGTATCTTCCAATGGAATTCAAGAATTTTGTTTTGTTCTTATGGCAAAGGGCCAGAGCTACAAAAAAAAACAAAAACCACCCAAGAAAGTCTCCATTATACATCTGAGTATGTCATGTGTACTAACTCATAACTACTGAACACCTGCTACGATGGAGCACTGTTTTAACCTCCTTCTTATCCAGATGCTAGCCTCAAAAAATAAAATAAAGAGAGACAGGCAAGAATAAAATCGAGTCAGTGACCAAACTAAACCCCTCAGCCATGGGAAAGCTACTGGAATTATTAATAAGGAGAAAAGCTTAGGAACATTTAGAAATGCATTATTTATTAAGGAACTGTCAGTGGGACTCATAAAAGGCAGGCTGTGAGTGAAAAATACGCTTGTTTGGGTTGAGTATATTACTGCAGACAGGCTGCAGATAAGCTGGAAACAAAGGGGAACATTAATCTGACTCTCAAGAAAGCATTTGTTACGGCAGCAACTATTGCAGTGGTTTTAAGCAAATGAATCACAATATGTGGTGAAAGTAAGAAGGAGTAATTAAAGAACAAGGGTTGCACATTGTCTCAACAATGGCGTTGAATTCAGTCATTTCAACTTGAAGCCAGTTGGAGGCAAGATAGCACCCCAGACAACCTGGCTTGCCTCTTGGTAAACAAGAAAATGGATGAAACAACCAAATCCATGAGGACTGCAGGGAGAAAGTCCCTTGACTGAGCAATTGAGTAGTGTAGCTTATTCATTAACAAGAAGTATGAGCAGTCTCAATGAGTGGGAGTCTGTCCCCATGCCCACAAATGACTAGATTGTGAACCTGCTAGCCAGGATCCATCATAACAGGGGAGAATTGTGTATCTTGAGCCACAAAGAAAGTTTATAAGTATTTGCTTATTCCACACATAAGCAGAAGAATAAAGGTAAAGTAATATGGAATAGTGCAACAAGCTCAGACATTAGTACAAGAAACTCTAGATCTGAATCTGGGTTCTGCTACTTATTAGCCATGTAACTTAGACTTATGGTTTGTACTCTAAATTTTTATCTACTGTTCTGCCTCCTCACTACCTCCCCCTCTAACTCCACTCTTCAGTCATCAGCAGTTCTCATCTAGATTATTGCAATAGTCTCCTAACTAGTCTATTCCTTTCTTAACCTTTCCCTTTTAGAGTCTATTTGTCCACAAAGTAGCCAAAAAGAAATTGGTCATAATTATTTTTCATGATTTTCCATGTACTCAGTTTTCCTCAACTGCATGCGTAACAGTACCACTCTAGAAAAGGAGCCAAAGCAGTTGAGTCCGTGCTTGGAAGAGTTTCAGCTGGGAAATTCTTCTCATCCTCTATGAGGTAATGACGCTTTTTCACTGAGTTAATTTATGAGATTTGGGGGTGGGTGGTGTTTTGATGCTGCAGAATAGTTTGGACTAATCCAAAAATTAGTATCAAAATTGAGGTACCAATGAAACTAAATTCTAAAGCACATGATATTTGCTTAGAAATTAGCATCAATTGATGAGAAAGTAGATACAGAAGATTTTTCGGGGGGAGATTCTTGTTCAATGCAAAACATTTGCTAACGCAGGTCACATGATTACTGAGTTTCAGAAGTGAAAAACAGAACAGTAGCTAAGTGTTCACCAACCTCATTTAACCTTATGAGTGCACAAGAACACTGCATTTCCAAACTTCCTTGCATCTAATTAAGATTATATGACAGGACACTTGACAGTGGAATGAGAAAAGAAAGAAAATTTGCATATGGATTTTTCCTGCCTTTCTTCACCAACTATTTAGGCAATAGAGGAATCCACTTTCTAGAACCACAGCTAGAGGATTGCTAGATTTGCAAAGCTTTCTCTGTAAATTCCACTGCCAATTACTCATTTATCTAGGTCAGCTTTGCTAGTCTGGGACAACATTCTTTTCCCTTCCCATTGCTTGCTTATCTCATTCTCTAAATGGTTAAAATATATGCAAAACTAGAATTCTAAGCATGGGTATTAATCTGGGAAAATCCCATAGCTATCTGTTCATTTGTTGATTTTTAAAAATTTATTTGCTTAACCATATTTGATTCCTAATATATAAAAACATGTTCTGTATCCTCAAAATTTACAATTGAGTAGAGTTACATCCTACCATCAGTTAAGAGGAATATCCCTAGATTAAAATATCTACAATCTGCCTCAGTCTTCTAGCCCTATATTTTGTTGTAATTGTACTGTATATCTGCAGCGTCTGAATAGAATAAAGTTAAAGGGAATAAACAGAAATTACCCTGATGCTACAAAAAAGCAGAAAATAGAACAAAATAGTCTAGTTTTCTTAAATTTACACATTCAAGTCTCTGTTATATAGACAAGAAGTTGAGGAGGCAAAAGTATCTTCACAACTGCTTTCGAATCAGCAGGGGAATTTCAATTATTGAGTTAAAAAACAAGCAAGAAGTCAGTTATAATTATCCACCACTCTCCTACCTCCCAAAAATCCTTCAATTGTTTTATAGTCAACAAAATACAGGCAATAGATTAACTTCTGGACCTTGGTCATTTCTTGCTGATAAATGTGTTATTTCTGTTTTTCTTTTTTTTTTTTTTTTTTTTTTTTTTTTTNTTTTTTTTTTTGAGATGGAATCTCTCTGTCACCCAGGCTGGAGTGCAGTAGCATCATCTTGGCTCACTGTAACCTTGGCTTCCTAGGTTCAAATGATTCTCCTGCCTCAGCCTCCCGAGTAGCTGGAAGTACAGGTGCACACCACCAGGCCTGGCTAATTTTTGTATTTTTAGTAGAGACGGGGTTTCACCATGTTGGCCAGGATGGTCTTGATCTCTTGACCTCATGATTCACCTGCCTCGGCCTCTCAAAGTGTTGGGATTACAGGCATGAGCCACCATGCCCAGCCCAATTTTTGTTCTTAATGTAGATGCTATGAAGTTTCTATTCCCATTTCTTTTCTTTGCACATTTTAAATTATCATTCTGATCTATTTATTGACTCCATTAACTTCAACAGAGATGCATGCAGAGACCTCATAGACATAGCTTTTAGCTCTCATGACTGTCTTTATCACCATTCCCACTTATGCCAATTCAAGTTGGCTATTCCCATCTTGACAGTCTGATAGAGACTCCATGGAACTCTATGGGCCAATAACAAAGCCCATCTTTTTTGACTTCCAAATAGATCATTACTTTTATTATTTCTCTCTGTTATACTGAGAATCTAATTCTATCAGCCAGAATTGAAATCTTAGAAGCACCTTGTAGTACTTTCTTTTATTGAGTACATTTCCAATACAGCATTCTTTCTAAAATATCATACCACTTCCTCTGGAATTTTTCTGAATAGTTTAATCTACAGCAGGAATTATCTTCATTATCTTTATCATTATCATATAACATATTTAATCACCTACATGCCAGAAATTGTACTCAAAACTTTACATTAAATCTTCAAGGCAATTCTAAGGGCTGGTTACTTCCCTTATACCCATTTTATAGATGAGAAAATCTATAGCTAGGAGAATTAAACAAGTTTTTCAAGATAATGTATGTAGAAAAGTGTTAGGAAAATTTTATTCTTGTAAAGCAGTGGAATATAAAAAGAAGACAGGCATTGAGATCAGATGAATTTATCCACACCTTGATTCTGCTCTTTATTTTCTTATTATAGCTATTTATATTTCTTAGCTTTAGTCACCCCATCTACAAAATGAAGATGACAATAAAATTGTAATGAGAATTCAGCACAGACAAAGCATTTGAAGCAATAAAAGCAGTTTTTAAATGCAAATTCTCTTTCTTTAGTAGAAAAAGTCAAATTAGCCAATTAAGCCTGTTTTGGTTAACTAATCTGAATCTGAGAAATTCAGGAATCTCTAAACCTTATCTAAGAAGCTAGTATATATGAATACAGCTTTTGGCCTCCTTAGTACTCAGCTTCAAATCTTGGTATTTAAAAATGTTAAATTAATGACCAATCAATTCCAAATAAATTGCCATCTTTAGAGGTGATGCTAATCAATGGAGGAGATGGCATGGTTGGTTTGAGAAAGGCCTTATTTGACATTGAAGAAGATAGGATAATAATGGCTTAGCATTTGTCATATTTACTTATCATGTCATTACAACAGCAAACTTAATAGCTCTAATTAAGCCTTTGATAATATTGCTTCTACCAAACTGATGATGGTAATCATGTTATTATGAATATTATGTTAATAAGGCTGGATCTTTTAGAATTAAAGAATTGATAACAATAATAATTTAATAGTGTGTATATTATTCATGTACCATCAAAGAAGGTACAATATCAAGCATGAACTATGTGAGGGGACAGACTAGCACACCAGTTACAGAAGGAGAGGTAGGCTTTCAACATAAGGTAACTGGCTTGGAACAGAAAACCAAAAAGCAAAAAGATGTAGAGACAGACATTCCTCAATGGTTGGTATTATGAAATGAGGCTGTACCAGAGATGCAACCCTATGGTACCTCAGGGATGTGCAGGTAAATTTACCCATATCCAGGCAGAGTATCTGTACAATAACATCATGACACCAAAAAAAAAAAAAAGGAAGCATAGAATTGTAGATCTTATGCTGTAAGATTCAGAAATAGGATTGAGTACATAAGCAAAGATTCCAAGTAGCAAAGGACAAGTCTCTCAGCAATCATGGAATTCTTTCCTTGGCTCTCTCTTCCTAATATAGTTCATTAACATAAGGATTGACAGAAGACATTTTAGTATGACTTTAAGAACCAACCAAGCTAACACAACAACGTCGTGGTCTACATTCAAATGATATACAATGGCTGGAACTTAGGCGAAAATAAACCCGAATAAATGTAACATAGAAAATGTAAACTGTATCATTAAAAAATAGTAGATATCAATATTACATGAATTATAACATTACAAAAATAATTAAATATACTTGTCAGAGATCAGAGTTTTCTAAAACTTGACCCATGCAAACATTAAAATAATAAGCCTAAAATCTTGATTTTTATTTGGTTAGAATTAAAAGACACTATACGTCAGAACGTTATTTGATGACAAGCCCTGTAATGAAAACATATCGACTTAAGTACTATGCTGGCCATTAGTAGTCCCATGAAAACAAAGAATAGGAAGAGTAGATTTGCATTCTAGGGATCATGGGAGTCAAATGAACACAGAGCTTTTAAGAGATAAGTCAGGTTGAGGGAAATGTCATATATTAAACTTACTAAATTTAAATGTGAAAAACATTCAAACTTTATAAATGTGAACAATTGGTAATGTCTGGCTTAGCAGTCTTAAGAGAGAGATATGGGACTTTATAATCCTGCAAGCTCACTATGGGTCAGTCTTGAAGGTGGTGCATTCCATGAAGCTCTGCAATTGTCAAATAATATCTAAGTAATCATGGTTCTTTCTGCCTAACACATTTAAAATATAAAATTCTAAAATGAGCTCATGCATAAAAAGATAAACTGTATTAACGAGGCAGTCCAGAAAGCTGAATAACAAATACCTGAAGAACATGAAGATGAATAGAAAGCTCTCAGAAGACCCAATATATTCAAATAAGTTTACATGTTTACTTATTTATTTGTCTATTTGTTTCGCTAAGAACAAAAATAGAATGCAAGGGAGCAAATGACAAGGCAGTTCACTTTGGTTTCAAAATGCAAAGGGGCTACCTACAATTTAGAATTATATAAAAATAGTATAGGTTTTTTCATAAGACATCAGTTGACCACACTGGAAGTATTCAAAGAAGTATTCAAGTATTGTGGATGAAGAAGTGGTCCTAAAAGAAAGAAGTTGAGCTATAGGTAAACTGTCTTTGGAAATTTGTGATTATGTGCATGGTACGTGGAAATTAGAGATTGGTGATATTTTTGTGTGGTCTCTAAACAGTTGCCCATTGGCCAGTTCATGCTCACCTGTCCTCTAAGCTAATCACAAATTTTCATCCAGATTACATAAATGTCAACATCACAGAAAAATATGAATGCAGCCAAAAATTAACTATTCTTTCTAAAATGTTTGTTTCATCCATAAAGACATTGCTTAATTATGAAAATAAAAACTTCTGTTTATCATAAAGAAAAAGATCTACGCAGGACTTTTTTTTTTCTTTCTCTTACTATTATTTATCTTCACTCCCAGATCCACTTTGCCTAAATTAACTGGCCACTGCAAATTAAGATAAGAAAAACAAGATTACTTTCACTACAAAATTGTACAGACAGACACTGAATTCAGTCTGCTTCTTAGGGCCTTTCTCCAGCTCAAAGTTAAGATGTTCTTGTAATGCTCCATTTAGGAACTTAATGTTTTTTCCAATAAAGTGATTATAAAGTTCACATGTTTAATTATTTTGCAGCTAAATAATTATAGGCTCTGCTCTTCTCAGTGAAGGAGGAAAATTAACAACAATAGAGGAAAGTTTTTCTTTTCAAACGTGAGACAAGAAAGAAACCAGTAAGTTTATTGATTCTAATTTCATCATTTTATAGCTAAGGAAACTCAGCCCAAATGAGTTACATATCTTGGCTCAAGTCCTAACGGAAGTTGCAGGACTAAAACTCCGATCTTCTAACTCCTAATCCATTGTTCTTTGCACACAGTGTAATTTTCAGAACACTTTTACTTGTCACCTCATTTGATTCTCAAAAATGTCTCTGGAAGTTACCTAGTAAGAAAACTGACACTTAAACTCACAGATTTTAAATATAGTTCAAGTGGTATTTAAAATATAACTTTAAATCAACTGGCTCCTCAATTTTATCTTCAGCCCTTATCTGTCTCTGGAGACCAAACTCATGTATCTACCTACCCTCATGGCATATCTAATTAAATGCCTACTTTGTATCTCAAACTTAACATGCCAAAATAGAAATCTTGATTTCTTTATCCATCCTCTGCTCTTATCCAATGGTCTCCTGGGCTTTCAAATCTTACGAGATGGTACCAATGTTAAAACCAAAAATCTAAGAATTGTCCTTGAGTCTTCTTTTTTTATTCTCCCCAATACCTTAATCATTAAGCACATTCTATTGACTAACAGCAATGCATATCTCAAATCTATTCCCTTCTTTTCAGCTCCATGATTACAGGTCCAAGGCACCTTCATTTATTTCCCAGGTTATCACTGTATTGTTCCGCCTGGTCTCTGCTTTTACTATTGCCCAATTGCAATTTATTCTCCACAGGGTAGTCCTGAAAATATTTGTGAAATGCAAATTACATTTTGATAGACCTCTGCTGCAAGTTGTTTAGTGGATTCACACCTGTTTAAAACAACACATAAACTTACATAATGTGACATGATCTCCTTCTTGTTTTCCAAATTGATTATATGCTCCCATCTAGGCACTGGCTTTGTTTTGCTTTATTTTTTGTTTGTTCTTTGATAAGTTCAACTCAAGCCCTTAGGTCCTCTTTCCCCAACTGGAATGCTCTTTTCCTATTTTTCAACTATCCAACCAAAAGTAACCAGCTACTGATCTTCTATCACAAAGACCATTAACAGTAACGAGATACAGAAACACCCAAAGGAAAATTTAAGCCAACTAATACTCAAAAGTTCAGAGAATAAATAAAATTTAAGGAATGGCTACTCCTATGAAGATGAAATGCTAGATCATGAAGGTCCCAATCTGATATAATAGACATGAGGGAATTCAATTAAGCAATACAAAGAAACCATATATAAAAAAACATGTTTAAATCTGCGACTACTAAATCTCAGTTAAGATGTACACGCATGTACAAAGTGAGATCTCAGAAAAACATAAGACTGCTGATTTCACACCAAGCTCCAAGCTAAGCACTTTATATGTATAACACATTGAATCATTACACTAGCCTTGTGAATTAGTTAATATGTACAAATAAAGACACTGAGATACAGGAGAGGTTAGAGAGCTGTCCTTTCAAATTTAGAATTTGGATATCTTCAAGTTTACCAAGTAGTGACAAATTATTTCATGGAGAGGTTATACAAATATACACTTCTATCCCAAGGGCAATCTATAACATTCCCCTCTGTCTCACATCCTTGCCAACTCCTGACATTGTCATAAATTTTAACTTTTGCCAAAATGCTGAATATGAAGTGAAAGCTTTTATGGCTTAGTTTGCACTTGCCTGGTTAATAGTGAGCTTGAGAATTACTTCATGTTTGTTGGCTATTAATGTTTCCTTTTCTGTGGAATGTATTTTTATGTTTGCCTCAGTTTTTAAATTGTATACATATTTACTTATTTGACTCAGGATTCCTTTACATATTCTAGATCTAAATATTTTGTTGATTTTATGTGTGGCAAATATTTACTTTAATTGAATAGCTTGTATTTTCATTTTAAAATATGCATCTTGTTGAATTAAAAATTTAAATTATAACTTAACTGAATTCATTTTAAAATTCTTAGTTTATACTTTAAAAAAAATTATTCTGTTCCCAAATGCAATAAATGCATTTTCTAATAGTTTTAAAGTTTTCCATTTCACATGTAACTCTTCAATCTTAGGTTTAATTATCGCACAGAGCATGAGGTAAGCACCCAAATTTAGATTTTCCCTAATGAAAAACCAATTGCCTTATCATTTTTTATTAAAGAGCCCATTCTTTTCCTTGACTGATCTGTACTACACTTCTGTCACATAGCAAGGGTGTATATGTGCCAATGTGCCAGAGTCTGTTTCTAAATTCTATTTTATGTTTCATTGGGTATTTGTCTATCCAGGTGAATTTCACCCTCCCTTAAATTATGACAGAATATAGAGGCAGTACAACATCACACTTAAAAGAGTGATCTCTGGAACCACCCTAAGCTCTCTTGCCTCTCTTTTCTTCATTGTAAAATAGTGATAATAACTATCCATTTCAAAGGTTATTTGTGCATATTAAGACAATAAAAATTTAAAGCAAACAACCATAACAGTGTCTTGGGTGCAATAATGTTTAGTATAAGTTAATATTGTCTTACTTTTAAAAACTAAATCCATTTCTTTCAGACTGAAGATAGCTGGGCAATAGAAGTAAACTCTTATTACACAGGCAAATAAAAACCACTTTCATTTTGTCCTCTTTCCATTTTCAAAATGTAATTAATATCATTATCTTGTTAGGTCATACCTGCTGTCCTCAAACCTGCTGTCATTTCTCCATGAAGAATTGTCCTTGAGGAGCGATTTGGCCCCTGGCCCTGGCCTGCTTCCAGCCTTCTGCTTATTTCCTTGGACCCGCTGTGTGATGTATTGTTTCCAGATTCAGTATTGTTTAATGTTCATACACCAAACACTAATCAAGGTTTCTAGGAGCTTATTCCTCCAAGTCAACCCTGTGCCAGTGCTGGGTCCAATCTGTCCAAGGCCCCATGGGAAACCATCCATCCAAATTCAGGGATGTGTGAGCTCGGCTGTCTGGATGGTAAACTAATCTCCCCTATGATCCACTTGGCCTTTAAGGCTCTGGCCTTGAAAAGTCCAAGACTTAGGAGACTCTGAAGACAAGACTTTGGGGAGAAGGTCCATCTGTGAATGAAAGCAAAAACAATAACACTTCAAATGGTTGTTTTGTCTTAGTTAACAATAGGGCCACAGATGTTAAAAGAAATAGTAAGTGACAATTTTTTTCAGGTTGCAGTATGTCCCATGTGCTGAGATAGAACAAGCAATATATATGTATTCAGTTAATGAATGATAACAATAATAGTATATTTTACCTCCATAAGTCTTTTTCAAAAGGTTTTTCACACATCTCATCTTAATTTCATGAACATGAAAAATAATGCTCATCATACACTCTCCATATCAACTTCATTTTTGCCATTTGAAAAGCGAAGAAAGGACAAATATATGTATCTTAGCAAAGTTACACAGCTACATGTCTCCTGCCTTGATTATTCATTTAATGATTATTGAATGTCTGTCTTCCAGGAACTGCTAGCTTCTAGAAATGCAAAGATGTTTAAAATAAGGTTCTTGATGCCTTCCTTCCTTGTCCATTCACGTCCAGCTTCACATCATAGCTGAGAAATAGCTATGTAAATATGTAAATATAAAACAAACTTGTAAATGCTATTACAGAAATATGCACAAAGCACTGATAAGACCAATATGATAAAGGGCCAAATTCTACCTAGAAGGGCTAAGAAAAGTCTTTAAAAATCAATAGAACTTCCAAGATAATAAATGAAGCACATTAAAGATAGAGAAAAGCATACAGGAATAAGATGGTTTTTTCTTCAGGAATGGAATCTGGGCTTCTATTGGGATTTTTTTAAATGAGGGTAAATGTAAGGTGGGCTTAAAGGAGTTGAAAATTTTAATAGAAATAAATAACTGTTCCAAATGCCATCAATAATAGTTGTGAACATCAAATAAAATAAAAAGTGGAAATATATAGTAAATTTTATAATACAGATATTAGGTACTGTATTTCCTATTTTATGACATATGATGGACTATTTGGTTTCCCTGCAGCATCTATTCTCTCTTCCTCTGTCCTTGTAGATCCATGATTTTATTCAAGTATTAATCCTTCCCATGTATCTTAGGGTGAACCCATCCACAAATCTGGCGGTGAGTCTGATCTAGAGAAAATTCCATCACAGTGACTAATTCAAATTTTTATATGTAACTCAACTGAGATCAATAATAAAAGAGAAATATTTGTTGGAAAATAATCTTCCTAATTAAGAAAGCTAACACTGCTTTCCTTGGATCCCATCTTATTCTAGGAATTACTCTCTCTTCTAAAGACTGAGGATGGTGCCAACATTGTGTAGAGGCGAGAATTAGAAAATTTAGGTAAAGATATTCACAGATGAATTAAGTCAATCCTTGAAGTCTGACGTTTTACTGTACTTTCTCTTACATAAGCCAGAAAACATTTTTTTAGTATATATATTTTATTGCGTTTTAGGTTTTGGGGTACATGTGAACATGTGAAGGATTGTTGCATAGGTACATACATGGCAATGTGGTTTGCTGCCTTCCTCCACATCACCTATGTCTGGCATGGGAGGGGAGCATCACACACTGAGGCCTGAGGGGGCAACTAGTGGAGGGACAGCAGGGGGTGGGGAGTTGGGGAGGGATAACATGGGGAGAAATGCCAAAAAACATTTTTTATGGTTTTAGCTAGTAGTTTGAGTTTGGTCTCCATTTCTTGCAACATAAAGCATCCTGAAAATATCTTATTATTCTTTACACTATTGAAGGTAATTATGCTAAAGGGAGAAAACGTTTTCTGTTTCTAGGAAAAAAATTCTGATAGTTATGTAGCCAATATCATTATTTATCAAAGTGGACAACTCAATGAATATATTTCTGCAAGCCAACCAATCAGTGACAACACTTTGCTTCTGTAAGTTAGGTAATCAGATTAACACTTATGAACATGCTTCTGAATGTTACCTAATGAAGAAGCCTCGCTTGATCAGGCATATATCTATAGTTAACATCAACTCACTCTAACCTCTGAAAGTCTGCCAGACTCTGAATTCTACCCTTCCTAAAAATCTTATACATAAAACTTTATGTTTAAGATCAGAGCCCTGCTCTGCTCTAAAACCATATGCTTGACCAGCATTGGCTTTTTCACTTATATAAGCAATATATTATTTTTCTTCTTTGGGTTTTGTGTTTGGGGTATTGATTGGTGGTCTCATCCTTTGTTAGTTACTTGGAGCTTAGAACATACTGAGAATATATCATTTTTTGACATATTATTGTTTTATATGACATGTATGAAAGTCTGGTCAATGTTTGGACATTGTCCTTTGACACCTCCTTCTTCATAGAAAGGGCTCTGACAATCAAACCTTTACTTTATTCAAAGATGCAATGTGGACACTGTGATACTTGCAGATGTCGCTCATTCATTTCTCAGAATATTTATTGGGTTAAACAAATAATCTTGTAATATAAATCTTTTTATTTAAAAATAAGACTATAATTTACTAATGCTTGAGTGTGTTTTGAAATCCTTTCATTGATATTTAAGTAGATTTACTAGTGTAGACATACTCTCTATTGAAAAAAATTATCTGAGGTATATTTTAGCAAAAAAAGAAATATGTAAAGAATCACCCTCTATCTTATTTTATTCATAGGCCAGATTGTTTTGTTTTGAATTATTTAGGATCTGGTTAACTTGTAAAGATACTCTATTTGCACTGTTGTATCTTTAAAATGCCAGAATTTCATGTCTTCTATATAGCCAGGATATTACTGCAGCCAGTATAAATCTGTATATTGATGAGTAGCCCTCAGTTGCCTATATAAGCAATTGATCTTTACGTATATCACTCAATAAATCTCTTGTTCATGTAGCAAAGCAGGCAGAGATAATACTGCAATCTACAAAATGTGATTTAGAAGTTGACCTGACCAAAAACATCTTCCTCAACCACACCTGAATAATGCTGGATAGAGTTTAAAATACAGTATGCCAGCTGGTCATAGTGGCTCATGGCTGTAATCTCAGCACTTTGGGAGGCTGAGGTGGGTGGATGGCTTGAGCCTAGGAGTTCAAAAGCAGCCTGGGCAGCATTGCAAAACCCTTTTTGTACTACAAAAAGTACAAAAATTCGCCAGGTATAGTGGCACATGCCTGTAGTCTCATCTACTCAGGAGGCTGAAGTGGGAGGATCATCTGCATCTGGGAAGTCAAGGTTGCAGTAAGCTGTGATTGTGACACTGCACTCCTGCCTGGACAACACAGTGAGATCCTATCTCAAAATAAACATTAATTAATTAATTAAAAAACACAAAGAAAGATAACACATCAAGTCACAACAATTTACATTTCAATTAGTTAATAAGGTTAATTTCACCTGTTTTAGGAGGACCAATGGGCTTAATGAGAGCAAGAGTTATCTAATGGGAGAGCAAGGTGGTGTTCTTATATTGCTGTAAGAGAAGAATAAATTGTCTTAAAGTCAATTCTACATAACAGGTAATCCTCAAAAGGAGTCAGACTAGAAAGTATGCAGTCAGCCCTTGGCCACCATTAGTTACCTGTGAGAGTCAGGCAAATGGAAAATTGACTTGCCTGAGGTTAGTAGCAGCTCACCTGCCCAGTGTGAAAATTAGTATGTTAGAATTCCAATAAAATATTCTCCAGCTTTCTCTCACTTTAAAATATACTTCAGTAAGAGATTATTAGCAAATAAGGCACTTTATTATCTATAGAAAAAGACAGGCCATTTGATTCAATTTAACTTTTACCAAGAAGCTTTAGTACTCTGCTCTGCATGGCGAACTTCAACCAGGGAAAGTGATGTAAAAATTATTTGGATTATTCAAGTAAATGTTTACTTAAGACATAACAGGGAGGGTTAAGAGACACAGGGATATAAGAAAAAAATTACATCTGTATTTTACGTGACAGTGTTTAAAGCATGGGATAATTTATTGCTGTTTTGCATATACTCAAATTAATGGCATTTACCTCAAGTCTGTTTAGACTAGCTGTTGAAATAAGGGGAGTTCTCGTGTATTTGTACCTAAGGTCTCTAAAACTGTTATTTTTTGCAGGGGTTTATCTTATGTCTTTCCTGAATGTATTCTACTGCTTCCAAATTAGTTCACCTTTTGGAGTATTTACAACAACTAATTCAATATTATCTTTTTGTTTTAAAGAGATAGATATGTTAGTCTTCAGAGATTTACACTATATTTACACAGTCTCGATTCGAACTATAATATTGTACCAGATTCTGTTCATTTGAACATTAGTAAAAATGACCATTTTTCAATAATTGTTAAGGTATCTGAGCAGAATTCAAAAAAATTTTAAGGCCTTTTTCCCTTGCACTTATTGACATTCATGCAACCCAACATCTAAGTGAATTACTTTATGCAATAGCTATTTGAGTTGGCTCTTGAAAGTCAAATTTGACTTTCCTTTTAGTTGAAAAGTTTAGAAAATGCAAAAAAAAAAAATTCCCTACATTTCCTAGATTTGCTTTCAACTAGGATTTGGATATGATTCATGTTCCCCTAATTTGATGCACTTGGATAACAGCTGAAAAGACAGATGCGTGGAGGAGGCCAGTTCCTCTGCTGTAGCATTTGGTAAGGGGCATCTTTGCAGCAGCTGGTCTCTGCGTTCCAGTGCCTCCCCAACAACCTGGTGGTTGAGAGGGCCAGTTGTGGTGGCAGAATAGTATCAGTGGTTGTAGCAGCATCTTTTGTTTGTTTGTTTTTGAGACAGGGTCTTACTCTGTTGTCCAGACTGGAGTGCAGTGGTATGATCTTGGCTCACTGCATCCTCGCCTCTCGGATTCAAGCAATTCTTCCTCCTCAGCCTCCTGAGTAGCTAGGATTACAGGCATGGGCCACCATGCCCGGCTAATTTTCATATTTTGCTTCTAGAACCCCAGAATTCTGATGCTGGGGCTTAAGTACTGATCTTAACACCTACCGGCTTTGTGAGAATAGGCAACATTTTTGTGATTTTTGCCTCTGTTTCCTCTGGTGCTCTGGTGTTCTAGAAGCAAAAATATTCTTTTTATTTATTTATTTATTTTATTGCATTTTAGGTTTTGGGGTACATGTGAAGAACGTGCAAGATTGTTGCATAGAATACACACCAGTTTCTTACAGGAACATACATATGTTCCTTTGTCAAATTTGGAAGTCTGAGATTTTTTTTTTTCTTAGAAAACAATTTCACTTCACAAACATGCCCTGTACTAACTTTATATCAAACTCTTGTAAGTTTCATTCCACATACACAATAAGAAACACATAGAAAATATGCCATGCAAGCTCAAGCAGGACAAATAATTTATGCAGAAGGGATTCAAAGTAATAGAATAACCTTGGTGATCATGGATGGAAATGATTTAGACATTGGGAGAAAGAGAAGAAGGATCTCGCAGACAGAAGGAATAGCACTTGATATATTCAGGGATCATATCTAGTGCCTTGTGCCTGGAGCATAGAATGCAGGAAATATTGGGAGAGATGTTTGGAAAGGAATGGAGGGTAAGGAGTCACACAAAAAAAGATTCTGTGGTAGCAAACTGAAATTGTGAGCAGTCTGGATTAATCTTAATGTTGCCATTATGCTAATATTTCAGAAAAATAAAATTATCAAGGGCGTTGAACAGGGCAAAATCATGATCAGGCAATGTTTTAGAAGATGGCAATGTTCTATAGCACAGATTGAGTGAGCAGACCAGTCTGGAAGCAATTTCTATGGTTGGGAAAAAAAGAAAATTAGAGACTCTTCTAAGGCAATGGCTAAGGAAATAGAAAGAACAGATTTTAAATGTGGCGTAGATATAGCTTAAGCAAAACACATTGGAAACAATCTATTAAATCAGGATTTTAAAATGCAGAAGAATGATGCCTTTGTTCTGTGGCTGGAATTATGTAGGCAATTGCTTGAAACATCTTTTTTTTTTTTTAGAGTTGCCATAAAGTTAAGTGTATTTACATCAAGAAAATGTTTTCATTATCTTCTTTGTTCATATTGTTTTAACTCTAGGCTTATTGTTGACTCATTACAAGTTGATTTGTAACAGAAAAAAAAAATAACCTGAGCTGCTTTTTTGTTGATCATTCTACCTGTACAACAATCAAATCTGTGAGTCCAGAGGAGTCATTATTGTCTTTGGAGCTCAGTTTCGCTTAGCATTAAGGGAGACTGAACTAATGTAATCTCAAAAATCAGTTCCCTTAACAAAGTTATCTGTACAAATTGCCAAATGCATAGCATGCTTACTTATATCCTACATGGAAGTAATTTTTTCAAATGTTCATTTTAAATAAAGCCCAAGACCTTCTTGTAGTATCTGTATGCTAGCATGATTTCTTAAGAATATCAATTCCGTAACTTTGCTCTCTGCTTGCATAAAAAAGTTGTTCACCTTTCTTGCTCTTTGCACTATGCCCTTTCACCTCTAGTGAATCAGAAAGAGGGAAGCTGAGATGTCTGGACTGCCAGAAACAAACAAAACAAAACAACAACAACAACAAAAACTCATCCCAGAGAGAGCCATTCTGTGTTTTGCTGAGATTGTTGGTTCAAAAGCTGGGTGGAGAGACTGCCAGACTAGAGGACTGGCCAATACTGCATTGTGACTGAGATTCAGAAAAGGAACAATGGCACAATTATCTTCAGAGCTGCAAACATGTTGTCTCTCAACTCCCTGGAGGTTATTCAAGAGAGACCATCTGTATTAGACTGTTTTCTCACTGCTATAAAGAATAACTGAGACTGGGTAATTTATCAGCAAAAGAAGTTTGACTCACAATTCTGCATGACTATGAAGGCCTCAGGTAACGTACAATCATGACAGAAGGGGAAGGGGAGGCAAGGCACATCTTACATGGCAGAAGGCAAGAATGAGAGTGCAGGATAAAATGCCCCTTTTAAGCCATCAGATCTCCTGAGAACTCCCTCGCTATCATGAGAACAGCATGGAGGAAACTGCACCCATGATCCAATCACCACCCACCAGGTCCCTCCCTCAACATGTGAGGATTACAATTCAAGATGAAATGTGGTGGTGACACAGAGCCAAACCATAACACCATCTGTAGAAAAAGTAACAGTTAACAGTATTCACTGACTGTTTCTGGGGGCCTTGGCTGGCACCATACAAACCAAAGAGAAGATGGCTAGTGGCAATGGTTTAATTATGTGACCTAGTTGCCCTCCAAATCTCCCAAATCCTTGAGATGATATTGACTAAAAACACTAATACACCCTGTGTGGACATGCAAAGCTGTTCTTCAGACTTCTGCTAGTTCTGTCGAGGCTCAGAGTCTCAGACTATCTTCTGCCTTTGAGAGTGTCTTTCCTCGCCTGCTTTCTCTGTTCCCCAAATCCCTGACCCATGTGTGAATCACCAAGTCAAATCTTGCTCACAAACACATATATTATCAAAACCAAAAACAATTTTTAAAAATTAATGAAAGCTTCTAAAACTGTGATGACTGTTCTTGAATAAATGGAGATAGAAAATGCTAGGTGGGGAATATACACCATTTCATCAACACAATCACCTTGAACTTGCAGAGAAAATGCTCCTGCGCTTAAATGTTTTAGTTCTTAGCGGGGCACGGTGGCTCACGCCTGTAATCCCAGCACTTTGGGAGGCCGAGGCAGGCGGATCACAAGGTCAAGAGATCGAGACCATGGTGAAACCCTGTCTCTACTAAAAAAAATATAAACAATAGCTGGGCCAGCTACTCGGGAGGCTGAGGTAGGAGAACTGCTTGAACCTGGGAGGCGGGGGTTGCAACTGAGCCGATATTGCGCCACTGCACTCCAGCCTGGCACCTGGCAACAGAGCAAGTCTCTTTAAAAAAAAAAAAAAAAAAAAAGTTCTGTCAGTTCTCCTGTCAGAGGTTCCTGGCTGACTATGTGTCTCCTGAGGGTCCAAAGCCTCTTGCCATTTTGCAGGATATGCTTGCCCCCTTCTCACTGCTCTGTCTCCTGATCTCTTCTTTTCCAATTCAGCTCAGGAGGGAGCCTCCAGGTTTCTTTCGTTTGTCTCAGGTGGCTTAGTTCTATTTCGTCATTTGAATTGCTTGAGTTTTTGTTAAAATTCATTCTTTTAAAGCACTGGTACAAAAGTCTAACTACATGGATTTTTAATGAATAATACAGTTTCCCAGGCTTCATTCCCACTCCCCTTTCCCCATGTACTCCAAAGAAATTCTAGTTCAGTTTATGGGAGCAGCATTCAGGAATCTGAATTTTTAATAGTTTTATAGAATTGATGTATGGGACCCATGGGCCACACACTGAGAAACTGTGCCTTAGGGTCTCGTTTTTCTTCTTGAGTAGAATATAAGGAATGTCATTAACAATTGCTGCTTCTTAGAAGAAAACAAAGGGAAAAGGTTTCTTGAGATTGCTCTGGGCAACAATTTTTTTTGATATGGCCCCAAACTACAGGCAGCAAAAGCAAATACAGACAAATGAGATTGTATCAAATGTAAAAGCTTCTTTCTGCACAGCAAAGGAAACAATCTCAGAGTAAAGGGGGAAACCTACAAAATGGAGGAAATATTTATTAACTATACATCTGATGAGGAGGTAATATCTAAAAATATGTAAGAAACAACTCAATAGCAAAAATAATAATAATAACCCAGTTTAAAAATAAACAAAAGATCCTGCATAAGATTTCTCAAAAGAAGACATACAAATGGCTTGCAGGCATATTTTTTAAAAGTTGACATTACTATCATCGTGGAAATGTAAATCAAAACCACAATGCTATCTTACAGTCGTTAGAATGTACAGAAGGTATGGAAGATAAGTGTTGACAAGGATGTGTTAAAAAGGGAATCCTCAGACACTATGGTGGGAGTA
>NW_016107375.1:9009063-9042227 GCF_001604975.1 Cebus imitator
TTGGAGAGACGTGAGTCCTCTGTGGTCGCCGGCATAATAAATGACCCTGCAATCTGGCATACTTTTGTCTTGGTGATAACTTTCTACACTCGGTCCAATACAACATAATCAGTATCTCAAGAATATATCTGCATTTCTATGTTCATTGAAACATTATTTAAAATAGCCAAGATATGGAAACAATCTGTGTTAAACAACAAATAAATGGATAAAGAAATGTAATACACACACACACACACTCATGTGTTACTTAACAAGGTGGATAAATTCTTAGAAATATGTTCTCAGGGAATTTCGCTATTGTGCAAACGTTGTAGGGTGTACTTACACTAACCTAGATGATATAGCCTACCACATATCTAAGGAATATGGCATGGCCTGATGCTCCCAGGCTACAAACCTGTCCAACGTGTTACTGTACTGAATACATACTGAATGTATGTGTTTATTAAATGTATTTATTAAACTGTAGGCAATTGTAATACAATGGTATTTGTGTATCCAAACATATCTAAACCTGGAAAAGGTATATTAAAAATACAGTATCATAATCTCATAATCTTCTGGGACCACCATTGCATATGTGGTCCATTGTTGATATAAATGTCATACGGAACACGTGATTGTATTTGTGTGTGTGTTTTTGTGTGTGTATGTGTGCATGGCATGTGTTTATCTTCCTTAAGACAAGGCTGGACTCCTTCACTTGGTAGCAGGATTCCAAGAACAGGAAGAGAGCAATCACAATGAAAAAGTGCATATCAAGTCTCTAAGCATCACATCTACCTCCATCCCACTGTCCAAACAAGTAATATGACAAAGCTCAAAGTCAGTGTAAAAGGAGAGACCTGAACAAATTGAAGCCAATATCCTTCAATCTACTATAGAAGGATATTAAAAATTTAAAAATGGATGATATTTGCTCACTGCATCAACTATAAAGTTACCATATATCTGGATTTTTTCAAAATTTTCTGGTTTTATAAATTCTATTTTTAATGAGTATGATTAAATGTATTGCTAAAATACATTAATCTTACGTATTTATTTGTAGATACATTTAAAAAATAGTATTTTTTTCAGTTTAATTCTTCATATTCAGTTTGAAGAACATGACTACTGTCATTATTCACTCTTCAAAACTGTGTTTCTAACCTACCACCCAATAGGTATTAACATAGCACTTCATTATGGAGGGCTGTGTCATTACAAGGCTATTTCTCAATCCAAAATTGATAAGGATGGCTAATCCAATTAGCAACTAATGTCTTTAAGACACAGAAACCATAATCCTTTTCAGCGGCGCTTAGGCTCTCAAGCACAGTTATAATAACTGCTATTGAAAAAGTCACTTTCTGACTTTTCCTCTTAAAAAGGACCCTTAATAAGTCAAAACTTATTTATAATCTCTCTTTTTTGTGATAACTCCTACTCATTTAATTATGTAAAGTCAAAATTCACTTTCCCTTAATCTTATTCTGCTACGTTTCAGTGACTTCAGAAGACAAGCACAAACGGGCCGCAAAAGGCTTTGTGTGCCTTTAACCTGGAAGAACAGGCAACACAGCAGAAAGTTCCTTATCAGAAACTACTCTACCCCAGACCCTTCTGCAAATTAGGAAGCCATTTAGAGAAAGCGACATAAGGAGAGCCTTTGTTCACGCCACTTTCTTGTCCCTGGATAAGATCAGATGATATTCCTGTCTAATCAAAATGCTGTTAGGTAGATTAACTTCTCTTGCCCAAACCCAAGAGAGAGATTTGGCCTGCATGGAAGCAGAATATGTGTGCCTTCCAGAACAGCAATCATAAAATCCCAAAATAAGGAAGAAATGCCTCAAGAGAAAGTAGAAGACTGCCCTTCATTTTGAAGAATGATCCATTTGGTGCCCTCACCTTCCCTGGGGTAGTTTACTTCATTCCAAGAATGTGAGAAGGCTCTGACAAGGGCACTGCTAATATCTCTTTAGGATCAGAGTGGGCTTTGTCCTGACCACAGAAATCCTTTTCTCAGAATTAAATATAGCTAAATATATCTTTAAATATTAGTTTAATCTTACTATGTCTTAATGACCAACCTTCGCTTGTTCCTCAAATACATTATTAGATATAGAAATTTTATCTAGTGATTTTGGAATACAAATTCATCATAACCAATTCCTCATTCTAAAATCTGGTCACTTTTAAATACCTTTTTTTTTTTTCTTGCGGAAAGAAAGCTTTCCATTTGAAGGCTGGGAATAAATGTCTATGGATGAATTGATTTTTAGAACTAACAAGAATGCTAATAAAATGTATGCATTGTGTTGCAATGGATTTGTATTTTATTGGGCAATATATCAATAAACTTCTTCCTTTCTTAAAGTGTTGGCTGAAATAAAAAGAGTAAAGAGAAAAGAAAAGCAGTATATAAAAGTGTAATGAATGCAAAGACCTTCAAAGTGTCACCGGGACTTAAAGAACAAAGCTTATTCTACTGGTGGAATATGCAGGAGTAAAGCTATTAGCACTTAACATTCTCTGGCCTGATGATCATCTGTACTTGCATAGCTCTTTCTCAATGCCCCATCAGTCTTTGCTATTTTTGTTTATCACTGAATCATATTCAGTTTCTTTCCTTTGCAGTTGATCATAGATCATAGCAAAGGGGCTTCTGTTTAATCCTCCACAATATCCAATGCCCTGGAAGAGAACTTTAATATTCCACATTGTTTGGCAGTCTGCTTGTACTTTGTTATATAATCATTTGTTATATGGACTTAGCTTTATAGACAGTTAGTTTTAGGATTCAGGCACGTTTCTCAAAATTATATCAAAGTACCATATTTTTAAAAATTTTACACCAATGATTTAAAGAAATATTTATATTTTGAATTGATGACCTTAAAAATGGCATACCTCGGGAGGGAAAAACAAGTACTTAAAATGTACAACTTTCCATTTTTTTCCCAGAAGAGCGGTAGCATTCAGAATACAATCATCAAATGTCTACTTCAGAGAAATGACAAAAAAAATAAAATTCCTCCCTAATAAAATGACATTAATTACACATTATTAGGCAAAAAAGAGAAACAGAATTCCTCTGTGTATCTTAAGATGCACAATCAGAATTACAGAGATGGTCACACATACCCTTCACACACACACACATGATTCTAAATGATATTAATGATTGATCCCTGAAGATAAAAGAAAATGGTGAGAAGGAGGTTTCTCATATCTAGTAAAGTCTGGGGTTCCAGGACATTAGAAAGCATGCAGTGGCCCCATTTAGAG
Organism: Cebus imitator; assembly: GCF_001604975.1. Taxonomy (NCBI): domain Eukaryota; kingdom Metazoa; phylum Chordata; class Mammalia; order Primates; family Cebidae; genus Cebus; species Cebus imitator. The sequence continues at coordinate 9,012,340 of NW_016107375.1, forward strand.
AGGAGATTGATACTTTTATTTTAATGTGCTATTTTAATATTTTGATAGTCATATTTTAACATGCTATTCCAAAAAAAAAAAAGTTTTAATCACCTCCATGCTCCCTTTCCTTAGTCATAATAATGAGAAGAAGAAAATAATTCAGTCTGTGAGTGAGACGGTATTTCACACGTTAGTATTTCACATCAGTGGAATGCCCAACAGCAGGAAACTGTCTATCACTGAGCTGGACTCTGAGGCTTTCTCATCACCTGTGTCTTTGAGGCTGACTACAGACACATGAGGGATGCATAAATTAACCCATGAGTTACTAGGGAAGGGAAACAACCTCAAGGGTAGAAGCTTAGGGAACCATCACTGAGACACAGAAATCCCATCATTACATTTTGCTCTCATTAGCCCTGGACAAACCCCAGCAGGGTTGGCCTTCTAGATTGTCTGAGCAATCAGAAGTCTAAAAGGTCCTCCCACTCTTAAAGAAACCACTCAGACTGGTATTGAGAAGGGAGGAGGGAAGTACGTAACTGTCATTAATCCTGTTATTTTTAGCTCTTGAAGAGATGGATGCCAAGGGACACAGAAATTCAACGTTTGTGAGTAAAGTTTGGGGTTCCAGTGAATTTCATTCTGCAACTTTTACTTCAGGGTTTCTGGAAAGACTCTGTAAGGAATATGAGAGCTTTTAGTATATAAACCATTAAAATTTTTAGAAAGACCTTGTTGCAGAGTCTGAAGACATGTTTCTTTTTATAACTATCCCTTAATGGGATGTAGTTGCATGACTGTGAGCAACTCACTTCTATTGCTCATTAGTAAAATGGAGAAAATAATATTATATCTATAGATTATCACATTATATAAAGAAAAAGCCCTCTGAAAAGTACACATGTAAATTATATTTATCTGTTAAAGCGAAAGTACTGATCAAAACATTGAAGAAATTCAGAAGTGTAAGATTCCATCTCAAACCCTCAGGTCAGAGTAAGCAGGTAAAGAATTAACTGGAAGAGGAGAATACAAAATGAGAAGTAAAAACACAAGGATGGAATGTTAAACCTCTGAATCTAAGAGATACCTAAACAGGTCACTGATTCTTAAACTTGCCTTTAGGCTCAAGTACTAACAATGTATCTTTCTGGATTGACCTGTGACCCCCCAAAAAACTTATATGTTGACATCCTACACTTCTTTTCTGTTTGTTTTTAGTAGTTGCCCTAGAGCTTCCAATACACATTTTTAACTAATAATCTTTCCTTAAAATAACATTGTACCACTTTATGTAAAGTATACACCTTGTAGAAGAGTATTTCAGTTCTTTATCCTTCTCAGAGACAGTCTGTGTCTTGCACCTTTTTTGGTTCTAATCCACTATTACTATACTGGAGCCTTTTTGGTGTAGTGGCAAGGATGGTAGTGGGAGAGAAAGAATGTTCTATAATCTTATGGTTAAACAGTCATTTACTGGACTTCTATACTGTATACAAGCTATGACTTTCTGAGTATTTCTCCCATTGTATAGCTTTTCCATTCCCGCATTTTGGTGAGACAGGAAGGCTAGAGGGAGCTAGATTCTAATGCATGCCTTTCTTCAAGCTCACCTAAGATTCTGGCAAAATCTTCTTCCCTGGAGATAGATCTTTATTATGGAGAACACTATGGGTTTATTTCTCATAGTTACTCTCCTCACATCATCACCCTTTCTTTCAAGCCATGAGGAAATATTACTTTGATATTCATTCTGAAAACATGTTGAAGTTTCAGGGGTAAAGCACAAAACTGTGGGAGTTCTCACAAAACTACAACTCTCTCAAACCCCGTATGTTCTCACTTCCACACTAGTTCAACGCTCAGCTTCCAACAATTTGTCAAAATTACCATTTTGGTGCTCTTACTAGTTTATGGTTCCAGTGGCTTCCATTTCAAGTGAGGAGATCTTAGCTGTGACTCTTCAGATAGAACTGTCTCTCCAGACTTTGGGGTGCCAGTTTGCTTTGTAAGCTCAGTTCTCTGATAGGCAAAAGACATTGTTTATTTAGAAGGGGATGATGAATTCCAAGCTTTTTACATATCAGAGCTGAAGCCTAAGTCCTGACTTTTTTGAAACACGACTTTCTTGAGAAGGGAAGTAGTGTTTAGATTTATATTCTGGTGCAAGTTCCTTATATTGCCACAAATAGTCACTGATACAAATAGCTTCCAGGCTTGCCCCATAAAATCTATTGAACAGGATGTAGAAGTAAATTAATATATTGTAATATATATATATATATATACACACATATATGTATATATATGTATATATATATGTATATATACACACACACACACACACACACACACATATATATATGTAAAACAATGTAAATAAATACAAAAAATCATGATGTATTTTGCTGTATTATTTGGTAATTTTTCCAGAATGACCTTGGTGATTAAGACACAAGTCAGAAATGTTTAATTTGGGGGAAGAGTGGCTGGGGGAGAAGGAGAAACAATGGTAAATAATGTAAAGGTCTGGAACAATGAACACTCATAAGGAGTGTCAGTGGCCAGAAGAAACAAGGAGAGAGAACACTGCATGTAACCTTGCCTACTTCTAAAATAAATCACAGTCCCCTTTCAGGGCTGACACTATGAGGTTGTTTGTGCTAAGAGAACCCTCTACATGAAGATAGCTTTTCAGGAACTAATGATTTCATTCATTCATTCACACATTCTTTCATTGGTAATGTCATCCAGGGAAGTTTCTGGATAAACTATTAATTCCTAGAGTTTAAAATTGGATTAATCATTTTTGAATAATTTACTTGAAATAACTATGTTACTTTCTTCACAATTAAATAAAAAACCATGCAGCCAGGCTTATCTTTGTAAATAAACGTCCTTGAATCCAAGGAGAGACTGAAGGTAGGAGCCAAAGCAAAGTTCCTATTCCAGCTTTCTGGGAGGCCAGCTCTTCATGAACCTCAGCCACTTCTTCCAAACCTCCCTATCTATTCAGCACAATTTCTCCTCTTTTTGCTTTCTTTTCTCCTGATGACCTGGTTTTTCATAACCCATGAGCTAGCTACTTCCATTCCCACTTATGTATTCATGTCACTAACCTGACCCAGAATCCATTCCCTCCTTCATTCAAATTATTTTATTATAAATAATTTACTCCAAGTCTCATCTCCTAAGACCTCTAGATATGTCCCAGCCCGTAATAATAGCAAACCATAATTGGTCACATATTCTGTGCTATTACATGTTTTAATAGATTTAATTTTCACAGTAGCACTAATAGTTGTTATTATCTATATTTGACAGATAAGAAAACTGAGATAGAGGGAGATTAAGAGTAAAGCCATAGAGTTAGTGGATGGTGCAAACCAGGGTTTAAATCTGGATAATCTATATATAGACTGCATTATAGTCAGTGCAGTCTATATTATATACATAGTCTATATGCATATAATATATATCATATATGCAGACTATGCATATAATTACAAAACACATATGCATAATTTTGTTTGTGTAGCTTGTGTTTTATACTTTCTACATCTTGTACAATTTGTAGTATAGGACAAGGCAGAGAATAACTACTAAATAAATACATTTTGAATGATTAATTATTCTTATCCTGGTTTATTGAATTTCTAATCATTGAACCAAGTAATCAAAGAGTAAAATAACATGATTTATATAAGTTGTGGTATTATTTAAGCAAGTAATCAGAGTAAAATGACATGATTTATATAAGTTGTGATATTATTTTCTGTATGTACCTAAAATAGATGTTTTTCTAGGCATCAAAAAAAGCATGATTTAAAAAACAGACCAACAACAATCACAACAAAAACATATCAGCATTCCTACCCTTGCCTCTGAAGGGCCGTGGTTGAGTAGAGTCAGAGATCTCTCCTAACCCTCAAATCCAATTTTATTCTTCCCTTCATATATGCCACATGTGACTCAATTGACTGTGTCATGCTTAGGTGTTTTGCTAAGACACCAGGCATCAGACTCACAGAGAGTCAGGACAGTACCCAGCCACGAGTTAGAACTTCTTCTCTGTGTGCAAATTTGGCCACAGAAATTGGAACCCTCAGGACCCTTAGATTTCAGTATTCCCACTTAAAAATAGAGTTCATTAGCTACTCTACCTAGCTCATGGGCCAGCAATGAGGAATTTAAGAACATGTGTGTTTAAATATGTTGGAAATTGTTTAAAGCATTAGACAATGCCAAGAAATAACTGAAGAAGTGAAGACACATTTCTTCTTAAGTGTGAAGCCCTAAAATAACCACAGAGACCCATACTGCACAGTCTGTCTTCGTGTTATGAGGTGGTCTCTAATACAGAGGTCCCTATCTGTAATTAATAAAGAATTGTTACCTCCTGATCAAAAAGAGAGGATCTCATTTAAAAGCTTTTGTTTTTGTAAGTTTCTTTGTTTTTCTTGAAAACTAAAATTAACTGAAGAAAAATAAATGGAGAAATACGGCAAAAAAATTACTTTCCTCAAAACCTGAGCTCTTCTTTCTTAGCTTCAAGTCTTTATAAAATGTATGACAACTGTTTCTATATATGTGAGTCACAAAATCTATGAAGGAAGCCCGTGAAATCAGCACATTCTAGCTTCCTAACAAAAGTACTCTAATCCCCAAATCCCAAAATCATTATTTTGCATAACAAATGAAGTCAATAGAGTTTTAATTAAGTATGTAAACTAGTGACTTGGAAAATGCTGACTTCCTGGAATCCAATTCATTAGCTAATAAAACTTATCTAAATATGTACATATCCAGCATTTTCAGGAGGAGGAGGAGGGGTTTAATTTTCAATTTAATAGGAAATGTAAACGTTGAAGCATACCTGATGTTATCATTAGTTTTCACAAATGTCTTTTCTGAGATAATGCTGATCAGGCTCAGATAAAGAATTTTTTTATGGTCTAGAAAGAGTAAGAGTTTCAAGGATAATTTTTATCCTACCTCTGCATTTTCTAAACCATATTGTCTGAAACATGGTGATTGACATGGCCATGAAAATAAAGCCTGGCTTTCATGCTGTAGGACAAAAAGAAATTGAACACTCCAAGAGATTTTAAAATTTCATCTTGTGTTTGATAATCACTGAAAGCTGTCTTTGTATGTGAATTTCAAGGCCAAGTGGACATTTATTAAGCTTACTCAAGCCAATAAAATCAATATTGTAAGAAATAATGAATCAGTCAACAGTGTTGTGTGCTGTGTTTTGAACCTGAAATATTTGAATAATTGCTCCAATTCTCCACTTAGTAGCTATTAGAACTTAGACTAGTGAGACAGCAAAAGAGGAATGAAGGAGACTATTGGAGGATGAGATGTTACCAGAAAATGAAAATAGACAATATCATATTGTTTAATATTATTTTGGTATCCTGGTAGTTTAATATATATATAATATATAATACAATTCTATTTTCTATGTCATATACAATGTAACATAATGTATATTTTATATAATATACACATATATATTTTTAATTATATATATATATATGATTAAGTTTCTGTGGAAAACTATGAAGAACTCTCTTGTTCTGACAGCTTCTTTTTTCAGAAACTATCATGCATAATTGTAAGATTCCTGTGGGGCCAAAACACTAGATTCTCAAGATGGCAGGCAATGGCTTCCCTGGGCCAGCCACTGTAGAAAGTAAGCCATAGAAGCGAAGTGTCTCTAACTACAAATGTAAAAGCCACAATTTAAGAATTTGATTGAATACTCATATAGATGCTTCAAATTATTTATACATCTTTATTTTCAGATGTAAATATTTTAGAATATGCTACTAGAGTTTATGCACAGTGGAGACCGGCCTGGGTTGAAAGAAAAGAATGGTTCCCTACCACCTTCCCCATTAGTTTTGTGGCTGAGCCCGCTAGCCAAGAAATTTAGATCACTTCATTACATGTGAGCATTTCAAAAATGTTCCACAGAGGAGTTCTTTCTGTATACCTTTTCTTCTGGTTCCTTTCCTAGCCTTGCAGTGGCACAATGAGTTTTGGTTGAAGAAAGTGAAGCAACTGTCTATCTGGAACTCCTCGCTTATCTACCTAGTGTCCCCATTCTCCCCATTATGACAATAAAAGAGGTTCTACTGAAGGCCACACATTTTCTAGACTGAGGATGCTGTACAACCCCTTCTTTCGGGGAAATGTCAGAAAATTTTTCACTGAAGATTCTCACTAACTTGCATCCCTTCAGCAATAGAAAATGTTTACCCACCCACTACGTACTTACCATATTAAATTCCAGGCACCTCTGCTGTTGAGAAGGAAAGGGAAGTGGTATAGAACATTTCTTTTTCAGCGATGTACTTTTATTCTTACTTTCTCATAAAATAGACTTTGGGAATAGGGTAGGGAGATATTTAGAGTATATTAATCTTAATATGTTTTCCAATTTTCATTGAAATATAGCATACATATAAGAAAAGTACACACATCACATTCAATATTCAAGAAAAGTACACAAATCATATTCAATTAAATTTCCAAAATGCTAACACAGTCACATAATTAATACTCAGATCAGGAAACAGAAAATCAACAGACTGCAGAAGGCCTACCTCCTAGATTCCTTCTGACTGCTATCTATCTTCTATTCCAACTAATGGAAACCTCATTTCTAATACTATAATTTTTCCTCTTTTTGAGATTTATAAAAATGAAATCAAACTGTGTCTGACCATTTATGTCTGCCTTCTTTCACTCAGTACGTCTCAGAGGTTTATCCAGACTGTTGTATATCCTTGGAGTTTATTCCTTTTGCTTGCTGTATAGTATTTCATTGTGGGAGTACATGACAATATATTTACCCATTCTACACTTCATGGTCTTTTGGATAGCCTCCATTTTGAGGTAGTTATTGATAATGCTGTCAGTAATACTTTCATTACATGTCTTTTGGTGGACATAAGCATTCATTTCTTTGGGGTATATTTCTCAGATAGACTTTCTGGATTATAGGATATGCATATGTGTAGTTTTAGTAGATATTACATAATGTTTCCTAAAGGAGTTGTACCAATTTAGATTCTTAACCAGCAAAGCATGAGAGACCCAGTCACTACATACTCATGCCAGCAATATGGTGTTGTCTCTCTTTAAAAAAAAAAAAAAAAGTTATGTTGTGTTTTCATGTATGGCATTACAGTTTTAATTTGCATTTCCTCAAAATTAATTTTTGTGCTTTTGGCCATCTATATGTCCATTTCCCTATGTCCCTCTTCAAGTCTTTTGTCCTTTTCTCCATTGGTTTGATTTTTTAATTAATTGGTAGAAATTATTTATGCATTCTGACTATGAATATTTTTCTGACGTATGCTTTATTATTATCTTCTCTCCTTCCTATGGGGGTGTCTTTTCACTCTTGATGTATTTTGGCAACAGTTGTTTTTAATTTCTATGATTAGCATTTTTTGTATTCTGCTAAAGAAATTTTGCCTACTATAAGGTCACAATTATGGTTTTTAAAATATTTTCTTCTAAAAACTTTGTTATTTTATATCTATAATTAATCTCAAATTGAGCTTGTGAGGAATTGTGATCCACTCTGCTGATGCTCATATTGATCCTGAGGTCATTGTAAAAACATTTTCATGTGAATTATGCTAATATTGATTACATGTTCTTTTTTCCAGATTGAATTCCATGAACTCAATTGAATTCTACGATTAATTTTCCACAGAGCAAACTGTTTTCAATCTTTTTTTAATTTTAATTTTTCAAAACTCATGTCAACTTGGAATAAATCTAATTAAATTTTACAATGACACCATAATTTAAAGATATTTTGTCCTATGTTGTTACATTTGCATTTATAATTTTCACTATACCTAATTTCTCTTAATCAAATTTTCACAAGTCTAAATTTTGACAAGAATATATTTTGTTTCTGTGCTTTTTAGTAAATAAATATAAGTGTGGATAATTTTAATTACTGTCATTTTATATACTGTTTTGGAATTGGATAAATACTAACTGCTTTTTTATTAGCATAAGAAATACAGGATTTTTTCTGGCAAATAAAAGAAATAGAAAAGAATGGGGTATGTTTAAAAAGTTAGAGACATAGTTCCACACACCCATGTTTGCACACATGTAATACACAGTACAAATTGTCTTTGAGACAAGAGTAAAAATGTTGGGAGAAGTTCACTGCTAAGACTACGCAACTCAGTCTTCTAATATGTGCTCTTAAAAGAGATTTTAGCGTCTGTCCTAACTATACTGATGGCATATGACATGGCAGGCATAATTTCAATGAGGGAGCATTAGTTTTTTGATCCTGTAATAAAACAATGATATATATAGGACATTTGATAAGTGGAATTAACACTTAAAATAGATTTATCTCTGATATCTTTAAGATATCTATTTTAGCGTCTGAATGTTTTCTTTTTCTGGAAGAATATTCTCAACTGGATAGGAACTTGCCTAGTGAGGTGTACAAAGATTCACCAGTGAATTAAATAGAATTCATATACAACAGCCCAAGTGAGAGAGGGATACAACTTTTTAGGTCTGATTCAAACAGCTTCTGTATTCAGAGACAAGACTGGTATTTCAGAGAAAATTTAGGGAGCCTAAAGGGCTTGGTACATAAATACCAAGAAAGAGTGAAGGGCAGAAAGAGTGAAGGGCAAAATTGGCCAAAAGCCAATTCACTACTCAAAGCTTCCTTTCCAATTCCTTCATGATGTTGTGGGCTCTTTCCCCAGTGCTTCTTGACTGATTCCCTTTCTCTAGCTCTTTCAGCATGGCAGCCTGAAGCACAACATAGTCAACACTTAATTATATATTAATCGATTTCACCATTATTTCACATGCATCATTCACGTCTCTAGTTTGCCTACTCCTTGAGGACAAGTGGAGATACCATCATGGTAACATAGTAGGGTGGCCAAATTATTTTAGTTGTTTTAGGAGTCTTTAAGAAATATTCTTCCTTATTGTAAATATAGTCTCCTCCTTTTTATTTAAATGCCTGAAATTCCATTGCTATTAACCAAAGCTTTTCATTACAAGATGGAAATACATCTGACAATGAAAGTGACAAATTTCTACTCAAGTATTAGTAACTAACAATCTAAAAGCCCATTTGAAGAGCAATAGGAACAGGAAAGATGAGTGAGAAATCCTGAGGCAGATTCTCTCTTGAAGGAGATCTGAGAACAGAGGCATGAGTCAGAGACTGGCCCCAAAATACAGAAAAAGGAGTCTGAATGCAAACATGGGTGGTCAAGGGGAACTTTGCTTAAATATGATTTTGCTTGGAAGCTGGTCCTAAGGGTAGCAGTTGTGTCCTACACTTTTGATTATGTATCCCACTGTATCTCAAACTTAAATTTTTGACTGACAAAATGAATGCATCAGAATTTTTCTCATATCATTGAAATTTCTCCTTCAATAATTATACTGTGTGAATATATAGATACATCAACTATCAGTTAAATGCATTTTTATCACCTAATAAACATTTTCAAATTATGGCTGTTATAATAGAATTAATACATTCCCATTTCAGTATAATGTGTTCATGCTGAGTTTATTAAAAAAAAAAAAAATAGTATGGCAAACCTTTCCTTCCTAACACACCATATAGATACTGCTCCTGATTCTCAGAGTTGCCTCTGCTCCCAAATAATGAATGTAAAAGGAAATGGTTACATAGATTTATGATGTGATTTCATGGCATTATGGTGAATACTCATAACTGCAGGACCTTGTAGAAAGCAAAACCTGATTATTTAACTCAAGCAGTCTGGACCCTACCCTCTGTGGGAAAACATACATTTCCTTGTAGCTTAAGGCCATCTTAGAAGAACAGATACACATGACATGAAAGTTGTAACATTTTGTAAGTGTGTGTGGAGAATTTATCTTTTCTACTCATTCTTGGCATCATTTTCACAGTGGAAAAGCTCTATCCTCATTATGCAATACCATTTCTAGCTATAAAAATGAGAAATGTTATTTCTTTTTAGTTCAGAAATGTTTGATTTAAAAAAAAGATACAAACAACTTGCTGTCAAGTTTTGATTTCCAGATACAAATTGTGCATTTTACAACTTCACCCAAACAAATGTTATCTTTCCCAGGAGGTCACTGTTTAGAAATGAATAAAGAAGAGTTATTGATACCATAAAATTACTTGATACTGTTTAGAAAAGTAAAGAGAGAAAAAGCCCTTAACATATCCAAACAGGCTTCTTACTGTCTCTGTTTTGAACCTCAAAGCTAATCACTGTGACTTACAGAAACAGCACACACAATACATGTAAGATGCATTCTCAATAGGACACTTTTTTTTCCTTGGGGTTTTCATTTCTGTTCTATCATTATGTAAACAGATTCCAGTAGCATCATGCTAATTGGTCTCATACTTATTTTTTTAATTGTGGTAAACACAGATAACATGAGACCTATGCTTTTAATTTTTTTTTCTAAAGACTATTTTTCTATTAAAAAAATTTTTTTGATAGATTTAGAGAGTACAAGTACAGTTTTGTTACATGGATATATTGCACAGCAGTGAAGTCTGGGCTTTTAGTGTACCCATCACCCAGGTAGTGTGTGCTGCACCCAATAGTTAACTTCTCATCCATCACCTCCACCCACCCTCCCATCTTTTAGAGTCTCCAATATCTATTTTCCATGCTGTATGTCCATGTATACATGTTGTTTATCTCCCCGTTAAAAGTGAGAACATGAGGTATTTGACTTTGGTTTCTGAGTTCTTTCACTTACTATCCACTTAAATTTTTAAGTGTGTAGTCAAGTATTGTTAACTATGAGCACGATGTTGTCTCCTACTCTTGAAAGATCTCTTGAGAAGACTGCTAAGTCCACCAATCTAATCTTAATCCTTTCATGAAGAGGTTGCAAGCTGGGAGTGTTTAGAAAGGATTCACCCAACAGATGTGTTACGTTTACACCAAATGGATTTAAAAATATAACTAAACTGTCAACAGTTAAGATTACACATGCACAAAGACAAAGGTGCTTTCTAAATTCTGTTGACCACTAGATCTCTCTATATATACTGGACCCAAATTCTGCTAAGGCTAAATCAGCCTTTGTTTCTCATTATCTGCTCTTAAATCATTTATATGGCATGCCTCATTTCCGCAGAGGTTTGAGTTTTCCATTCCCAAGACACAAAGAGCATTAGCCATGCTATTCATCTCATCTATGTGCAACATTTAATCCTGCACTCACTAATGCCACTAGTCCTCTTGGAATGACTTCCTTTTTGCCTAGTGTTGTTCTGACCCCTTCAAGTCCCACTTTGCCGAGAAACTTCCCCAGACAACAATAGCTCATTTAGATTTCTTTTTTCTGTGAACTCAGGTAACACCATACAAATTAGTATTTGATCTGGCTCTGTTTTGCAAAGGACCAAGGACAATGTCCCAGCTAGATCTTTGATCAATGCCACCCTTCTTAATCCACAAGTTAAGAGACAGGGTGAGACACCAGTAAATCTCCTTACTTTGATTAAAAATGTTTTGTTGATTTAGATCTTCATTTTGTTCTACTTCTCTTCCCTCAGAGAAATAATGTCTCCATCCTCCATCATTTTTTTCCCTGGCAATTCAGAAGAGTAACTGAGCCAAAGAGAAAAACAATACATCTCTCCTTCAATTTCGGAGGTGGCTGTTGTTGGAAACCTGCAGTTTGCTTAAGGACAGGGATTGTATCTTCCCTACCAGGTACCAAACACATGTCCAGGAGCACCAGGCCTCAGTAATCAATAAAAGTATTCAGAAGAACAAATGAAGAAATGAAGACTAGTCTAAATGGAGGCATGGGCTAAATTTAGTTGAGTCTCTTAAGTAAGACTGGCTTTTGCCAGAAGTAGAGCATCTGTGATTTAATGGGAAATGGTAACCCATAAGAAATAACTAGTCCACCATTCATTACTGTCTCAAAGTCATTCTAAGAACCATTCTTAAGAATCATAATATAGTCCAAATATCTTAATGAGAGGTAGTCCTCTAAGTTGTTAACAGCTTTTCTTTTCGCAGTGTTTCATATGGGCAGTGACTTCTAACTGCAAGAGCTACTGGGTTGCAGTGAATTTATCCCACCATAGACATGTAAGAAGATAAGGGAGGATGGGGGCCACGTTCTAGGATGTTGGTAGAACCAACAGAAATGAACGTTATTCTGCCACGAAAGCTCACAAAATCATACACACAAAAGAGAAGAGACATGAGAGCACATTTGTCTTCATCTACTCCTTCATGAAAACACATAAGCCTAATCATCTCCCACAATAAACAACTACCCAAGGAGCAGGTCTGTAATTAGTAGCCAACCTAGGAAAGTGGCTCTGCGTCTTCTGTCCTTTCCTAAACATTTCCGTCGGCAAACTGTATTTTTTCTTCACCTATTAAATCATTTATTTTCCAAAACTCATCCATGACTTGACAGTCATTTTCCCAGTGTTATTTTATAGCAGACATTTGCACCAACACTTGGCTGAGGAGTGAACTTCCTTATCCTTCTAATGGGTACAATCTTCCAGGCTCAGCTATCTTGAGAAGGAAGGTCTGGCACTGGGAAACAGGTGGGGGCTGCTACAGACACTGAAATGTGAAACAGGAGGCAGCCTGAGCAGTGTTGCAGGGACACTGCACCAATTCAAAACCGGATTATCTGCTCATTTTTTTTCTCTGGCATCTGCTTGTGAACTTCATTCATCACGAACTATAAAAAATAAACTAGTATTTGTGCACTCACCTTAACATTAGAAAGACCCAGACTGGAGGAGAATATGTAAGCATATCTGGGAAAAAAAAAAAAAGTGCAAGTGAGAAGAAAAAAAATACATAGAGCCTTGTAAATCTGTTTAAAAACAAAATCTAAATGTCACACTATATATCATCCTATAATAGAGCTCCTGCTGTGCCCTTCACTGTCTCCTTCTTGCTTTGGCTCCAGGCTAGGCTGCATTAGCCATGGGATAATATCTGTATATATTTTTCGACCAGCAGCATGGAACAGAAGGTTCTGGGGCTTATTGGCCAATTTGAATTTGAGAATAAAGGAAGACAGGATCTTTGGTAAAGTGCGAATTAAGCCAACATCTTAACTGGCAGCAACAGCCTCTCAGATCTCTATCCCTCTCATATCTTTTTTTTTTTTTCCCATGGGCTGTTGTCTTCTTTAACTTTCTATGGTGGTCAGTGTCCATACCCTCTCCTTTCTGTTCCCTCTAAGACCTGCTTTTTGCAAAGCATTAGGAATTCATTTGCACTAAGATGTGGGTATCTAAGGGCTGCTTTTGGTGGATAAACTCTTCACCAGAACATAATAAGGAGGTTTTCACTAATGAAATTGCAAATCTAAGTTATCAAGTGATGTGTATACCAGAAAAGAGTTGGGGAAGTCAAGGCAAGGGTTTAAGAGGCATGTTCCTTCCCTCGGAATATGTCTTCCAAAGCTCCTTTTTAAGGAGAATGGAGCTAGAATTAAGGTTAGGAGACAGGACTGCATCTCCAATATTATTAAAAAACTGATCACCATGCTTATTACCTCTTAGGTGTAGTTCTACAAATAAGAACTGAGGCATAAATAATAAAGTTTAGAAGTTATCACATGGGTATCTCATTCAAATTCAAAAGTAGATAAGCCATCCTTGCAAATGCTAGGTTAAGAAGCGGCAGAGTAAGCATAAAGCCTTGTGCTGCTTATTTCTGCTGACACAACCTGTGTCTTTAGCTCTGGCCCTTATCTAATAAAAAGAGGTTGAGATTTAGGATTCACAAAAGCAGAAACTTTCTGAGAAGGAAGAAGGTGAAAGCAAGCATCAATAATGGATAAATAAGATCTATACGGGCCTGCCAATTGTAGTACCAGACCTCTAACAAGACCCCATATGGCAGACAGCCCTTTAATAAGAGGCGTCCTGTTTTCACTGTGCCTCAAGACAGGCAGCAGAGGTGAGAAGTTCATTGCATACTGTTTTCTTAGCTCCCCACTTTTCATGGAACTGTCATTTCATCCCCCCAGTTTCTCAAATATAAGTCTGTGTTTAGAGTATTGTAGCAGGCAGTCAGCTCAGTCTTAATATTCTTTATTAAAGATCAAATAAAGACACAAAAAGGAGAGGCAGCCTGAAGAGCTTCCTCATGGCAGGGGGCTTAGCTCATCTCTTGGAAAAAGACTGTCCATTTGCTTTGTCTTGTGTCCTCCCCATTAGAGGTTCCCGGAGTGTTCCTTGGCATCATCTGTAATCACACACCCTCAGCAAAACCCTGTGAGAGTGATTTTTCTTTAATGAAAAAGATCAGAGCCTCTAGGGAAGAGAGGAGAGGAGAAGGAGAGGCTTTAGTGCGTGTGTTAGGTTGGAGGAACAGATAAAAAGAATGTAATATTCTTACACTTCACGTCATATACACTGGAATAAGTTACGCCATTAAACTTTTCATTCTGTGCTTTCAGGGATGGTTTACTGAAAATACTAGTTCAATATACATCCATTGAGGTGAATATTCTATATTAGCACACTAGTAAGCAGAACTTCCAAATAGCTTATATCGGGGATGAAGCTCCTCCCACTGATGACATTGTGAAAAGGCCATTGCAGATGTGTCTGTCTTCTGTCTTCATTATACTCATGTATTTAGTACCAGGGACCTTAGATAGCTTATCAATGCTAAATAATAGTCATGTGATCATTCAACATAAGTGATCATTTCTTCCCTCCAAAGTCTCTTCCCCAGCTCTAGGCTCAGTACATTACATAGCTCATCTCTTTTATCCCTGTGCCTGAGCCCTGTTCATTCATTCATTTGTTTAATGCTTACTTATGAACAGTCCTTGAGTATGCAATCTGAAAAACTCAGAAACGATTGCTAACTTCATACAGTTTGTGTTAGAGTCAGGGAGACAAACAATAAACAAATAAATGGGCATAAAGGAGTATACAGTGTACATTTTGTGTAACCTTAGACAAGAGAAAAGAAGCAGTATTGCCATGAAAAAGACAAACAGAGATAACTCATAGATTGGGCATCAGACGGAGCCCCTCTAGAGGATGGGAAAGAGCCAGGAGGAATGTACTCTAGAGAAAAAGCAGATGCATGAAGATTCTAAGTCTGGCTTTTGTTTGACCAAATCTTTGATGGTATCTTGGCCCTCCCTACCTTGTTTCTGTTCTTCTCCTCATGGCCAAAAAGGATTGAAATTAGCTCTGGAAACCAGCAGTTTATACAGGCCTTGCTTCTTACCTGCAGAATTATTTGCTAAGCATGCTATGTCTGTCTACTTACCTGCTGTGTTTCTTGTGGTCAGTCTGTCTCACCCTTGTGAGTCACATTCCAGCCACCCTCTTAATGCCATTTTCATTATTTATCTATGTCATTGGTTGAAATCTCCTTTCTTTTCTTTTTAATAGAGATGGGGTTTTGCTATGTTGCCTAGGCTGGTCTTAAATTCCTGGCTTCAAGCAATCCTCTTGCCTTGGTCTCCCAAAGTGCTGAATCAAATCCGTTTTCTAAAATTATGTTTATTGACTGTACTCACTCATCAAATCTAACACAGGCCTCAGACATAGGGATAAAAGAGGTGATCCATGTAATGTATCAAGCCTAGAGCTGAAGAGGAGACTTTGGAGGGAAGAAATGATCACTTACGTTGAATGACCATATGACTAACACTGACTGCTATTCTCTGTCTCGGACTGTGATCCATATTGACAGTCAGACCTTGCTTTTTTTTCCATCTCACTAGAAAAACATTTCCTTTTAACTGAGGACTGGCCTTGGAACCTGCCTTGACCAAGTAATTCATAACTGACCTCCTGGCCATCTGTACCCTGACTCCAGCAATGGGAACTAGACAGTGTCCAATTATGTCTACTGAGGCAACAACTAGTACTATTTCCATACATCAAGTCAGAGACATAAATTGGGTACTTATAAGAATGGGATCTGAAGTTAGGCTGCTGGCTTTGAATCTTGGGTCTCACTGGCTGTGAGACCTTGGGAAAAACACAACCTGAAAAGCGTAAGTTTTTATAGTTTAAAAACTTTCTGCCTCAAGTTTTTCAACTATAAAATGGAGCCATCATACATAACTCACAGGGTTTTTGGAGGATCAAAGAAGGAATTACATGTAAACCACTTAAAATGGTATCTGGTACCTGGTACAACTCCCTAGAAAATATCATCTATAGCTACAAAGGGAAATAAATTGCTAACTTGTTATGACATCTAGCATATACATTAAGAGGTTTTGGTCTAAGAAACATAAAAAATAAAAAATGTAAATACTAAAAATTTAGATATGAGATTAGAGTGGGTCCAGGTGATACTGAGCTGCCAGAATACTGAATTCTGTGCCATATTTTTCCTTAAATTCCTTCTAATCCAAAAAACAAATCATATCACCATGTATGTCTATGTAGGGCTGATGTGTAAATTTGGGCCAGTTATCCCTGACTTCTGCAAAGGAAGAAATTCAGGGGCACAACAAACAGATCATTTTCCTCTTTGGGCTCCACAGACATTCTGCCCCTCCCTCACTGTCAACACAAGGGTTAGAATGACATGACCTTTCCTATGCTTCAGTGATTATTTCTACACATTGAACAATGTCAATTTTCTGTGCTTATGGCTTTTAATACTTCAAGCTTCCCAAAGGGACCCCACTTATACCCTAAAAATGTATGGCATAGACATATAAGAATATAAATAGCAGCATATGTCACTAATGCACAGCTGCATGTAAATTGGTTATGTGGATAACAAATGGATGATACTGTAACATGTGAAGACTTCGTGCAAAGACAAGGTCATAGAAATTGGATAGAGGTTTGAGAGCCGTAAGTTTAGACTGTTCATTTTCCCAGATGCATGCAGTCAGTTTGAAATGCAGCTTGCATAGAAACATGACTCTGCCAAATCCAGCCAGCTACAGACTCCTGCCATTAGTAATAAATGACCTTGGTAGTCTTGAAAATGAATAGCATCCAGTGTTATAAGGTGGCCCTGTTCCAGATGATGTTTGTTTATGTGCAGCAATTAGAGTCCAGCTGCTATAGGGAGAGAGTAATAGCCCCAGCTGGATTTTAGGAAATGTAGCCTTTCACTAAAAAGACTGCCCTCAAGAAATTGGATTTATATGAACTGAAGGAGATGGACTTTGCAAAGATGTGTCTAAGGGTTGCATGAAATCGTGAAGCTCCATGGGCTCATCCTGACACTCCAATCATGTTAGCCTGAATAGTGGCAGAATCTATTCATTCAACAAAAAAGGCCCTACACGGGGACTGCCATGAGGAAAAAGAGAAAATGGCCAAGCCCTGAAGGCAATCATCATGAACTCACATTTGGATTATAGACCCAAACCTCTCTTTGTGAGTAGTTTCAATTCCAAGACTTCAATAAGAAGTTGGTGCAGTATGAGGCCATGGGGGTATAGGGCAGGGAAGAATGGCAAAAAGAAAGAAGAGGGAGCCCTAAGAGAAAACAGAAGCTTAGCTGGGAAGTAAAATACAACTCCAGATAAAATACAACTCCCAGCTAAGCTTCTGACAGAAGCTTAGCTGGAAAGTAAAATACAACTCCAGATAAAAATAAAGGAACAGAATGTTACTCCAAAGTTGCATTTCTGAATCAAAGGCGGGTGGTGCTGTCATCAAGAGTGTGGCAGATGCATTTCTGCTTTCAGAGTTGTTTTTCTCATATTTCCCCCTTATCCATCCCTCTATACAACAGTTTCAGGCTCTGGCATGTCATGCTGAAGGACAGGAATGAATTTGTAGTGGAGGGGATTTGTCACTGAGTGGAAGGCAGAACGTGTTGGAAAGATACTTTCTTCTCTCTTTCATTTCCAAAACAAACAAACAATTAAAAAAAACTCCACTTAATTGAATAGATAAACCTAAATATCCTGGGCAGAGGCCATTTTAGACCTGGACAGTTTACAGATAGTCCTAAAAGTCAATCAATCAATTTATTTTAAAACTAAACTTGTCAGTATTAAGAATGGTAAATTTCACACAACAATCTGTTTCTGAAATATCTTACAGACATCAGCACTTGGGCCACACTGGGCACACACCCCTGTCATGAGGGTGCTGGCTCACCCCACACTGGCTAAGGCAATTTTCCTTTCATAAGAAGCAAGGACAGTCTCTGCCTGCCTGCTTCACTCAGTAATTTACTTCTTTGGCCTTGAGAGCAATTTGACTTGGAGACTGAAAAAAATTGGGTCTGAGGAGGAAAGAGCAACTTCTGAGCAGAATCGAAGATAAAGAAGCCTGGGTTCCTGGTGAAACAGGTGGCTTCTCCCTATTTTCTGGCAGTGTCCTGGGGAATAGGTGAGGACTTTGAAGCCTCTAACATGCACATCTCAGACCCTACACCACAAAAAATGCCCACATCTACTTCAAGACACCGAAAGAGTGGTAATCCGAAATTCAATGATCCATGGGAGCTAAGCCAACAGACATCTCCACAATTCCAAGCATAGGCAGAAAGCACCATGACCAGAGGAGTCTCTCTGGAACAAACTTGAAACCCTGGCATAACCCTTGACGAGGTTGTGGGTCAGGAACCTCCAATGACCTGATGCAAAATTTCCCATCAACCTCAACAAGTCAGACTACTGGGTTTGGTAATTACATGATTTAAGAAAATAAGTCTTATTTCTTGCAAACTGAATTTATGAACTTAGAATTGTCTCTACCACATCGAAGAAACTGAGAGGAAAGGGTTTCATTTTCTCTAAATCAGGACTCAGGTATTAATGACATTCAAAGGGACATTTTTTTTTCCCAATAGCTAGAATTACTTACAAATTTGTTTTTTTAAACAAGAAAGAAAACTAAATTAATTCAAATAAGCAGTTGTTTTTCAAATAGCTAATTGAGATATTCATTTAACAGCACTTCTCATTTTTGTTTTATGTTTTTTTAGAGACAGGATCTCATTCTGTCACCCAGGTTGGAGTGCAGTGGCCTGATCATAGCTCATTGCAATCTCAAACTCCTAGGCTCAAACGGTCTTCCTGCCTCAGCCTCTGCAGCAGCTGGGACTACACGTGTGTGCCACCATGGCTGGCTATTTTTTATTTTTGTAGAGACAGGGTCTCATTATTTTGTTTTGGCTAGCCTCAAGGACTCTTCCTTCCTCAGCCTCCCAAAGTGCTGGGATTATAGGTGAGCGCCACTGCACTGATTCTCTCAGTCTTTGGAGCTGAAAGAAATGCCTTATTTTGTTGACAGTATTGTTGGTGCCTTCTTGGTGCTACTTGACTGGATGCCATGGTTTTGTTGGCCTTACAATCACACAGCACCAAAAGCAAGGGAGCTCAGGGGACTCTTCAGAGTGCCTGACAACTTCCAGAGTGTCTTATGTACTTGACAGGATCAGACCTACTGTATTGGATTACACTTAACAGGCCCCAGCACAGCCTTTGAAATTCCATCTTTTTTTCTGATAGTGTGACCTATTAAAGTCTCCTGACCACATAAGTTCATCTGCTGCGTGTATGCACCAAAGTAGATAACATTGCAAATAAGAGTGCTATGCTATCTGGCTTTATCACATTTAGCATCCCTTTTGAACTTAAAGACAAGATTTTCCTGTAAATGGTTGGCAAGCCACAGTTAATCCTCATCTTCATGAGGGAACATGAAAGGACACCCTTAGCACTCAATATTAGCTCGTGGTTTTGTGTTATTAATGTGAGGGTTGAATTTGATGCTACGGTGGTGAAACCCATCATGTCACTGTTTAAGATGATGCTCCACTAGCCATAACAACAAGGCATTTATTTTTCCATAAAATGATTGCACTGTCCTTTTTTACATCAAATCCACTGAAGATTCCAGTGTTGTTTCAGCTTTCAGAAACTAGGAACTTAAAACCATGGTTTATGGCAATAGATCTTAAACAAACAGAGGTAATAATATTGCTGGTGTGCTTTTTGGTTGTAAGGTGTGTTTCCAGGTGGCTATCGTCTTTGCATAGTCAGCCATAATGTTCTCCTTCCCAAGAGCCTGAGGATAGTTTAGTGATTCTATGTTTAGGGAAAATATGGAGCAATTTTGCCTGAAAGACAAAAAATAACTTTTTTTTTTTTTTTTTTTTTTTGAGATGGGGTCTTACTCTGTCATCAAGGCAGAGTAAGACTGGGTGCAATGGCACAGTCTCAGCTTACTGCAACCTCTGACTCCCGGGTTCAAGCGATATTTCTACCTCCTCCTCCCAAGTAGCTGAGACTGTAGGCACTCACCACCATGCCCTGCTAATTATTGCATTTGTAGTAGAGATGGGATTTTACTACATTGGCCAGGCTTGTCTGGAACTGCTGACCTCATGATCCCATGCCTCGTCCTCCCAATGTGCTGAGATTACAGGCATGAGCCACTGCGCCTGGCTAATAACCCATTTCTTATTTGTAGGTCCTTCTGGTCCTGATTATTATGTCAGAATCAGAAGTGACTGGGACTAAAGAAGACATCTCATATGATTTATAGACCTGGCAGAACTTCACTCTTAATTCCTGAAATTATAAAATATGTTAGTCTAATTTTAATCAAAATATTTCTAATTCTTTGATGTAAAGAGCTTGCATTATTTCAGGTAAGTGTGGGTTAAAGACTTTCTTGCTAATTTCAAACTAAGCTTCTAGAAGTCTCTAGTTAAAATGATTTCAGGTATGTGTATGTGTGTGTACGTGTATGTGTATGTATGTATGTATGTAGGTATATCAAAAAGGTGAAATAGCTTATGATTGAATCATTTAAAATTGTATTTCTTAAATAACTGTTTTAAATGTACCTGGAATTCGCTTTGTAGATGCCTGCGTGATGATATAGAAATCAATGTCATTGAAAGAAGTGTTTATTACTTATAGTACCCAAAAGAGAAGGCACACCATCCTGTGGGG
Organism: Cebus imitator; assembly: GCF_001604975.1. Taxonomy (NCBI): domain Eukaryota; kingdom Metazoa; phylum Chordata; class Mammalia; order Primates; family Cebidae; genus Cebus; species Cebus imitator. The sequence goes on from NW_016107375.1 coordinate 9,033,286, forward strand.
CCACATGGATGAGCACCAGGTTGATTGAGAGAAAGAAGTGAGGGGAAGGTACGGATGAGAGCCTTTATTTCTACAGTGGCAGGAAACTGTTAGGTGGAAATATCTCCTGTTGGGCAGAAAGCAAAATATAGATATTGGGGTTTATGACTGGAAGATTTTTAACATGATGTTTCTGCACCTGTGAAAACACAAGATGGTATGACTGTAAACTACTTTAGCTGTTAATTTGGCCTATGATATCCAAGATGCCAAATCATCAACTGCAGAATATTAAGAATTATTCTTACAACATGTGGTAGACTAACAACAACTGAAATGTCTTTGTTAGTTAATTATCGAAAATAGTCTTTTAACTCTTTGAAATTATATTTATGAAATATTCTCAATGATAGTAGGAAAAAATAGAAATATATATGTTGATAGGAAGCAATGTAGCTTTTAAAAATATTTCATTCAGGCTAACCACAAACTAGTTACACTTAAAAGATTGCCTTCTTTTGCTCCTGTTAAAGTTGAGAATAGGCTCTGATTAAATGTGCATTAAAACTGCTGTTTTTCCGCAATGTGCACACAAAAATGTGTGTGTGTGTGTGTGTGTGTGTGTGTGTGTGTGTGTGTGTGTTTAAATGGTTCAATTAGTATTCTGTGGTAATCTGCTCATCACATGGAAACAGCATCTAAGCAGAGGGCTTGACATTCAGAATCAATACTGTGCTGAACATTTAACTGTCACAGCAAATATCAATAGGCCCAAAGTCGTTCATGTACTGGGCAAAGTCTAATTGGCAATGCAACCAGAATGACCAATTTATTTACACTTTATTCCTGCCAGAGCTCTTCCCCTCATTCATATCTGGATGTGGATATATCACAGGGCTGGCAAATGGAGGGGCCCACACTGGCTCAGTATAACCACTCTCTGTCTGAGGGCAGCAGCTCATCCTACATCATATTGGACATAAACCCAGGCTGTCAGACTATGAATTGGGTGCTTTTGGGCCAAGTGCCCAGGACTTCTCTGTTCTTTAATTTTATGTTTGTATTTGAGATGTGATTTTTTAAAAGACTGTTAAAAAAAGAAAAATAATGTTAAAACTAATTGAACATGAAAAATCTAGTAATCTCTGAACAAAATTTAGGACCAAGGTAAATGAAGAAGTGGGCTGTAACATATAGCTACAGGCTGCGTAGACATTGAAAGTGAAAAGAACCTTTTAATTTAACCATTCAAATACTCTAGGTGATGTGAAGCAGCGTGATGTACTGGAAACGGAAGGGGATCAGAATATGGAAACATAAAACCCTGCCGCTCATTCTTCCCTTGTTATCTTTAAAATAACCTCTTTTCCTCTTCTGAGCATGTCTTATTTACTGTGAACTGATCAAATAAGATAATTAGAAAAGCTAACAAATTACTAGCATCGTCTGTTTCTACCAGCTCATTTGTTTTAAAGTTTAGATTTATACTTTTTAGGCTTTTATAGAAACAAAATAGTTGAATTTCGCAAAATAGCTTATTATAAATTGAAGAACCACTATTTGTATCAACCTCTTATTTTAAGTAGATTATCTATGTAAATATTATCTCAAAAATAGTTCATTTAAGCTCCAGTCTATTACTAACATTGTCGAACAAAAGATCGCTCATCGTGAAGGCTTGATTTCTCAAAACACTGCTCAAAATTCAGGTATCAAAAGGAGTCGTGAACATATCACACCCATGTGAAAGGCATGTCAGGAACAAAGTTTGGTGGTCCCAGGAGACCAAGGCACCTAAATCAAGCATTCCCCAGCCTAGACCCTGAGTCAATACAAACTAGTTCATTAGTACTGGAGGCCTGTGGGGGTCATCAGCCAAGAGGGTCATTATTAGCATCCATTTATTCAAGATTGCTTTTGTATTGTTCAATGAATACCACTGTGTATAGAACAAATTTCAAAAAAAAAAAAAATCCCTGAGAATATAAAGATGATTAAGGCATAGTCCCTTGTGAGGCAGAGGTTGCAGTGACTTAAGATTGTGCCATTGCACTACAGCCTGGGTGACAGAGGGAAACTCTGTGGGAAAAAAAAAAAAAAACAAAGCCAGGCTTTTCTCAACAAAGTCTTCAACCTGGGCATATCCCACAATGCGGGATGGATAAAATAGAAAGAAATAATAGAAAAAATAGAAATAAATAAATAAGAGGAAAAGAAAGTGCTTTTCTTTCTTTCTCTATGGAGTGGTTTAAAAGTTTACCCCCCCAAATTCATGTCTATCCAGAACTAGTGAATGTGACCTTATTTGGAAATAGGGTCCTTGCAAATGTCATCAAGTTAAGATGTGGTCATACTGGACTAGAGTGAGCCCAAACACAAATATAAGGCATGGCTTTACAACAAGAGGCAATTTGGAAACAGAACAGCCTTGGAGAAAAGGCCATGTGAAGGGAGAAGGTGAGACTGGAATTACGCAACCACAAGGACAAGCATGCCAATGATTGCTGACAACCACTGGAAGCTAGGAACAGAAAATTATTCTTTCCTAAACCCTTCAGAAGGATCGTGGCTTTGCTGACATCTTGATTTCTAGCCTCTATAAACTTAAAAAAATAAAGAATTTTTTGTTGTTTTAAGCTACTCAGTTTGTGGTGCTCTTATATGACAGCCCAAGGAAACAAATACACTAGGGAAATTAAGACCTGCTATCTCTCTTTGGAGCAAATGTCATTTAGATAGCCAGGAAAATTGATTCAACAGATATCAATCTAGAATAAAATAGGATTGAGTGCCAAAAGAATTAGGAAGGAATAGTGAGATCAAGAAGACAAGGAAATTACAGAATTGAATACTTGATTGAAGCTAATTTCTTTGGGTTAATTATATTAAGCTTAATCTAACTCACTTTACTGAGGAAAATCTTGAAGAAATGTCACTCAAACACTGACAGTATTAATATCCCCTCTAAGCAGCCTCTTCCCCGAAGCAGTCAGTGCTGCTGCTGACCTTGCCTTGTTTCTCTGTCTTTGTCTTTCCAGTTTTTCCACCATGGGACCTGTTGGTGTTTCAAAAGCCCAACCCCAATTCCATAGCCATTCCTGACAAGATAGAAAGCAGCATCAGCTCCATCATTGGCTGCAATTTACAAAAGAGAAAGAGAGCAGGAGGTAAATCAAGCGTCTAATATGTCAAGTGTTACAGTAATTACTTTTGCATATACAGGTTCATCACTCATTCATCCCACACTCATATTTGTCCTATTTTTATTAAGCACTTCTTAAGTGCCTGGCATTAAATCAAATTTTTGGGATTCCAAGTTGCACAAGAGAGTAATAGTCTCTGCCCTCTTTTCCACTTATATTCATCTTTTTCCCCCTTATCCTGGGAGTTAGAACTTCTCCATTTGCTGAGTTTCTGTGTCGTTTCTGAGACTCATCTGACTAAGGACCTAATATTCAGGGACAAACACCTGTCTGAAATTTAAGCCCCATACAGCACCTTTGTAGAACAGTCCCACTTAGATTTGCTTAGTTTACCGGACGGGGCTTCTTCGCTGACAACTCGCATCCCTCTAAAGTTTGTTCTGCTGTCCTTACGGGCTGATCTCCACTGTGGCCCCAAATCAAGGCTAGAATCTACCAATGGCTGAGGTTCTTTGGCTAGCATCTATCAGCTTTCCTTTCTTAGAGTAGAGTCTCTTCCTAATATGCTGCTTCCCCCTAAATCATTCATTTTGTCTGCCAAGTAGACTTTAAATATTCATTTGGTATTTACTATGTGCCAGATACCATTCTAAAGATATGAGGCTTACCATGATAGTTACAGTTTCTTCTGTCATAGAACTTAGTTATGCAGGAAGCAATAGACCAAGAAAATGGGGGGAGCCCAAAAATACACCAAAAAACCCCAAGTTATATGCAATAAACAATACAACTGTCAGGACTAAGGCATCCTATTAAAACAAAAATGAAAAGAAGGGGTTGAAAAGAAAATAAAAGAAGAGGTTGGAGAAGATCTACCCAAGGAGATGTTATTTAAACTGGTGATAACAAAAGGAATAAATGAAACTGGCCCATAATTATGGATAAAATTACACAAGTCCATGCTGATAGTCTGAACGAAGACACGAGGCATGGCAAACCATGCTGTATTGCAAGAACTGAGAAAAGACACATACCTAGGGCATAGTTTGTGAATGGAAGGAGTGACTTTATTAGCTTTCTACTGCTGCTGTAATATAATATCACAAACTTAGTTGCCTGAAACAACACAAGTTACAGTTTTGGAGGTCAAACATTTGAAGTGAGTCTCACTAGGCTAAAATCAAGGTTGCCTCAGAGATGCATTCCTTTCGGAAGCTCTCAGGAAGAGTTCATGTCCCGACCTTTCCTGGCATCCAGAGGTGGCCTGTTTTTGTTTGTGGTCCCCCTTTCCAGCAATCTTACCATTCCAACCTCTTCTGTCATCACCTCTCTTTCCCTGACTCTGACCTTCCTGCCTCCTTTTCTGGGGACTCCTGTGATTTCAGTGGGCCCACACACATAATTCAAGCTAATCTCATCTCAACATTCTTAACTCCTCTGCAAAGTCCTCTTTGCCAGGTAAGGTAACATATTTACAGGTTTGAAGAGTTAGAATGTAAACATTTGGTAGGGAAGTGGGAGACATTATTCTGTCGACCTCAGTGACATAAGACAATATTGGACATATGTAAAAAAATTTTTAAGATTATTTATACAACTATGTGGAGAAAAGATTCAAGAAAGAAAGGTGGGTTAATTGGAATTAAAGAGAAAGAAATGTATTCCTGTAAATTTGGTAAGAGATGGCAGGTGTCTAGACTAAAATGGTGGCAGTGGAGACAGAGTAACAGGAAAATTCAGTTAAATCAACTGAACTTGATAGTAGAATCTATATGGGTAGAGTGAAGGAAAATTCAAGAATCAAGGAAAAATCTTGGGGTTTTTGTTTGTTTTGCTATTTATTTATTTATTTATTTTTGAGACAGAGTCTTGCTCTGTTGACCCAGCTGGAGTGCAATGAGCTATCTTGGCTCACTGCAATCTCTGCCTCCTAGGTTCAAGCCATTCTCCTGCCTTAGCCTCTCAAGTAGCTAACAGGAACCTGCCACCACGCCCAGCTAATTTTTGTATTTTTAGGAGAGACAGGGCTTTGCTTTGTTGAAGAGGCTGCTTTCAAACTCCTGACCTCAGGCGACCTGCCCACCTTTGCCTCCCAAAGTGCTGGAATTACAGGCCTGAGCCACCGTGCCTGGCTAATCTCAGGTTTTTAAATATTTATTTTATAATCGGGAAAGGAGGAGAAGGGAGGGTACAGGAGAGGAAAGGAGAAGAGTGGAGGTGAGGAGAAGTGAGGTGAGGGGAGGGGAGGGGAGGGGAGGAGAGGAGAGGAGGTGAGAGAAGAAAGACTAAGAGAAAGAGAAAGAACTCTGAACTCCCAGGCACCAATTATTGGCCTCTGACCTTCACAGATTCAGCTGTCATCTCTACACTTGGCATCTGACTGATTGTCATCTCTGCACTTGAATTGATTCTCACAGTCCTCCTGAATTACATTCTCACCCTCCTGGGATATGATAGAAAGCACTGTTTGCCCATTTACAATCTAATTCTAGTTTTTATTTACGTGTTCTCTAATAATTCCCACTCTTCATTTAATATACATTTTTTTAATGTTCCTCAGCTAATGACTTCCAAATGAAGCTACATCCCATCTAATAGTCAACCATTAAAATAATAGTGCCTTTCTAAGAGAAAAGCACCAGGCTTCCATATAGTCCCAGGACTAGTGAAGGCCTTTCAGGAAAAGGAAAATGTGTCAGTCCTAGAAACAATAAAGTCAGAAGAGACTTTGAAAAATCCAGTGTAATGTCCTTTACCTTATATGTGGGGAAACCAGAGCCTCAAACTCCATTGTTTGACAGACAGATGCAGAGCAGGTGCTAAAAACTCAGACAACAAAAGCCTTCACATGACAAGGATACTTTTCCCTGAACCATGTTATTTCTGGACAGATAAAAATAATAATCTGATGCCAACATGTTCTTGCCTCCATAGAGACAATAATGATGAGATACGTTATGGAATCTCAGTAGCTTTTCTGTACTCTATGAGATTTAAAACAAAAAAAATCTTTTCCACAGTTGACTGCCTAAACTATTAGATATCTCTTTATGTGAAGAAAAAAATGGGGATATTTGTGCTGCTCTAACTAGAAGAAAAAGCCATAAATTGTCTCCATCATACGATGCTAATGAAAGATGTCCAGTCAGCAACCCTAAAGACTGAAATCATTCTTTTCCATAGAAGGGCAAAACTCAGTCTCAATGAGTGTTTGGAAGGTGGACCGGGGGGCACGCTAATTCAATTTCCATGACCAATTCAATCTCTGACCCTCTTTCTCAAGTTCCAGCAGTTCTTGATGATCATCAATTGTGAAGGTCTTTTTGGCTACACTGGGATCTTAACTAAGACCAATAACTCATTTCATAAGTCACCGAACAGTTGACAAAGGATAATGACTTTCAGTCAATCTTAAGCTGGGGATAGATTCCATTCAAAGACATAAAGGTGAAAGTCCTCTACCCAGTGTCCATTACACAGCTCCAAGGTAGTTAATTTATGCTTAATGCAATTGTATATTTGAAAGCTGAAAAGACCCAAGTGATAATTAATCTTCAAGAATGCATTTAGCTGTGACTTCTCATGCTGAAAGCTTTTCCCACAATGTACTTTGGAAAGTGGCGCTTGCAAACTCCTCCACATTAAATAGGTGTGACTATGTGTCCAGAGGTTACAAGCACAGCATGTTTTTGAAGAACTCATTGGAGCAGCTAAGTAAAACTGAATTCAAGCTGTAGATACATGATAATATTAGAGTTTTGGTGGCTGATTTTCGTGCTGAAGGGAAGTCCTATGGTAAGTGATAGGAATTATTTTTATATCACTCAGTGTTTCCCAATGGGTAATAAATATGCTCAAACACACAGAAATTTTTTAACAAGAGTATTTGAGTATCAATGGATCATTATTAACTATCATGGATAAACACTGAGATTCTCATCAGAAAATTGCCCCATATCATTTGACAATTGTGAAGATCTCTGTTTGCATAATACAAAAATAGTCATAGAATTGTTTTAGCTAGTGGAAATATCAAAATTCACTGACCCTAGCCTCTTATTTTGCAAATGAGAGAACTGAAGCCCAGAGTGCTTGTGTAACTTGCTGATGCTCAGACAACTTAACCCAACAGTTTAACCCAAACCTTTTAATTAGAATCCAAGGTTTTGACTTTATCGTCCTTTCTCAACCACATCACATTCTGTTAGAATAAGGCAAAAGATAAACAAATCAAATAAGTAATATGAAAATATAGAAATTTTAAAAGAAATTTATGCATTCTTTGCTTGTAAAATATATTTTGTTCCTGCCATATAAGATGCTTTCTAACAGGAAAAGTGACAAGTCCCATAGACTGTTTATTGATTATTAATTATGTTCTGGACAACACCCAAGGTAATTTGAAGGAGAACCCCAAAAGGCACAAGGCGCTCTTCTGTCCTTGGTAGAGCTTAGAGTCAAATGGGAGATGATAATAATGTCAACAATAAAATCAGTATATGAATAGTAATTAAAGGTTGAGCGAGGGAAGATAACTGTGTCAGAGGAGATGTTTGGTAAGAACCCAAATTGCTGTGGTTTTGCCATTTAGAACTCAGGTAAATGGAGGACGCTGAATATTAAAAATGGAAAAAGAAAATCAGCAAAGAAATAAACTGGAATCTGCAGTGATAGTATGAGAGGGATTCAGACGACCTGGAGGAAATGTAAGGTCTATTTTGCTTTGGAGAGAAGAGGAGAATTCTTGGCTAAGTCTTGGTTTTAGAACTTTGTTCATTGCCACTCTTTCCACTTAGAAACAATGTTTGAAAAACTGCTTTTTTGATGTCATAATTTGCATTCATCCCTTTGATTTTGCTACTTCTTTCTGCTCTCAAAAATGCTTTTTCACAGCCTTAACTTGTAAACTGCATTTATTCATGTGCTATAAGCCAGGAACTATGGAACAAGGGGAGATCCTGAAATAAAATGATGAATAAAATGAACATGATCCAAACTTTTTACAGTCTATGGGAAGGCATGGAACCAATGACAATAAAGTGTGACAATAGCTATGGATCACAAAGGCAGCATAGAATGGCATGTCAATACATGGTATGGGCATCTAGTCCAAGCTGAGATATCCACAAAAGATTCTCAGAGAAAGGGGAAGTTGTTTGATATCTAAAATATGGGTAGGAGGGAACTAAAACAGGAGAGCTAACATGGAGGCTTGGGCAAAAACTTTCAGTCAGAGGCATCAGCAAGTGTAAGGCCCCAGGGCAAAGAGGGAAAACAGGATGTTCTGACTATAGTTATGCTTCACTTAACAGCAGGGATACCTTCCAAAAAATGAGTCGCTAGATGGTTTTGTCATTGTGCAAACATGATAGTGTGTACTTACACAAACCTAGATGGTATAGCCTACTACATACCTAGGCTGTATGGTACAGCTTATTGCTCCTAGGCTACTGACCTGCCCAGAATGTTACTGTGCTGAATACTACAGGCAATTGTAATACAATGGTAAATATTTGCATACATAAACATACCTAAACACAGAAAAAGTACAGTAAAAATACACTATAAAAGACAATAAAAATAGGGCACTTACCATCAATGGAGCTGGCAGGATTGGAAGTTGCTCTGGGTGAGTTAGTGTGTGAGTGGTGAGTGAATGCGAAGGCCTAGGACGTTACTGGACACGACTGTAGATTTTATGAACATTGTACACTTAGGCCAAATTTATTTCTTTAGTACTAAATTAACCTTAGCTTACTGTAACTTTTTCACTTTGTAAACATTTAAAAAATTTTTTTTTTTTTTCCTTTTTTTTTTTTT
>NW_016107375.1:9042413-9059832 GCF_001604975.1 Cebus imitator
TTCACCATGTTGACCAGGATGGTCTCGATCTCTTGACCTCGTGATCCGCCCGCCTCGGCCTCCCAAAGTGCTGGGATTACAGGCTTGAGCCACCGCGCCCGGCCCATTTTAAATTTTTTAATTCTGACTTTTGTTATCATACTTAAAACATAAACACATTGCACAGCTATTCAAAAATACTTCTTCCTTTATATTCTTATTCTATAAAGTTTTCTCACTTATAAAACTTTTTTTTTTACTTTTTAAATATTTTTATGAAAAACTAAGGCAAACACACACACATTAGCCCAGGCCTATACAAGGTCAAGCTCATTAATATCACAATCTTCCAACCTCCACATCTTGTCCCACTGAAAGATTTTTCAGAGGTAGTAACACTCATGGAGTTGCCATATCCTATAATAATGCCTTCTTCTGGAGCACCTCCTGAAGAAACTGCCTGAGACAGCTTTACAGTTAACATTTTTTATAAGTAGAAGTATATTCTAAAATTACGATGAAAAGTATAATAAATATGTAAACCAGTAACATAGTCATTTATGTACATTATCAAGTATTAGGTGCTGTACCTAACTATATATGTTGGACTTCTATGCAACTGGCATCACAGTAGATTTATTCACACTAGCATCACCACAAACATGTGAGTGATGTCTTACGACATTACAATGATGATGTCATTAGACAGTAGGAATTTGTCAACTCCATTATAATCTTATGGGACCACATCCGTGTATGTGGACCACAATTGGCCAAAATGTCATTAATGATACACATGAGTGTACTGGATAAAGCATGGAAAGTTGGGTCACAGCCGATAAAGGATTAGGCTGGAGGCAATCATGAGGAAACCTAAAAGTTGAGATGCAGAATTACATGTTCTCCATGGGATAAAAGATTAAATTATTTTGACTAGGTTCTCAGGTCAACATTCTTGCTACACTTGTGCTAATTTTGTTACTAGAACCCACAAAAAAGATGGTGTTCTGTAGTCACAAGGGACTATGTTCTGTAGGGTTTTAACACCCAAAGTAATGGATCTTTATCTTGCAGGCAATGTAGGGGAGAGATTCATTAAATATTTGTTAAAAGAAATGTCACATGATAATGATGTTTTATGCATGCATTGAATAGGAATGCTAAAAATTAATAGCAAGAAGAAAGCAGAGAAAAGTGGAAAAAAGATTACATGATGAAAACAGTGTCCATTAAGAGACATAGCAATTGATATAATGTAAATTTAGCGCATTTTGAGGGCAGTAGCCCCTTAAAGATTGGCAATTGCTATGGTCTGAATGTTTGTTTCCCTCCAAAATTCATGCTGAAACTTAATCCCCAATGTGAAGTTATTAAATGCTAGGCCTTTAGGAGGTTATCAGGTCATGAGGTCTCTGCCTTCAGGAATGGGATTAATACTTTTTATAAAAGAGCTTGGGGGAGTCTGTTTGGTTCCTTTTTGCCTTTGCATCATGGTAGGACACAGCAATTGCCTCTTCTTCTATGTGAGAGTGCAGCCAGAAAGTGCCATCTTGGAAGCAGAGAGGAGCTCTCACCAGACATTGAATCTGTTGGTGCCTTGTTCTTGGACTTCCCAGTGTTCAGAATTGTAAGAAATACATGTCTGCTGTTTTCAAATTATCCAGTCTAAAATTTTCTATTTTGATAGCCTAAATTGACTAAGATAATGGTGTATTTATGATATTCCCTTTCTCTAATTCCAATTAAACCTACAAAATAATCATTTTTGACAATTTAAGATAGATTAAGGTTTTTGATTTTGTCACATCTGTCTAGCAATTTTGGAGAACAATGTGTACAAAATCTATAACTTGACATTGTATAAAATTAGGCAAATAAATGTGACTGCAATTTTGAAATACATAGATTCTTTACAGAAGATGATTAATTATAATGTATAAGTAGACAAATCTAAAGAGCACCTGCTAGAATACAAAACCTTATCTCCAGTCAATATTAATCATTTTAATTAACTTAACTCTGGTTTTTCCTTTAGCAAACAAATGCCTGGTAGCAGCTCCATGAAAAACAGCACAGATTTATTGCCACTCACATTTCTATAACTCTTCCTTGAAACATTAAGATTGCAGGTATCAAAATTGGGAGTAAAGGACATTAGCTACTCCAGGTGTGTCAAAAGACATAAATGGTCCAGATGTTCTACTCTAAGTCCCGTTTTTATTTAAGCTGGTGGCTTTCACAGGTAAAATTATGGTAGCCTGAGGCTGTTGTGTGTGTGTGTTTTTTTTTCTCACTTCATAGTCTAATACAGAATTTTTCCAGAATTATTCAACTCTTTCTTAGTCTTGCCAACTGAACTAACTCCACTAGGTGCCACGTATCAAAAGTTGACACTCTACTTGATACACTATTTGGATAGGAAATGATTGGGGCAAGGAAGATACTGGCAAAATTGCTGAGAAATGATATGGGAAGAAAGGGAACCTATGCTGACACTCCAAATTCTTTTTGAAGAAGGGATGCTACGACCATTTACATGGTAATTATGTTCTCACTCAGAACCATGCTCATCCTCCAGCCTTCTCTTTCCACTGTCTAAGTCTTACTCCCTCCTCCTTTCTTTCACCATCCACTCTCTCTAACACCTGCCTTCTGGTTTTCATACATAGCCGCAGTCCCAAATTTGTGACTCAGCATTGCCACTTTCTCGGTGGTGATTCCCACCCACAGCCCTTAGTCGTGTTATTATTCTCTAACTTGTTTTTTTTGAGTATCGCCCCAGGAATTCTTCTTCATGCAAATGTTCAGATTTCTCATTTAATCAGCATAGCAGTCTGATAACTCTCAACAGTTTGCAAATTTGGATTTTGAGATTCAAAAAGTAATTTGTCATCCAATGTATCATGTATCTTGGTGTGTTAAGAAATCATATAACATGGTAAGACCATTTAAAAAGAATGAAATGATAATTTAGGCATAATAATGTAGATATTTTTATGTATTTATTTCTGTTGTCATTGGCATTCCTGACATATATAGTCTTCTTGCAAAGGATCAAAGAATGCAACAGTACTTTAGCACTTTGGCCTAAAGGCTTATTTGACAAAAACATGTGCTTTTAAGTTACTGCCATGTTCTCCTCAGATAGGTAGTGTTTGCCTTATTTTCACTTTGTATTCAGTGTTTTGTTTCAGTATTGAAATCCCCATGCTTAAATTCAACTCTAGATAAAATGTCGGTGCAGCTGGAGGGGAAGTGTTTGAACAATAAGCATTCTAATAGTTTCATGGTCTGATAATTATGTGCAGTTGTTAAAATTGCAGGACACAAACTCCAGAATCATTTGCCAAACTCAACAGTCTGAGATATTATTTTGTTTACTTAGCTAATGCTGTTATTGATCAGCTTCTCTAAACTCAGGGCAAGGTTTTATTTGATATTGGAAAACCTGATCGCATACCACATGAAGGTAAAATCTGCATTCTTATCAAAGGGAGGACATGCACCCTCGGTGGAACTAGTTAGAGGAATGGGAATTGAGCAGGGGGAGATCTTTTCTGAAAGTGAGAGGGCTTAATTTATGTCCAAGGAGCACAGAAGGAGCTCCAAAATGGTGGCACAGCCCCACAACATCACAACAGCTATGTGAAAGATTTTTTTCCGTTGTTGCCGTGAATACTCTGTATTTCCCAAAACATTTTTTATAGTTGCAGACATTTCATGGAATGGCTTTGGTGGACAGCCACATCAAGAAATTGAGTTCCATGTTGAAAGTGAGCACAGTCTAAGAAGGAGATATACCAAGAGTTGGGTACTATGAAGCTGTCAAAGAGTGACTAGAAGGGATACGCCAGGCCAGAGCTTCTTGGGAAATCGCAAAACACTTGGAATTTTAGGTAATTACAAGACTTTGAAATTTTCCCAAAGTCTTAGAAAAGACATGAGGCATCTCATAGAATGGAGGGCAGGGAGTGGGTAAACTGGGCTTGTTTTTTATTCATATTAGGTATGATGAAATCTGTTAATATTTAGGTTATATCCCATTTTTTTGTGTTTATTCCCCATGATGTTTTAGATTTTAAAAAATGTTCAGACTGTCATAGAATGAGTTTTCTTCTTTATGCTTATTTTTACATTCATGTTTACTTGAATCTATGATTGTTTAAAAATGTGTCAGTGCCATTTGTTTGAATAGTTCTTCTGGATACTCATAACTCTTCAATTATTCCATTATTCTTATTTATTTTGTTTTTTTTTTCTTCTCCCCTAATCCTTCTTTTCCCCACTACTTGTCTTATCCAAAGCATACAGCTTGACAGTGCTCTTTCCTGAAGTCCCAATTGACAATAAATATATACAATTAGCCATTTATTTGCAGATTTAATTCTACTTACTGGAATTAAAGTTTGTAAATTCACTTTAAACATTTTTTTTAAATCTTTTTAAGTTCTTTTATATTTTGATAAGTTATTAGATCACCTTAAACCTACATATTATAAAATGACTTAACCATCATAGGCAGTATTTCCAGGGCACAGGCAGGGTACCATTAAACTTATGAAATTAGACAACCTTTAAAAAAATAGATCACACCTTTCCCAAGTGAAACTGATACTGACTTTGACATCCAGTGGACCATAGAAACACAAATTGATGGACCTGGCAGGAAACTAAGAGATCATGTAATCCAATTTTTTAGATAAAGATATTGAGTGGTTAAGATACTTGTCTCAAGCTACACAGTTAATTAATGAAACAGTTTGGACCAGAAACTGTGTTCTCTGACTTGCAACAAAGGAGGTGAACAGGGTTCAGTAGAATCACTGGCATTCTTTGGAAGAACTTTAGCCATTTTTCATCTTATTATGATCCTATGATCTAAGAGATACTAATCAGCAGGCATTAGGTGGGCACATACAGTTCAGGTTCCAATAAAAGTACTATGGTAAATTCTTTTAATTTATACCAAAAGAGTTCCCAAAATGAGAATATTATTTAGACTTGTTTACAACTTCCCATGATTGTTGTGCCTTTTGGAAACATTAATTATTGTATATTTAAGAAAATTAGTCACATAAACTTACAGTAATAGCTCATGAGACAGCATACCACTCAAACCACATCCTCAGACCATCTTGTTAAATGGGCTCTCCAAGTGAAGTAAAATGTTATTTGCATCTTAAACAGTGCTGTGATATGCCATTGTTCTTGGAGCAAATTGTACATCTACAACATGCTAGCCTATACGATGCCAATGCAAAATAAACACATGTTAAGTCCCAAGTTAGAGGGTCTTGTTCCACACAACGGATTCTGACACAGAAACCTATAATGAGTAGAATCTGAGAACGCAGCAGCAAGCATGGAACTGATCATATTGCACCCTTGGGAGGCCTTCATTGATGCATTCAGATTATGCAAAAGAATAAAGTAAATTACACACACGCACACACACACACACACACACACACAGAGAGAGAGAGAGAGAGAGAAATTTGTTTAAATAGACAATTCACTTAAGATCAAAAAGCAGAAAGATCCAATCTTTCCAGAGTAGCATATAATTTTATTTTATTTTTTTGGTTAGTATTTTTCCCACTGTCAGATATTTATCTGTATCACGGGTTTCCTTTGTCTCAGTCCTTAGCTTGTTTTGAAGCTGTCTATGGTGTTTACCTCAAACCTTGAACTCAATTTTCTAGACTAATCGAGTCTGTGGTTTCATAATGATGTGGAGTCTATTATATAAACCATCCACTTCTCTGCCATCTTGCTGCTATCTCTGTACAGACCTGAAGGTTAATGAGACAACCTTGTCTTCCATTCTCCTCCACTTTTTTTTTTTTTTTTTTTGGAGTTAGAACCAGAACTTTATTGTAGCGGATACGCTTTATACACATCTGCAAAGGGAAACCGCAGCTGCGACATACAGCATGAGAACATCCCCTGGGTGTGAGCGTCTGTCCGCTGTCTAAACAGAGCAGCTACAGGGAAGGGACATGGAAGATGGCCACACACAACACAGGGCAGCCGGCAGTGTCCTCACAACTAGCGGGCAGGGTCACAGAACAGTATTCAAAATGATTGCCCATCCGTCTTAGAAATCTAAAATTTTACATGTCACTAACGGCAAAGTGCCATGTGGGTTTTAGATCACGACTGTTTTCTCTCCCTTTGCCCTACCACCACCAAGCAAAGCAGCAGGGCTCCTGGGGAAGAGAGATTTCAGCCCCGCTGCTGGCAGGAGGCATCCCACGGGGGCAGGGGGGGAGGCTCCGGAGAGGAGAAGAAAGGAGAGAACAGGCTATTTTGGAAAAGTCTAGCACTTCACCTTCGGGCCACGGGTCTCTGCTGGACAGATCGCTCAGGCCTCCTGCCGTCTCTGAAGGGAGTGGCCAGCGTCTGCAGGATGCCTGTCAGTTTCTGTAGTCTATGCCCCTTTCAGCAGCAGGGAAACGTGTATCTAAGACAAACCACAAGGCCTCGCACGGTGAGTCCAGGCCGCTGCACAGGGAGCTGCTCTCGGAGGAGGAGTGTGGAAAAGGGGTCGCGGACCCCGCACCCTCACACCCCACATCAAGTTAGTAACAGGTAGAATCCCAAAGGCAAGGCCTGGCTACTTATAGCTAGCAAAGAGAGGTCCCTGATCCGATCTCTTGAGCAGCACCCGTAAAAACCTGTGGCCCTGACTCCCAGCCACACTCAGACCCAAGCATGTCTCAACCTCCTAAGACTCTTTCTCAGCCCAGTTTCTCTGTCACAGTTCCTGATTTAGTGCCTAACCAAACAGAAGTTACTGTCATGAGAAGTATTTGCTATAGTGAAAGAATATTGAGCCAGGTGTTAGAAAGTCTGATTTCCAATATGGGTCTAATGCTGAGCCACATGACCCTTACCAAGTCATGTGAAATCTTAGAAATTTGTTTTCTCACTTGTAAAAATTAAGATAATATCATATTCTTTATATTACCCCCAGAAGATGATCACAAGACTTACATGAGGTAATAATGTGAAACATCCCTGGAAAATAATTGTAATAATCCATAATTGCAAGGTATTTCATGTTTTAGCTAAAATAACCAATAATTATTATGCTCTTTCTTGGAGTTTTAAATTCTTAATTCTGTCAGATGGAAGATAAAATTTTGATATAATCTTAGATCAAAGTATTTATTCACCTAGTACATAAATGAATACTAAAATAAACACATGTTGCCTTGAGAACGTAGAAGTTTAGAGTTAAACTTAGAAGTTAGACATGTCGGAAGTAGGAAAAATGATAATTAGAAAGTAAGAGAAAATCAGGTATTACACACCACTTTCTCTTCTCTTCCAGGAAAATGGCATTTCATCTCCTAGGAAAATAACCACTATGTGTGTATGAGGAGAAGTAGTCTTTCATACTGAAAAAAAACTGAACAAATATAAAATTGAAAGAGAGGTAAAAAATCTCATAGCATCAAGAAGAAACACAGGAAGGGAAGACAGAAGATAAGAAGGAAGGAAAGAGGGAGGAAGGAAGGAGGGGAGGGAGGAAGAAAGGAAAAAGGGAGAATGGGACAAAAGAAGAAAAAAGGGAAAAAGAAAAGGTAAAGGAAAAGGGAGAAACTGAGGGAAGGAGAGAAAAAAGCTATGTATTAATAAGTTGAGTCACTGGAGTTACTCAGCTTTTCTATACTTGATTTAACTGACGAAAGAACTTGAACTAAAAGATAGTTAAGATCTTTTCAAAATTTGGAGGAAATTCTTTCATTTTAATTCTCTTTTTGAATCTCATGAAGCCATGAGCTACTCACTTTGTGAAAGCAGAAGCTAGATAAAATCAACACTATTACGAAACCTCACTCTACAATATATTTTGTGACAGTGAAGAGAAAAAGACAGTCAAGAATACTTTTGCTATACAGTAGGGTTGTATACAAAATAGTTTTTGACCTTATTAAAAATTATCAAGTCTGTCAGCACAAGGCTAATGCATTGAATGTGGTTGCTGAAGCTGTCTGTTAACCATTAAACTAAATAGAACACCATTTCATGCCTGACTTCCTTCAGCTATATAAAGATTGCAGTGGCATGTTAGAAAAGGTAGTGAAAACTCAAGGAAATAAAATAATTCCTCTTTGCAATGGTTGACAGTCTCTTCTGATTTAAAATTCTTCTACAAAGAGCACCAATATGCGAATCATGAAAGCAGCACATTTTCACAGGTGGTACTGCCTACTTGGGTGATAGCACAATTGTTTGTCTTCCTCACAATAAAACGTACAGGAATAAAATGAACCGGTAACATAGGGCTTCACAGATAATCAACACATTGATAATACATTGGTCCTGGGAAGCAGGCAGTTTAATGAACAACTCTTCTGATTTCACAAAGCCAGTTTGGCCCAAAGCAAAACTGAAAATCAGGTAGGACAAAAATTCCCTCTGTCATTCCAAGTCTTCACTGTTAACCTCTCTTTCCTCAATATTTTTTTTTCCCTTTAGTAGTTTCTGATTCTTAGAATCAGTAATATCTTACACCCTGGTTTTTTCTGGCTTACTCTGATTTCTTTTAACGTGAAGTTTATAACTCATTAAGACTGAAGTGTTAAGAACATACTATAGGGTCTCTCCTGAGATGATTCGATTGCTAAACAGAACAGTAGCAAGAGCAATGGTTAACCCAAATGCAATATGACATAATAAATGTACATAGGACTAGAATCCAGGAGTTCTGCCTCAGCTTTGTGGACAAGTAGTTGTATGGCCCTGGGCAATTCACTCATCTGGGCTTTAGTTATTTTCACATGAAATATTATCTAGAATAATTTTATAATTCAGAAATCAATCCTTTAAGGCAGAGTTTCAGGCCTCAATGGAAGAAAACATGGGAAGGCTTGGAAAAACTTGAGCAAGTGTCATTTTATTTCTACTATTATGACACAGGCCCTTATATTCTCTCACAGATGAAGCAGCTTGAGTGCAAGCAAATGTAAGCGTTATCATTTACTTGCAAATATAAGGTAATCATTTTTATCACATCAACCTAAAGGTGACCCATGACTTAGCAACATCACTATGTGACTGATGCACGGGCCACCTTTGTCTCCCTCAGGAACAGCCGTGTGTCACTGGCTGAAAATGGTAAAAGTGTCCACTCTTCTTTCATTTTATCTTGTCAGTGCTAGTAAATCACTTTAAGCATGATTCCTGCTGAGCTCACCTGCATCTGACAAAGTAATGGGACAAAATAATACAGGGAGCCCATTGATGATGTCCTACAAATTAAACAAAATATGATAAGTTGACTTTGCACATCCATTTAAATAAGGCCAATGTACTCCTCTTTATCTCTTGAGAGAGGTTAATCTCAGGGTAAATGGCTGGCAGGAGTAAGAGAGAAGTCCCAGCTGGTATCTGAGGAGACAATGAACTGTGGACTAGCAATTGGAACAGAGCACTGCATGAGAGGAGATAGTCTGTGAGAAAAGATGAAGATAGATAGGGGAAATGGTGCACAGTGACACAGAAAAAGACATTTTCCACTGCCAATGGGAATTTAATCCCAAGGCTGTTTCTGATATTTTGGAAGACATAGGGGATTTTTATATTTGAAACTCCTTAATACTTAGTGACTTTTAGAAGCAGATCTGACAACGAGTTGCCCATGAGCTGGGCTGATACCCTTGACTGTACAATGTATGCACTCTACACAGGTACTCAGTCAAGGAGAAGGTAGATGGGGCTTTAAATCTAGTCAATACTGTAGTCACCAAGTTGTGCATCTTGGTACAAGGTTGTATCTGCCTGGAAATGAAGGAGCATGCACGTCTCTAATTACACAAAGATACCACATAAGTTAGCAGGAGTCCTGCCCCTCAGAATCACTTTGGAAGCTGGTTTGTTAGGTTGACTGTTTTATTCTGTGTGCATCTTAAATACATACAGGAGTCCTCTGTTTATCCGTGGTTTTTCTTTCCATGGTTTCAGTTACCTGTGGTCAATTGCAGTTTTTAAATATTAATAAAGAGTTCCAGAAATAAACACTTCCTAAGTTTTGAATTGTGCATCATTCTGAGTAGGGTGATAAAATCTCACAATGTCCTCCTTCTTTCCACTCCATACCACCAAAGACGACAATCGTCTTTGTCCAGCATGTCCATGCTGTCTACACTACCTGTCCATTAGTCACTTAGCAACTGTCTCATTCATTAGATTAACTCATGCAGGCATCTCAGTGTTTATATTTAAGTAACTCTTATTTTACTTAATAATGGCCCCAAATCACAAGAGTAGTGATGCCAGCAATTCAGATATGCCAAAGAGAAGTTGTTAAGAGCTTTCTTTATGAGAAAAGGTGAAAGTTCCCAACTTAATAAGGAAATAAAAAAACATCAAATGCTGAGGTTGCTAAGATCCAAATAAGAACAAATCTTCTACTATCCATGAAAATGTGAAAAAGGAAAAAGAAATTCATGCATAGTATATATTGGGTTCAATACTATTTATGGTTTCAGGCATCCACTGAGGGTCTTGGAACATACTTCCTGTGGACAGGGGAAACCACCGTTTAAACCTATTGAATTAGACTCTTCAGAAATGTGGTCAATGTGATTATTATTTGAAGAGCTATGCAAATTACTCCAGGAGACAGACAATTTTGTCATCTACTGACTCACAACGTCAATGGATACCTTTTCTCAACACTGCTATTTCCCTAATATAAAGCCATACAGGTAAATAATCTTTCTCCATCTCTATCTCTATCTCCACTATTTCTGAATCCATCCACCTTCTACTTCCAGGAACCCAGGGCATTACTATCTACCAAGAACACAATAAACACACCAGAGACACAGAATTAGATTATTCTAAAAAATATGCTTTTTTGATGAGAATAATAAAAGTATCAGTATTGTTTTTCTCTTTGTAGCTCTTCTGTCTTCCCCTCATCCTACTTTTAGAGTGGTACAATGGTGTTAGACCTGCATTCTCTTTGAGAGGCACTTAATACCATAAAGAGCTTCGTATGTGAAGAAGAACCTGGGGAAAAACTATTATGGCTGGGTGCTCTAGCCTGTCTCTCATCCTGACTTTAAAGAAACAAGTAGAAGAAGCTCCTGAGGTTTTAGTTCTTTAAAGAGATCCTCAAGGCAGGAGAGCCCAAAGGGAATTCAGAGCACTGCTGGAATCAAAACTTGTACATTTGCATGTAATAAGTCCTCAGGAAACCAATTATGCCAACAGGAGACTATATTGAACAAATCTGATTGAGTCCACAAAATGAAAGTCTAATGATCTTGTAAATCCTTACTTAATATACTTCTTGCTTCCAAATACTCACCAACACAATTCTCCACATCAAACGCTTCCAACTGATCAGTGTAGAGTTAAATAAATCGTTGTAGATCTTTGTGCTTTTCAAAATTTCCAGACACAAATCAGCATACTATTAAAATACTTATATGTCAAATAACTCGACATGAATCATTTCATTGTTCTCTTTGGCTTCATCTATCATGTCCATATAGAGAATTCTCAAACATTTCCTCTTAGCCTTACCTCTTTCATGGATTCCAGTATTACATGTCTACTTATGGAAGTCGACATTCTCATTTATATATCTTGAATTCAGCATATCTAAAAGCTGAATTCATCATCTTCACTCTCAAAATATTTCCAAGTTTGTACTCCTAGCTGTGAGATATGTTTTCTTGTTACTTCTCCCAAAATCCTGCAGTTAAATTTTACTGCCTTTATGCATCTAATCAGGACTCAAGACATGTCCTCTGTTACAGTATTTCCTAAATCCATTTCTTTACTTCAGTACTCATTACAAGGGCCTCTATCCAATTTTTGATAACCTCAAGCTCAGAGTTTGATAACTATTCCTAATACATTTTCTTGCTTTCAGACTCTCAATGATCTAATCTATTTTATACAGCAATAGGTAATTAGTATTAGTAAAGCAGCCCCCTCTACTGTAACAAACAACAACAATTTTTGGAAACTCAAAGTTCTCTATGAAATTGATCCTACCAGAAGTTGGAATTACCTTTTTAACTTTATCCTACACAAAATTTTCATATTACCTAAAATTTTCCAAACACAAGTAATATTTTTCTACCAATATACACTTTCATTGCTTTTACTCATTGGCTTGCCCTTTCTGTACCTCTCTTCTCTATTGAAGTCCTTTTCATCTTCTAATACCAAACTTCGTGCTTTTTCCACTGTACTTTTCTTAATCACCTCAACCAGCATGGGTCTTCTCTGGCCTCTGCACATAGTTCTTATCTTACCAATTGCATGTATTCATTGCTTTGTAATACAGATATTTATGTGCATCACATCTTTCTCACAGGGTTTTTCAGCTTACCATAAATGGAATTTCCCAAAAGTAGAACTAACTAGAAATAGAATTGGCCCCTAAAGGAGTGACAGATCACTGAAGTTATTCACAGACAGAAGCAGAGGTTGCAAGAGCTCATGGCATAAGTGGTAGTGAGGTCATTTAAGCATCATATAAATGTGAGACTAGGTTATCTGTAATAAAAGATATTATATATTGATGTTAAAGGTATATTTTGCTGATTATAAGGAGAATAAATAAGAGAATTCAAGTATTTTAACATGTATACCAAATGTCAATTACACGTAAGCGATGATGCAAGGCATTATAGGTGAGTAGTTAAAAATATAGACCTTTTCATTTAAAAAACATTTTCTTTTGTAGAAAAGGCAAGATTCTAATAATATGGTAGATTAAAGACTTGCATGGATCCTGCCATGGAGACAATAAAAATCCTGGATTATAACTACAAATACAAATATATATACAGTTTCTGAAATTCATCCAAGATGTCACGAAAGTGTAAGATATTTTTAGGCTAAAAGAAAAAAAAAGAATAAAATAAAGACTTAAAGAATTAAAAAGAGAACTTGAAGTCTGCTTTTACCACTTGCCAATTTGCTGAACTTTAGATCCTATAGGTGGATCTTATAGAATGAACAGAAAACAACAATAATAAAGTCCATCATCTACCCTAGTATAGAGTCTAAAAGGCCCACATAACTACATGCTCACTGTAAGTTTGTATAGTAACCAAACCCTTTTCCTATCCACCTTGAGGGTCATAAAGGCAAAAACTCATCAGCATCAATGAAGAGCAGAATGGAGAAAATATCCACTGAAATCAGGGCACACAAGTCAGCCCTTACATAGATTTATATCCCAAATCTGTACTATTCATGAACCATAAATACCTCAGGCAAAAAGCTTAAGCAGCAGCCTTCAGATATGCAGTAAAAGCAAAAGTAAATCTTCTCTGAAAGAAACAAGCTTCATCTAAGACCTCAAATAATTTCCAACAAGAAATATTTCAAAGAGAAAAATACATATACAAGATACCATGGGCAAGAACCAACAGAAACGAACAAAGGATTTTAAAAGAACTGTAAAGATTTCAGATACACTAATAACTAGAGTGAATTTACAGAGTAACTATTTACTTTTACAGCAACTTAGATATCTAATGTAAGACTATGGTAGAATAGAGATTATGGTGAATTACTGTCCCTAAAAGCAATGATAAAATTGGTCCAAATGGTCAAAACAACCATTGTGCAGCTCTGGCAATTTATCAAAGAAAAACAAACAAAAAAGAGCATTGGCTAATTGTGAAAAATTGCTAGAACTGTGAGTAGAAGCTGCCGAGTCTGCAATCCTTTTGCGCGGAGCTGCTGCCATCCACCATCTACCAGCTCAGAAAACAAAAACAGTAGTGTTACCAGTGTGGCCTGGCCAGGAAAACTAGTGCTGTGGCTTCCAGTAAGGGTAGGTCCAGTTTTAAATGCAGGATGAACATGCACAGTAGTGTTCCCAGTAAAACTAACAACTTGTTACCAAACCAATAATAAATCCCACAGTTCTCCTAGATTGAGTTTATGATTCTGATGGGAGTGGGCAGTGGGCCAGCATATATTTTATGGGGTGACCCTGTGAGAGCCACAGAAGAAATAAGTTCTTCACATATTCCGAGTTGCCTAGGTTTGTTCAGTTAACAAAATGTGTATATATCAGACAGAGAAAAAAAAAGAATGATCTACACTGCTCACAGAAAAGTCAGCCATTATAAATTTAACTCTGAGAAGACACAGATAATAAATTTAGCAGACAAAGATTTTAAGCAATTATTAAAGAATTAAAACTATATTCAGTGAATTAAAAGAAAGATGTGATGATGACAACATAAATAATAGAAAATCTCAATAAAGAAATAGAAGCATACAAAACCAAATGTACATCTAAGTCAAAATAAAATATCACCAAAAGCAAAATAACTAGGCAGTAGCTAAAATAAAAAATAACTGTCTAATTTTAAAACAAAATATAGTACAAACTTGAATATGTGCAGAGAACAACTATCTTTAATGAAAAAAAGATTTTGTAGCAGCAAATAGAAATTTCAGATATTAAAAAATACATTATTTGAAACTGTATGCATAACAGAAGAGAAAATTATCAAAATGGAGCAGAGACCTGAGAAATTATCAAGAATAAAGTAAAAGGAGGCAGAATGATAGAAAAACATAAGGAAGCGAAGATGCACCGAGGCTAGAGAGAAAAATGTCTACCATTATTCCAGAAAAAAACAAAAAGTGGCAGAGACAAGAATTTTATAAAAATGACTAAGAATTCTCCACAATCAAAAAAAGACATCTAGATATCTGTGCATGTATATATATTTCACAAATCTAATAAATCCTAAACACAACAGAATAAAAACACAAAACACCAATGTTAAAGAGAAAAATCTTAAAACAACTAGGGAGAAAGAGAAATTATCTTCCAGGAAATAACACACTGACAGCTGACATCTCATTGGCAAAACTAAAAGTTAAATACAGTGGAATAATATCTTCAATATGCCGAGAGAAAAAGAAATGTCAACTAAAAGTTCTATGCCGAGTAAAAATATCTTATGATAGCAATATGAAGATTATTTTTTGAAACATGTAAGCTGAGTTTACATCAACAGGCCCTAACTAAAGAGAAATAAATAAATAGTAAATAGTATATAATGAGCAAAGTGATAACAGATGGACAATCAAATCTGAGATAAAAAAACATGATGGACACTGATGTGATAAATTTGTTAGTGAATTTAAACAAACATTAACTACTTAACATAGTCATGTTTGATGATATTTGCTTATAAACTGTACAAAACATCACGCCTCTAATCTTAGCACTTTGGAAGGCCCAGGTGGACAGATCACCTGAGGTCAGGAGTTGGAGACCAACCTGGATAACATGATAAAACCCTGTCTCTGCTAAAAATACAAAAATTAGCTGGGTATGGTAGTGCAAGCCTGTAATCCCAGCTACTTGGGAGGCTGAGATAGGAGAATCACTTAAGCCTGGGAGGTGGAGGTTGTGGTGAGCCCAGATTGTGCCACTGCACTCCAGCCTGGGAGACAGGGCAAGACTCCATCTCAACAGAAGAAAAAAGAAAATGTACAAACTCACAAGAAGATACAAGTCAGGAGATAGCTAAAAGTAGTTTATATGTTTTTAAGTCCTCATATTATTTAGAATGATGTTAATGATGCTAAACAATTTTAGCTTTTTCCTAAGTAAAGTATGTTTTAATGTCTAGGGTAACTACTACTAAATAAAGCAATATAATACTTCCCAGCTATTAGCAGAAAATATGAAAGGAAATAATAAAATTTCAACAAATCCAAAAACCAGAAAGGTATGAAAAGATGGTACAGAATGTTTTGGAAATGGGAAGCTTGAAATAAGATGCTTGATCTAAATTCAAGTATATCAGATATTATATTTCAGTTAAAGTAATTGTAATAAACACTTCAGTTAACTAGAAAAAAAAAACAAACAGCCAACTGAAAAGGATCCAACCACCTGTGATTTATAATAAGTTTAAAACCTAAAGATACAGGCATTGAAAGTAAACAGACAGGAATGTTTTTCCTAGCACTACATACTTTTAAGCAAAAGCATTTTAGATATAAATAATTTATAATATTAATAAGTTAAATTCATCCATAAGTACAATAATTTTAAACAAAATATAACTAACAATGCAGTTTCCATATGTATAGAAATAATGGAGATATCTTCAAGAAGAAACTGGCAATGACAACCACAATGAGAAATGACAGGTATCTTATATAAATCATAAAATAAGAGTTAATGATATAGAAGACTGTAATAGTATAATTAGTATACTGGAGCTACTGATATATAGATTATTCGATACACAGTTACAGAATACATAATTTTTTCAAGCTCACCAAAAATTATAAATATAAATAGCATGCAACTATAAGAAAAATTAGAGGGAGATCTATAACCTTAAAATGCTTATGGTAGAAAATATAAAATGTTGACTCTAGTGAACTAAATATCTATCTTAAGAACTTCTAAAAAAAACAGAAAAATAAACATTAAAAGTGTAATAAACAGGAAACAATAAACATAAGTATAAAAGATAATGAAATTAAAAATAAATATGCAACAAAAAGGATCAACGAACTCAGTTTTTTGAAAAACTGATAAAACACAGAAACTTTAGTTACATTGACAAGACAAACAAAAACATAATAGGCACAAATGAATAAATATGAAATATAAAAAAGATATCACTACAGGTGCTGTAGATATTAAAATGTTTTTAAGATTTAGAATAAACATATTTAGACAATAGTTTTAAATATTAGACGAAGCAAACCAATTACCAGGAAAATATAATTTACTAAAACTTCCCCCAAAAGAAACCTGACCTGTTTTATAACCATTAAAAAAACAGAAGGTCAAACATATTTTCACAAAGAAAACTCCTTAGCCCACATATCTTCATTGGTGAGTTCTATAAAACAAACAATTACAATTTTAGATTATGCAATTTTATGAAGTTAGAACAGGATTTCTCACTTTAACATCCTTGACCAGATAATTATCAGTTGCAGCTGTTCTGTACAATATAGGATATTTATCACCACCCCTGACTTCTACCCAGTAAATGCCAAGAGCACCTTCACTATCAGTTGTGACAATCAAAACCATCTCTAAGTATTGCCAAGTGATACCTGGGAGGCAAAAATAAGTTCCAGATGAGAGCTGCTGGTCTAGAATTAGTGTGATACAAACTTGGCTAGGACATTATGTGAATGAAAAATATGCCCAAAATGACTTAAGAAAATAACTACTATCACCCATAACAAGGTCTGAAGTTGAGGCAGCAATTAACAGCTTACCACCCAAAAAAAACCCAGGTCCAGATGGGTTCACAGCTGAATTCTACCAGACATACAAAGAGGAGCTGGTATCATTCCTATTGAAACTATTCCAAACAATACAAAAAGAGGGAATTCTTCCCAAATCATTTTATGAGACCAACATCATCCTGATTCCAAAACCCGGCAGAGACTC